>NC_142084.1:81428129-81749879 GCF_054644295.1 Miniopterus natalensis | reverse complement strand
TACATTTCATGGGATGGCATTGGTTAATAATATTATGTAGGTTTCAAGTGTGCCATTCTATAATACCTCGTCTGTATATTGCATTGTGTGCCCGCCGCCCAAAGTCAAAGCTATAGCCATATATTTGGCCCCCTTTACTTTTATATTACCTCTTCCCACCTCCCTTCCCTCTGGCAACCACCATACTGTTGTGTGTGCCTATGAGGCTTTGTCTGTTTATTTGTCTTGGTGGTTCATTTGTTGCTTTTCTGAAGCTTGGCTATAAACGCTCCGAGAAACCGGGAGCTTTCCCACTTGCACGTGTCCTGGCCGTGCCTGTGGCAATCTGTGTCGCAGGCACGCACAGATCTGGAAAACTCCAGAGGCGAGATGGAGCGCAGTAAGTAGGAAAGGAGAGATGAAACATTTCAGAGTTTATCGACATGTAAGTGCCAGCACCTCGCTTAAAGAAAAGAAGAATGGCATTTTTATATATTGTCTCTTACAAAGCTTCGTAACAATGTATCTTTCAAACCAGGAAAGAGCCTTTTGTTATCACTGAAGCTATCTAAGGGATACAAGTCAGACAGGTAGCTGAGTGCTTTGCTTTGGAAGACTGGGCTAGGAGAACATTCTTTTAAAGGTGAACATGATTCTTGTGCTCATGAGGAAGGTATGAGAGGAAACGAAAGGGGCAGGCTCTGCCTTCCTTGTTCAGAAACCCAGAAACACACGAAGAGCTCGCATCTGATGCCCTCAGCACCGCGAAGGTGTGTCTGGATGCGGGACGCGCTGTTTCCACTCAGGCGGGGATTTTTAAAGATGCCCAGAAACAGCACCGTCCCCTTTCTGATGAGCATCTCTAGAGAGTTGGTCACATTCAGATTCAGCGAACGTTTATTAGCTGTGTACGAAACACAGTATAAAACACTTGCACAAATATTTTGTTTTTATAACAAGCCCGTGAAGCAGGTGTTTAGTCAGCTAATCTTCCTACTTCTCTCCTTTCTTCCTTTCCAACATCCACAGTTCACGGCTTAGGTACCAAGCCCGGGGTACAAAGAATCACCTGGCCTCGTCCTTGCCCTCGGGGGGCTCACGGTGCGGTGGGAGCAGACCCCCTGGTGGTGGCAGAGCGCTTGGGAACAACACACCCTGGTATTTGGGGGAGTGTGCGACAGATTAGGGCGCCCGTGTGACCTGCAGAATGTCTTCTGTCTCCATGGGTTCTTCCTGCTGGTGCTCATTGATTCTTATGCCTACGCTTCCCCCAGCCATCTCTACGAATTCTCAGTTTTCAACCCTCCAAATTCTCAGTTTTTCAACTCTCCTCCCCGCTCCTGGCCCTAAAGGAGCTGAGCAGGGGCAGTGGTAATGCGTCTTCTCAAAGAAACATCTGGGTTTGCCCGACCAGATGCGGCGCGTCTACAGGTGTTTGCACTTTCAGGTGTGAAAGGCCAGGTGTCAGGGCGTGCGCACGCGGCCGACACGGTGCTCGTCCTCTAGGGGAACTGCAGCCGCCCCTGATTCCTTCAAGGCTGGTGATCTCTCTTTCCTCTGCCCTTTCCCGCTACTTATCATCATTTCTTCCCAACTGGCTCAGATGGTTTGCTCCGCTGAACCATCAGGTAGCTGTTTTTTCCCCCCCCCTAATTTTATTGAGATATAACAGGCAGGAGGCAGCACTGTATACGTTTAAGGTATGCAGCGTAATGATTTCGCTTCCATAGTGTGTAAAATGATTACCACGGTAAGCTTAGTTCACATTCATCAACAAAAAAATGTTTGTTTGCTTGTGATGAGAGCTCTTTCAACAGCTTTCCCGTGTAGCATACAGTAGTGTTAACGGGAGCCATCGCGTGGTTCGTTACACCCCCATGGCTCATTTATCTTCTAACTGGGCGTCTAGAACTTTTGCCCACCTTCATCTGATTCCCCTCCTACCACCCCTCACCTCTGGCAACCACAAATAAGATGTCTTTTTCTATGAGTTTGGTGTTTTTTATTTTATTTTCTTTTTTTAATTTTTCAATTACAGCTTATGTTCAGCATTACTCCGTATTAGTTTCAGAGGCACAGCAAAGTGGTTAAAAGACCACCTCCTTTTCCAGAGCACCAGCCCCCAGTGTTTCAAGCACACACCTGGCCCCAGACGTAGCTATCGCGATGTTGTTGACCGTATTGCCCACGCTGTAATCTCCGTCTCTGGGATCAACTGCCGATCTGTAATGCTTAATCCCTTCACTTTTTCACCCAGCTCCCCAACCCCTTCCCCTCCGGCAACTGTCAGCCTGTTCTCTATGCCTATGAGTCTGCTTCTATTTTGTTTGTTTATTTTGTACTTTAGATTCCACAGGTAAGTGAAAGCATATGGGATGGGTCTTTCTCTGTCTGACTTATTTCACTTAGCATCGTACCCTCTAGATCGACCCATGCTGTCACAAAAGGTAAGATTTCATTCTTTTGGGCTGAGTAATATTCCATCGTGTATATATGTCCCACAGCTTTTTGTATCCACTCACCTATCGATGGGCAGTGGGGCTGCGTCCATATCTTGGCTATTGTAAATAATGCTGCATTGAACACGTGGGGCACATATTCTTTCAAATTAGTGTTTCAGGTTTTTCTGGATATAGTCCCAGAAATGGACTAGCTGGGTCATGAGGCGGGTCCATTTTCAATTTTTTGAGGAACCTCCACACTGCTCTCCACAGTGGTTGTACCAACCTGCATTCCCACCGACAGTGAACGGGGTTCCCTTTTCTCCCCATCCTCGCCAGCACTTGTTGTTCATTAGTTTATTGATAATAGTCTCTCTGATGGGTGCGTGGTGATATCTCATAGTGGTTTTGATTTGCATCTCTCTGATGGTTAGTGATGTTGAGCAACTTTTCATGTTTTTCTCACCCATTTGTACGTCTACTTCAGAATAAAGTCGGTTCAAGCCCTCTGCCCACTTTTCAGCCGGGTTGGTTTGTTGCTGGGTTTTTTTTTCTGTTGAGTCGTAGAGTTCTTTATATATTTTGGATGTTAACCTCTTATTGGATGTATAGTTCGCAAACATTTTCCCCATTTCATATTGTCTTTTCACTTTGTTGGTGGTTTCTTTTGCTGTCCAGAAACGTTTTAGTGTTATGTTATCTCACTTGTTTATTTCTTGTTTTGTTCCTTGTGCTTTAGGTGTCATATCCAAAAGATCATTGCCAAACCCCATGTCAAGGGACTTTTTTCTCTGTTTTCTTCTAGGAATTTTATGGTTTCTGGTCTTACATTTAAGTCTTTAATCATTTTGAGTTCATTTTTATGAGTGATGTCAGGTAAGGGTCTAGTTTCATTCTTTTACATGTGAATATCCAGTTTTCTGAGCACCATTTTTTTGAAGAAATTGTCTTTTCTCCTTCCAGCATTCTTTGTTCCTTGGTCAAATATTAGTTGACCATATATGCATGGGTTTATTTTTGGGTTCCCAATTCTGTTTCGTTGATCCATGTGTCTCTTTTTATGCCAGTGCCATACTGTTTTGATTACTATAGCTTTATAATATAGCTTGATACCAGAGAGTGTGATTCTTCCTGCTTTGTTCTTCTCTTAGAATTTCTTTGGTACCTTGTGCTTCCATAAAAATTTTAGCAGTTGTTGGTTTTTTCAACTTCTGTAAAAGAAGAAGAAAAAAAAAGCCATTGGAATCTTGATAAGGATTGCATTGAATTCTATAGATGGCTTTCTGTTAGTGTGAACATTGTAACAATATTAATTCTTCCTATCCATGAACACAGGATACCTTTCTCTTTGTGTCTTCTACTTCTTTCACCTAATGTCTTGTACAGATCTTTTACTTCCTTGGTTAAATTTATTCCTAAGTATTTTATCGTTTTTGATGCTGTTGTAAATGAGGACATTTTCTTTATTTCTTTTCAGATAATTCATTTTTATTTAACTATTAATATCAATGTGAATACCTTATGGTAAAAGTAAGCCAAGTTTATAATGTGTCTCACAAGAGCACACACTTGTACAAAACTGCAATGAGTTTCAAAGACTGCAGAAACCACAATAGTAATGACACCTCCATCCTAACTAGTTTAGTGACTTCTATTCCTACAGACAAAAAAAAAAAAAAAAAAAGCCAATCCCAAGGTATAAGGTTAGAAATAAGAGAGAAGAGAAAACAGGCCAGGGGAAAAGTAAGTGAGGAGAATGACAGGTCTGCAGCGCCTATGGTAACTTCAGCCTGTGTTCTGGTCTGCTGGGTCCTGTGAAACAGGGGAGCCTTTTCTGCAGCTTTCCTGGTTAATGGTGAACGTTCCTACACCACGACACCAGAAACAATGTTATCTAGACCGATTCTGCTTTCTTTTCCTGGGGATCTCTGTCCTAACACCAGCCATCAACATCATTCTTACTCAGCCAAACCTACTTCCTTGACTTCCAGGAAAAACAAAAATAAAAAATGAAACAGGACATTTTGGTTAGTGATGGGGGCTCACATTGCAACTCTGCATGGAGCCCCATTTTGGCTCGTTATCATAAATCTCCCCTCCTGAAATAGCTGCGTGGATGGTGCGCCCTTACCTTCTGTTCTTATGCAAGCTCTGTGCTTATTCCTTGGCATAGATTAGGAAGCATATGATTGCTGAATGTTTATTGGTGCTTCACACACCCTAGGATCCAGCCTATATTATTCATCTAGATATTTATCTCATAGGAGAGCGTTAAGCTGGACTTACTTGAGCAAAGTATGACTGTTCTCCCTCATTTAAACTTTATCCCAGCAAACACAGCTGTAACGTGCACCCTAGGGAATCCTAAATCCGGCAGGCAAGAAGAACCTTCTGGAATTCACTACCAGGCTCAGACCCTTACCGTGCAGATAGAGCTATTTGAATGACCAGGAATCCGTATAGAATGCCTTTCTCTTGTTTTTTGGACTCGCTCATATTTCTTTCCTAGACCTGTACGTAAGAATTATTACCGTGTGCGTTTGGTTATATAATGTAATACATACCTTATTCTATGGGTGACTTAAAGAACTTCTAAGGTTACGTTTTCTATGTGATTTTTTCATCATTCCTCGTTGAGAGCAAAACCTTCTGTGAAACGTAGCTCCTCTGTGTGTCCTGCACCATCCCATCCCCACCTCCTCTCTGGCTCCTGTAGGTGGGATATACACACGCCTGCCACCCAGATCAAATGCTTCCCCGGTTTTCAAGGCCAAGCTCAAAGATCCTTTTTCATGAAGCATTGTTGGTCCCTCCAGCCTAAAGCATCGCCCCTCTCCTGTGGATCCTCCAGCATCTGTGTTGGCATCTAAGTTACAGGTCTCTCATTCTACCTTCCCTCAACCGGTAGCAGGGTGGCATGCCTGGTGTTTCCACTGGACTAGATGGCTGCTTGAGAGCCCTGGGAAATTGGGATCCTCTTTGCTTTCCTTGGGATTTGTAGCACTGGGTTGTGCCTGAATGCATAGTAGTTAAGTTAAAAAATAAATAAACATATATACTTGGAAATGGGGAGATATTGTACCTCTCCTAAGTCAAGCTATTTCCATGGAAATAATCTGTGAGGATCAGTCCAGGTACTCCAGGTTGCTTATTTTTCATATAGAAAAATACCGTCTTCGGTGGTTTAGGCTTGAGGTTCTTTTTCTAAACAGCCATCATGTGGCTAATGTCTACAAAATCGACACCAGCCAGTTCTAAATGCTGTGATGATAAACAGAGTGAGTTCCTTCCTATTTCTGAGCCTTAGGGGCCTCAAGTATAAGATGAAGAAAAATACGCTCTGCAGTGTTTTTCTGTAGGGTCCCCTAATGCACCTCCTGTGCCAGTGCTGGTTTCACATCAGAGTGGCCAAGGAGCTTTAATCTTAGAAACAAAACAAGGAACAACAATAAGACAACTCGGACGCCCAGGCACGTTGTCCAGAGATTCTGATTCCAGTGTGCTTGAGGTGGGGGTTGGGATCCATGTGCACCAGAGCACTGACATTTCAATAGCACCCCCAGGTGACTGCAGCGTGACCCCAGGTGACTGCAGTGTGCACGCAGGTTTGGACACCACTGTCCTAAACGAAGATGACGTGAACATACAGCCCAGTCAGGTGTGGGGCGCATTCTGCTGCAGTCCAATGCAAAATCTCAATTTCTGTATCTTAAAAGTGACCTCCGATTGTTTGCTTTATCGAAATAAAATCAATGCTTGTTTTAGCTGCTGGCAGACAAAGTGGTGTTGGTTTTTATTGCATTTGGTGTCACACTTTGTAGCTCTAACTCTATAGAAAGGGGCAGCTCTGTAACAGCGTGGGCAGCTAGGATGAAATCCGGGTGCGTTCAGTCTCCCCCAGTGCCTTCCACACTGCCCCCCAAGGGTGTCCTGCCCTCCTGGATGGAGCCTCGGAGTCTCGTGACAGAGAAGTAAATGGCTAGGCCACGAAAGATAAAACCAAGACGAAGAAAGAGGGGAGGAGAGATCTGATAAAGTAGGTTAGTGTCACGGACGTCATACGAAAGGGGAAAGCGGAGAAGCCCGCGGACTCGGGAGCGTTGCCTGCGGGCTGCCCCCGAGGGGCTGGGGGAGGCGCAGAGGGCACCGAGACGCTTAATGGAAATGGAGTCTCCTTTTCATGTCTCTTGAGAGACAGACAAAAAAATTAAGATTTAAAAATCAATTTTGACTCTTTGGACTGCATTTCCACGTACGTTACTTGGAGGCATAGGCTAAGCCACGTGATCGATGATTTTCTTAAGGTTTCACAGCCTTTCACACTTCAGGGTATCAAACCGCAAATAAAGTGATTCAAGGCCAGTGGGACAGGTTCGGCAGGCGCAGGAGGATTCGTGGTGGTAGCTCCAGGGCGCCCACAATTTTGAAGGTACGCTCTGGTTCTGCGGGGTAGAGTCTTGCCCTGTTCCCTGCTTGTGTCGGGGCCCTGGGCTCACAGGGAGATCAGCAGCTCGCGTGAAGCCAGCACAGTGTCAGCCAAGTGAGCAGAAGCTGCTCGGAGTTCCTGAAAGTAGACACTGTCACACTAACACTCCCCGGGTGGCAACTGCCTACGGTCATTAAGGGCTTCATGGCAGCCACATCTGATGGGCTTGTCAAAACAAAACAGAAGAGCGGAGCAGAGAAATCTGACATTAGGGCCATCTATGGCTGCCAGTCATGGACCCTGCATTTTCTTAAAGAGAATATTTGATTTTCTCTACCAGTTGCATATTTTTATTTCCCCCAAATATGTTTCACTTTTATACTCCATGGGAGAGACCACTGGTTGAATGTTACCGTCGATGAAGAGCTACCCATTTTTGAAAGCTCAGTGGGAGTACCATCTTTTCCAGGAAGCCTCTGCGACTCACAACAGGCCCCAGGAAAACCTCCCTTTTCTGAGCTCCTGTAGTAATTTCCACTGTACCTCTTGCCATATAAATAATATACCATCTTAATGATCATGATAACCACATGCCTAAAGCTTCCCTGATACAAACGTGATTCTACAAAGTACATATAAAAACCTGAAGATTTGAGTACTTGACAAAGATAAACAAAACAGAAGAATCCTAGAGGTTCAAGGAACTAGAACTGGGTGACTTTATTTTTTCTCCCAATCGTTGAAGTAAGGGTCATAGCCTGGCAGCCTAAAATCAAATTCAGTTTATAAACATGGAATGTTCCGCCAGAATGTTTTGGATTGTGTTCTGTGTTATTGCCTTTAGTCTAGGCATGCTCTCTCCCTGTTGGCTACAGTTCCATCTCTCCCAAATTTGTTAATACCCAACTGTTCAAATATTTATACTTCCCAGTCCCCTGATGTTTTTTGACTTCGACAACCTTCTGAGAGTGTTCACACTTTATAGACCAACACACTGAAGTACTCTTGGTAAAGTACTCAGATTAGTAGTAGCATAAGACTGAGAAGACCTGGGTTCCGGGCTCACGTGCCAATAGCTAGCTGTGGCCCCTTGAACAAGTCATGCTACTTCTCTGAAACACGGTTTTTTCGACTACAGAATGGTAATTCCTGCCCAGTGTGTCTCATAGAGAAAATGAGAAGAATGGTTAAAAACTGTAAAACTGTTGAATAAATATTAGCCTTATTATCAGATGATCTCTTAGCCCCCTCCCACTGTAAAGTATTTTGTTTCTATGATTCTAGAAAAATTACTGGTAATTATAACCTCATTTCCTAGCAAAGCCATCAGCCCCACAGCTATGAATATAAATGGATATGCTGCTTAGAGATATGAGGGTAAAAATGTTAGCAATCCTTAACTGGTTTTCTGATAGAATTATAGTACGTAAAATAAATGCGTTGTGTTGTACGTTGACACCTCGGGAAATTGTGTGATAGAATTTGATGGGAGCCTGCCTGCAAGATTAATTATAAATCCGTTTGGATGTGGACACTGTTATCAGGATTGAAAACTGTCAAAGAATGTAATGGCAAAACTGACAAAGGGTGGCCGTGAGAGGCATCACAGGCTGCGAGGAGATCAAGGTGTCTACAGGGGGCCTTCTGGGATCAGAGTTCAGCCCAATGTCATTACCATCTTCATGAACTATACCAGTATAAGGCTATATGTCTCAGAGTAATTTGTGGAGGGTGCATAATTGGCAGGGGCTAAAAACAGAGAGATGCAAAATCAGACCAAGGAATCAGACGTGCTGCCCTGCAGTTTTAGGCAGACTTCAAAATCTCATTCTTCTGGAGACATGGGCATTTCAGGCTGTGACCTCTGAAATCGCTTTTCTTTCTTTCGTCGTCTTTCTACTGAACCAGAACTGCATTCTGCGTTCTTATAGTCTCTCCGTGAGGCCTTCCTTGATCCCCTCAAAGAGAACCACCCCTCCGTCTCTTGTCTTCCGAAATCCTGTAGCTATTTGGGCTTATAGAAATGAAACCCAATGTTGCTCCTCCCTGAATTTTAAACTCACTCAGGCAGAGGGAACCCGGTTCGTTCTTCGCCAGCCTCACAGTGCCCAGCGTGATGGCACACTCCCAGTACTTTAGAGTTTAGATATGCTTGTCTTTTCCGCCTCCACTATCCTGTCTCAAATCCTTTCTGTATCTCCCCGGACATAAGGCACCAGCTCCTCACTGCCCCCCACTCTCCTCCGCTCCCCTTCTCTACGCCCCTCCATTCTTTGTTTAAAAGATGCAACAAAAATGTTCTGGACACGCTCACCTGGCCAAGCCATTCCTCCTCTCTGCAAACTTGAGGCTTCTCTTTTGCTACGGGATTATGTATAAACATCTTAGCCAGGTTCCTGAGACCCGGCTTCACCTATTCCCATCCTGTTTTCCTACCTTATCTCCCACTGTTCATCCTGCCAATTTTCTACTCACCAAAACCACCCTACGTGGGCCTATCTCTTTTCTTTTGATACAGAGATGCCTCTCCTTCAATCCTAATTCTGCTCCCCAGCCCCCTGTCGAAGCAGTCACCTTGCTTTGCTGCCTTTCTATTACCTTTGGTCCATGCTGACGCTTCCCTCTCTCTCACCCCACCCTCCCACATTCACTCTGCAGCCTGCTGTCAGGACTAAGCACCTCCCTCTGACTTTACCCCTGGGAGTGTCTTGAATCAGTCTCTTTCTCTACCCCTGTTGCTAACACACAGCAGTCTGCCTCCTGGACTCTACAGTGCATCCTTATTAGGTTGCCTTCTAGCTCCTTTCTTGCTCTGCAGTTCAATCTAATCGAGTCACCCCTATGCTCAAAACCCTGCAAATATTTTTGGTTACTCTGAAATTGAAATACATACCATGACCCACCAGAGCCCTGCAAGGTTGGCCACTATCTCCACAGTTCTATTTCATACCAGGCTATTCAGAGGTACCCATGTTTCCTTGCCCCTCAGAACATTTGACCACATGGTGTCCTCTAACTGCAATATTCCTCCTTTCTCCGCCTTGTTAACCCTAGACCCCCTCCCCAGAGTCTTAATTAAAGCATGATTTCTCCCCAAGAATCTTTCTCGATGCCCCAGAGATGCCCTGCTATATATTTTCTTAGCACCCTGTGCTTCTCTACTGTAAATGTTCACCATGTAATTTGGTCCTTATATGCACAATTATTTGAATGATGCCTAAGTCTCTAACTGAGGCTGCGTCGCTCTATGAGGGCAATACTTTTCTGAGTTTTGTACACTATTGTATTCTCATTACTTGGCACAGTGGGTTCCAATTTTAATATAGCCATATGCTTGCTGAAAGGCTGAGAAAATAATTGGCTTCCAGTCTCTTTGCCCATCTATAAATTAATGCATGGTTGTGTGTTTTAAATGCAAAATGTTAGTAAAGCCCTCAGCAAAATATCTGATACAAAATAAATGTGCATTAATGATATTTTAATTATAATCATGTTTGACAACACTTTCATCAGTTTCTTGGGTGTAGGCCATATCTAGTAAACTATAATAGTGTGTGGTTCCTATGATACTTTGGGCAGAGAATGCCACCAACAAAGAAATACTGATTTATTAATATTTTTCAAGTAAAATTATTAATTTTACAGACTCTATTATCCCTATCACATGCCCCCATCCCTTCTTCCATCTCACCTGCCACAGTGAACGTTCAAGTGTATAGAAGATGCACTTTTATAAGTACATGCGTGTCTAAAGAAAAGCAGGACCACATGGTAGGAACAAAGAGAAATTCCCAGAGGTCAAAAAGACCATTGTGTGAGGGTTCTGCCTAATCAGAGCCTTACATTCCCTTGAACATAGTAATAGGTTCAAGAATGGTCCTGAGATAACAGTACAGGTCAATGGAAAACAATGAAACCTTTCTCTGAGATTTATTAGACAATACTCTTGCTTGCCCTATAAGATGTGAAGCCAACAATTTTTAGGGGCTGGAATATATGTAGAAGAACCAAAATAAGAAGGAAAAAAAAGACCTGGTTCCTAGTGACATTAGTTTATCTTAAAACAAGCTGTTCCTAAAGCCAGATTTCCCCCAGGACTGTTCACCTATGAGGAAAATAAATTTCCATTTTAAACAGAAGCTGGTTAGAATTGTATTCTTTTGTCAGTTGCAATCAAAATAATCCTGAGACTCACGGCTACAAAGAAGAGGTAGAATTTAACCCAGTTGTAAAGATTATCAGGTGTATAACAAAAGAGGAAGAAAGTCCAGCCAAAGGAAATAGGCCCAACGCTGAAGACCTGGAACAACATTGTGTGTTTGGGGAACAGCAGAGTAGAGGATTTTTGTCTTCAATGTAAAGGAGGTTGTTCAGCCTGTGAACGTGTCTGATTCCTGAGATCTAGAATCCCTCATGGTTCCTGCCATGGACCTTGCCCATAGTGGACTTAGCAGATGTTAGTAAATTAATAAGCAAGTAAATTAATGGGAATGTGAAAACAGCAATGCCCAGAGGAAAGAGAATTTCTAAGGGGAGAAAGGGGAGAAAAAAAATCTAATTACTTCCCACATCGCATTACAAGAATGGAGAGAAAAGCTGACTTTAAAAGCTATCCACTGGCTACTGTACAGATATTAGTGTCATAAAGCATGCAGATTAAAATGCTGCTGCAGACAGATAAAGCTGCCTTAGCTGGTCGGCGTTTATTCTGATACTAACTAATAATGATTCTAGCATGAAGAATGGTAATTAATGGGCATCGCTGATTCTCATGTATCCCTCATGGGTCCAGGAACCCTGCAAGACTGACAGTGTCCCAGTGTCGGGGGCACTTAGGCTGCCTGGAGGCCACTAGCAGTAACGTAACCAGACGTGTGACGCTCCACTGCTGAGCTGCTGTCCCTCCTCCTCGCACACCTACCCTCAAATCTCAGCTCAGACGTCATTTTCTAAGCGGAGCCTTCCCCTCTAAGGTCGTGTCTGGCTCTCAGATGCTCTCATGGCAGCTCTTATTTCCCATCCTTTGCATATCCTACTTGTAGTTTTATTTTAATGAACTGGCTACATTTGGGCTTTCCTCTTGGATCGTAAACCTCTCTGAGAACAAGACCGCGTCACTCTTGCCTGCCCACCCTTGTGTCCCTCTCGCTACTGCCTGGCACAGTGTGTCACCAGCAGCGGGCGCTCACAGTTTATTGAATAAACTAGTTAACCCGTATTAACTATCTCTGTAAATTTCCTCTCTCCATCTCTCTCCTTCCTGACCCTCCTGCCGGTCTCTCTCCCTGCCTTGCTTTTGCCTAGGTTTAGAATAGTGTTAGTCACCCAAGATATAATTCTGGCAGAGGCAGGAAGAAAGGATGGAGTTTGCTTTCTAAAGGAAAAGACAAACGAAAAATAAAAACCGATAAATGGAAAAAGTCCTTTCAAAGTGTGGCTCATGCTGTGAAGAAAATCAGGCCCTCGGGGTGGCTGTGATGAGAGGGGCCGCTGCAGACAGCGTGGTCAGAGGTCTCCCCAACGAGGTGACTCCGAGCTGAGACTTGAATTATGAGGGCAAAGTCGCTGTTGGTGAAGCGGCTGGGGAAAGTGCGAGTCAAGCAGAGGAACAGAGGTGATCTTTACTGTCTTCTGTGCCCAGGAGCAGACACCTGGGAACTGGAAAGGACATGCTGTTTAGTAAGCGGCAGGGCCCCCGGGTTTCATCCTGCGTCTGGAACTTGACCCAGCTCCGTAGCCTCGTCGACTCTCAGTTTTCTCATTTGTAGGATGTCTCTGTATAAGCAGGAAAGAGAAGGCCATTTCCTTGACATCCCTCCTGGCTTCGAAACTGATGTGCCCGTGAGCCTGCTGCTGGGTGTGTTGGCCGCCACGGGCGTCTCGACCTCAGCTGATTGTGGTCCCCCAAGACTGGCCTGATTGCCTGCAAAATTTCCCCTCCTGCCATTTTCCTCAGAACCCCTGTGCACCAGCGGGAGCAAAGCCTTCTGTGTACACCACTCACTCCTTGCGTTTATTACCCTTGCTTCGAGAACGGAATGTTCTTTCTCCAGAACTTAAGTCCTCTCCCCCCTGGAGATGATGGAACATGTTCGCACATCACCGGGAAGACTCCCCAAGCCTCTTGGTAACATGCAGCCTCTCACTTGTTATGTTTCCCCGGGGCGTGTGCCTTTCCTGCAGGCTTGCACAGTGCCCCAAGGCAGAGTGATTTGTGCCGAGTTGTCTCTTCTGACACTAAGACCCCTAAAATTGCTATCTATCTCCCCATTGCCTTATCCATCATAGACACTAAGTCACCAAATACAAAATGGAAATTTCTGTTGAGAGACTTGTTGGTAAAAGGCAACTTAACAAGGATTGACCAATGGGTTTCTTCTTGAATGACAGCTGTGATTGACTGACAGCAGGGAGTAGCTTTAAATTAGCAACGTCTTCCCTGGGCGTGGGAGCAAGGGACAGCGGCACAAATGCTTTGAATTCACCGTCTCTGGTTTAGGTTATATAGAGTGTTGACCAGATGAGACACAAATTGCAGACAGACACCCAACACCTTGAGAATGATGCGGAGACTGCCCTGCTTGATACCTGGTTATGGAGAGGCCACCTGGGAATATCAATTGCTTTGGATTTTTGCGTGACGGGCAGAGTGCCATACTTATGGCCGTGACCTCCCCCTGCAGTTTTATTGGTGGTATTGATTTTCAAGTCATCAGCTAGCCCTTGTAAACATTATTCATTTCGAGTCACCATATCTTGAGAAGCGTGGGTTTTTTGTGTGTGTTTTGGTTTGGTTTGGTTTGGGTTTTGTGCAGGACACTGTGCTCTCTCTTGAGGGTAACAATGCTCCATTTTTTCAAATTGCCACTTTCGGTCAAGCCTGTGCCTGTGATGGCAGTGGACCCCTTGCATTATCTATCAAACAATAACCTTCAAAGTGGGCACACTGTGTGGCTGTTACACAAAAACATCCCCTCTGCCACCTGCGAGTAATTCCTGAAAATTTAAGCATTAGAAATGGTTCACACCTTTGCCTCTTAGTAAAAGCGGATGCCATTGATATGGAAAGATAATGTCAGCTTGTATGCAGTGGTGTGTCATTTACGAAGCCCTTTGGCTTCCGTTGCTTCACTTATTCTTATAATCAATGCATGCCGAGGCAGGAAAAACAGGAAGTTTCCTTATTTTCCAGAGAGGGAAACGGAGGCTTACTGCTGCCCAGTCCTTTGCCCACAATCATCTCCAAGGAGGTATCAAGCTGAAATTAGACCTTCTATCTTTCTAGTGACTTTTCCTTCTACATAAAATAATGTAAACATTTATTTTTTTATTATTTTTTAAATATATATCTTTATTGGTTTCAGAGAGAAGGAGGGAGAGGGAGAGAGAGATAGAAACATCACTGATGCGAGAGTCATTGATGGGCTGCCTCCTGCACGCCCCCTACTGGAGGCTGAGCCCACAACCCGGGCATGTGCCCTGACCGGGAATCGAACTGGGAGCTCCTGGATCCTAGGTCAATGCTCAACCGCTGAGCCACACCAGTAGGGCTAAACATTTATTTTTGACGTTCTCACTTTCAGGGGTTGGTTAGATCTATTCTTTGCAGTATCTTTTGATAAGAAAGAAATATGGAGGGCCTAGGAGATGTGGGAGATGTGTGATAGTAAAGAGACAGAAGCACCTTAGAGGGCCAGGGGAATCCAGAAAAGACACCACATGATAAGTCTCAATGTGAGTCAAGGTGCCAGATATTACACCAGCACCTCATCATTAGTAGGACAGGAACTGTGCTGTGGATTCTTCCTAGAAAACCAACAGTCCATTGTTTGACGTGAAACTCATTTATTTCTGTCTAGAAATACACCCCTCTCTTGACCCCATGCTACTGAATTTTTAAACTAAACTTTTTCTTTGGAGATAATCACAGATTCAGAGGCAGTTCTTGAAAAAAATTCTTTTAATCCTCACCGAAGGAGATTTTTTTTTATTGATTTTAGACAGAAAGGGAGAGACAGAGAGAAACAGCAATGGGAGAGAGAAACGTCCATCAGTTGCCCCAACTGGGGATTGAATCCGCGACCTAGGTATGTGCCCTGACCCAGAATTGAACCCGCGCCTTTTTGGTGTATGAAACAAGGCTCCGACCAACCAAACCACCCGGTCAGGGCTCACAGTCAGTTTTAAGAAATAAGACAGAAAGATCCTATGTACTATTTGCTTGGTTTACCCCAATGTGAACATCTTTAAAACAGTAGTACAAGGTCTGGGATATATGAGGCAAAGAGAAAACCCAGGGACCTCTTTATTCAGGGCACAGTTCCCTATCTCATTTGTCTTCTTCTCTTCACCTTTCAGAATCGCCTTATGTTTGTTTTTTATATAAAGTCCTTAGCAGGAGACATAGGGGAAAAAATACATCTATTCTGTCTTCCCAAAAGCAGAAGTCTGCTGCCCTACTTTTAATGATATGTGCTTCGAAGCATGCCTGATGTCAAAGTGGTTGTATAGAGGCATTTTAACAGGCATATAAAAACCCAAGGATTCAGAGAAATGAAGAAAGGACCATGGAAGAAAACAATAATCGAGTTCTCAGTGACTGGCATATAATCCCATAGAGCTGCGGCGTCACGGTGCATGGTGAGACCAAAGGAGAAGCAGCTGGACATAAGGACCTGGAGCAGCTTGAATTTCTTCTGTGCTACTGGGCAGCCATTGAAGCCCACTGCTCAGACCAGAGCGTGTCTCAAGGGCACTTTCAAGGTAGCCCCCCTGTCACAGCCTCACCCGAGCTGATGAGCTAGAGACGCATGGAGGTTTCCTGGAGGTGGAGGTGGGGACAGAAATGCCATACTTAATAGATTATACAGATCATTGAAACACAATTGGGATATGGTTGTACATGGTCAGAACTGAGCTTGCTCCGGACTGGTTTGTGTGCGGAACAGAAAATGCCAACAGTGATTTACGCAAAAGCTAGTAACACCATCGTGCTGATTGCCGTGTATACCTGTGCTCGCTGCGGTTGATTTCATAATGATGAATTTCGCAATTAGACTTCCGTCACTGTAGATATAAACACTACGCGGAAACTGATTACAGTTTTATATTCCCTCGGTGCGTTTGCAGAATCAATTAGGCCGCATTTTCCGTATGACAAACTGCTGGAGAGACGGCACAGCATTCTTTTTCTTCCTCATTTTTGTATTGGGATTCGACAAGTAATTATCGCCGCAGGCAAGACGTGCTGTCACTGAGAGGAACCGTTTGGGGACACTGGGGACCAGAGTGAGGAGTCCTTCTGCAGGTTCCCCTTTCCTCCCTGTTCTCGAGAACGGCGTCTTCTCGGTGACCTCCTGCTGCCTTTGAGCAGACACGTGGATCATTTTGTTTGGAAGAAGAGCACCTCAGAGAACTTAGAACTGACATATTTCTTCTAAATCTTAAACATATTTGTATAACCATTTAATTTTTGCGATGCACCCATTTTCAAATTAAATCCCATTTGAACCTCAATGCAAAAGAGAAAGAGGCCAGGAGGTGCTCTGGCTGGTGCAGACCTGGCGTGCCTGGGTCTCGCCCGCTCCTCACACCTTCTGTCAAGGTGAACCCGGAGGTGCGGCTTCAAAACTTAGGGCTGGTTCGAAACATGACTTGGTTCGAAACCTGGCAGTTCTGCGTGACTTGGTTCCATTTTCTGATTTTATAGACAGGAAAGCCCATTTAGGAATTTACTCCACAAATAGTTGAGCACTCCCATTGTCAGGCACTGTGCGAAGAACTGAAAATGTAACAAAAGAGAGGGTAAGGGGCCCATGAGGACTCCTGGCCTTCAGGCTGCGACCCTCCCTGAAATGCCCGTCTCCCCTGAGTACCCACACACCTGCCAGGCTTCTTTACTCAGTTTACCCCTCTCTTCTCCCACCCGGGTGGGCAGTCACCTCCTGGGCTCTGCCGTCCTCGTAAGCGTCCCAAAGAGAATCTATGCACCATTGTCCCCCTAAGGACGCGTAACCGTCCATCATACTACTGAGAGTAGGAAGGGGCTTCCAGGAGAGCGGGAGCAGGGTCTCCCACAAAACCGTGGTCTTGTGCTTTTCACACATTGTGAATGGCTTTCCCTTCTGAGCCCAGCTGGCGAAGACTTTCTGCCACCTCCAGCCTTCTCCTCATGCTGGATGCTTTTTCTGTTGAAGAAAGACAGCCTTCTCTAATTTGAAAACTATATTTTTTGTCTCATTTATCTAGTTTGGGGAGAAGCAAAAGAACTAGGGTTGCCAGATATAGGAAATACAGATACAGAGTACCCAGTTAAATTTGAATTATGGATAAAGATAAACAATTAATAATTTTTAGTATAAACATATCCTAAGTTTTGTGTGACATATTTATACTATAAATTATTTTAAAATACAATTTTTAAAATAAACTTGACCCAAAATATTGCATAAGGTATACTTAAATTAAAATATTATTTGTTGTTTATGAATGTCATTCATTTTGTCTGTATGTACACAAGAGATATATAATGTATGTAAGTTTATATATATAATGTATATAAGTTTTTCATGTTTGTTCTGCCACCCCAAATCATCTTGTTATATTAGTATGGAGAGGAAAATGGATGGATTGCTCACAGCATTTCAGGATTGTTGAGGGGGAAAATCACAGCTATGAAAATGCGAGCTGTTATTATGCAGTTAGTTTTCCTGGCCCACTGGGAAAAAAAATCTGGGCTTAATTTAAGAGTTATTTGCATTGCTTACAGGACAGCACAGATACATATTCAGTCTGCCAAGCTCCTTTTCAAGTCCCATGGGCTCTAAACAGCTTAAATGAATTTTGCCAGACATGTTCCCACATTCAGAAACCCAAGACATATGTTTCTGATTCATTTACACTGAACCAATCAAATTGCTCCTTTCTCTTTTTTTTCTTGCTAAACTCACAGATGCTTGCAAGGTTTCAGGAAATATTTTATCTTGATGTGCCAGAGTGAGTCGTTATTAACGAAGATGCTGGTGATAGTCAATTTATGTGCCTACTTGCCTCTCCCCTACCTCTTTTTTTCTGTATAGTTTAATTAATGATCGAGCAGGAGGTAGAAGTATAAAGCAACAGCCCTCTGAGCTGGATCAGTTCCATCTGGAAAACTGAATGAATATTAACAGCATCTGTCTTGAAAAAAATCACAATTTCAAAGAACACTGGTAATCAAGTTCATATCTGAAATTGCTATGAGTAAGACAGCCAACAAGTTGAAGCCTTTAATAACTAACACTGATTCATTGCAAAGATAGCTGAAGCTTTTAGTATTTAGTTTTATGTCTACAGAAAAAAAAAATACAGATTCAATTCATTCCAGTTATCAGAGCACTGAGTAAAACGCCATCTGTCTTTTCACCTGATTATGGAATTTAAATGACCACAAACACCAAAAGAGATAGAATTTTATTTGTACCATTGTGGTGGATTCAAACTATGGTGTAAAGTCCCCAGAAGAATAAATAATTAATGCCCTGAAAACATACTGCTATAGCTTGACAATGATCTGCGAGACTGGCATCAGAACTACTTTTGTTTTGTCAAAAATGCTATAATTGCAATATACTACATAGAAATTTTTGTGTAATTCACTTGGATGAATGTTTTCAGAATATGATATAAAGTTGATACAAAAAAATCTCACCTTAGGTACAGACCGTCTGATTTAAGCACTTAATCTCAGCAGCTTTTATACCTTATAACCATTATTTCCAAATTGGCTGACAAGGCTAAAAACGCATGGCTGGGTTTAAGGTTGCTGTCCGTTCGTGAGTAAATGATTATAATGTGGTGGGATTTAGGGGCTCTAACAATGCTCTGGGTGTAGGATTAATGCCACGATACCTAATGAACTGTAGGGACATGGTGGTGGCAATCTTAGCGGGGTCAAGGTAAAGGCAGGTAGGCTGTGGTTTTTAATAACCAATCGTTTCTTTCTAAGCCCTCAATGGCTCTTGGTCACATTTCTTGAGTAATTAATCTACCTGGTAATTTAATTACTTGCCCATATCTCATTTACCTCCTAGGCTGTGAAGGGACTCAGGCAAGGCTCCTCCGCAGTGCCTGACCGGACTTGGGTGCCTTTCAGCGCTTTCACCGTGCTGTGTCCTCGGTAACTGTTGTCTTTAAGCCCTGCTGACGGCCCGGGGCCCTTTCCATGAGCACTGACCGGCTCTGAGGGCAGCACGCTTTTGCCACCTTATGATATGTCTCTTTGGCACGAGGATTATTTTAGGCTGATTAGTTTAAAAAACAAAAGGCTCAGGAAGAGCTGTTTATATCCACCTTCTACCCAACGGCCTGAAAGAGCTTGGATAGAGGGCCTGTCCCAGGAGCGAGAGCGATCACCAGAGGTGACTGCAAATCATGTGGCGCAGGTAGGAGGGGGCTGGGGACGGAGCAAGGCGGGCTTGCTGGAGGCCTCTCTGTGTCCCTTGTCCCTGCGTGGCGTGGTGGGCGTTCGTTTACCAAGCGTTTGCTTTCCCATATCCTTGCGAGTTGCCGGCCTCCCTTGTCAGGCCTCAGACGCCCACCGTCTTCTTACCTCTGGATGGCATCCAGGCCTCAGTGGCCCGATTATTGTCTTTGGACTCTCATATTCTGGAGCCCCTGTTCGTACGAAATTTAAAATCGTGTGAGGGTTTTTTTTTTTCTCATTTATCTGTCTTGTTAGACCAGTCAGAGAACCTATAGGTTCTTTGTAGGAGTCCCTCCTCCAGCCTTGCCTGTTTGGCTTTGTGTGGGGAGCTTATCAGGCCCATCTGAAAGTGAAGTTAATAAATCTATTAAGATTTTCAACACGACAGACTCTGCAGGCTGCAGAGGTTATCAGGTACCTGGAGAGACTATCTGACTCTCTGTCATTCAGTACAAAGAGCTCTGGGTCTGCAATCAGAAGACCTGAGCATTTGTCTTCTTTTCACTGTGCGCTGTGAGCACTATCCTTGAGGAGTTCGGGAAATTCCTAAGCTTCTGGCATTCACCTCTTTTGTGGGTAATAGCAATCACTCACCCCGTGTGCCCCTTAGGGTCTTTGTGAGTACATAAACCAAGAGGATCTTGTACTTCTCAGAATCTATCCTGTAGAGAAACGATTAGCAACAGGCAGATCCACTGACAAAGAAGTTCACTCCAACACTCTCTGTAGCAGCAAAAAGTCACAGGCAACCGAAATGTTCACCAGGTGAAGAACAGTAAATAAGTTGTGACCCATCCACAAAATTAATACTACATGTCTATTGATAATGGAGATCTATATATTGATAAAAATAAGAATCTCCATGATATATTTTGATTGGGGAGGGGAAGGAATTTTCAAAACCTGTTTGCAGTTTGCGGTCCCATTTTCAATGAAAGAAAATAGAGAGAAAAGGTCTCTTGAGGAGATGGTTAGGTTGAAAGCTGTATGGAGGACACCTGCCAGGTGTGGTTGGCTCTGGAGAGCAGCAATGAAATCGATAGTCAGAGGAGCAAATATTTATGGAGCTTGTCATATGTGCCAGGTACTCTTCTAAACTTGACATTCATATTTTACGTTACACTCGTAAACTAATCCCTATCACAATGCTGTTATATAGGTACCATTACTATTTTTACTTAGATGAGAAAACTAGAGTTCAGAGAAGTGAAATAACATGTCCAAGGTTATGACAGAGTATTTCTAAAGGTGGAAACAGATCTGAATCCCTGTAGTCTGACTATAGAGAGTCTCGTCCCCACCACTGCGTCACACGGGTGGGCTGGGCATGTACTTCAGAGATGTTATCTTTTGATGCTGCATGCTTCTGTGTGGTTTGAATGTCTTCATCAAACACATATTACTTTGTAACTCTAATATGCATTTGCAAAATGAGATTCTATACATAAAAGCATTTTGTTTCATAGTCTGCTGCTTGCTGTCCTTGTATAAATTCAAAGCACTAAGAGATGCTCATTGTTTTAAAAAATATATAAATTTGTTTTGCACAGCAACATCTCTTTACACAATCTTCGCTGGGGCAAGGGAAGTAAAAAATAAGAGCCACATCCCCATAATGTGACTCGTGATTGCCTTGCAGATGGGGTTTGATTATCAAATTGTACCTCATCCTAAACCCACTTGTGTCGATTGCACATCAGACAATAACTCGCAAGTGGTGTCAGTGCCCCATCGTCGGAGCTGCTGTCAGCGCGAAGCATCTGGGCCAAGAATAAGAATGACAAGTGTATGCATTGCCAGCCTCGCAATCAGCATGGAAATGAGACGGCTTAGGGATGCTGAGTGGCCTTACAGAGAGGGCCCCAGCTGCAGACAAAATGCCAAACGCAGGATGATAAACAGCGGCAGCGTTCAGCAGCTTTTCTTTTCAGCTGCTTGACGCCTGAAAGCCTTGGCAGCAGGGTGGGTTGGCGGGAGCTGCTGAATTATTTCAGGGCTGGAGCGGGATCTTCAAGGCCCATTGTTCTGTGAGGAACCTGAGGCTCGGGAGAGGACTATGGGCAAGGTAGAAGAGGGCGGGGGTGTAGTGTGAGCTTTCCCTGCACCACTGAGTTCATAGATTTATTCACCGGTGCATAGAGGGATGTACCTGGGTGTTTATTTACTAAGCACCCGTTGAGTGCCAATAGGCTATCCGTTCCCCTCACTGCAGCCAGATTCATCTTTTAAAAATAAAGACTAGGTCATATTTCTGTCAAACAAACTCGAAAAGAGTCCGGAGGCTTTGCTAGAAATAAATGAGAAAGATTTATCGAAGGGTCTTGGAGATTGTAAACTGGAAACACAGCTAGGCAAAACCCCAGAAGGGTTCCAAAGAAGAAACAAAAGTTAAGCGTTCATATAGTAAAAAGTGCATTCTTGAGAATTATCATGCCTACATTCGTAGCTCTAGGATTGGTCCAGGATGGTTGCCAGTCAGATGTCAGGGGTCTAGATGATAGATGCCAGGTGGTCTAGAAGATGGGCACGAGGATGGTCAGCACCGGTGGTCTGGATAATAAATGTCCGGTGGGCGTCAGGTGGCCTGGATACATGTGTCCTTCAGGAGGTAATCGGAGAGTTATCTGGAGGTGTGGTGTATGTCCAGGCAATGACACAGAACTAGAAAGTGCAAAAGTTAAAGTTCCCAGGCTAGTTAGAACAAGAGAAGGACCCTTTCCTAATGCCTCAACCTTCACAAGATTAATAATTGTAGCAACTTGTTTAAAGTGAGTTCATTTTATATATTCCCTATGTTAGTCTTTCCTCATCTCTCTTCTCCCTAAAACAACACTCCAGTAGCCTCACATTGTTCTTGGAATAAAATCTGAATACTTCACCAGGACCTATGAGGCCAAATAGGATTTAGCCCTTGCTTGCCTCTGTTAACTCACCTTGTATTGCTCTGATCCCCCGTTATCTCCATCACCACCAATGGGAGGAAAAATCATTTTTCCTCTCCCCTTCTAGGTTCCTGGCTGAGACCTCCCCTGTAATAAAAAGTCAGACTAACAGAAGAGAGACAAACAAGAGTAATAACTTGTAGACCTCCTATCCCCATGGGAGGGACCCAGGAAAACTAAGCAACTCCCCCAAAGGGCCCAACCCATCCCCTTAAATACCATCTCCAGCTAAAGACACACATACACACAAAAAGATGTTGAGGGGTGGGAGGCCAGTCTTGGAGGTTCTCAGGCAAAGCGGAGTGAAGGGCATGATTGTGATGTAGGTTTAATTGTCTGCCTTCGTGATTGATAGAGTTTCTAAACACTTAGTCATCTCCCTCTTCCTCAAACAGCCCTGGAGACACCCTTACAAATGGAGATTTCCCTTATAAGGGTGCATGGCTCTTGCAAAAGGGTAACTTCTGTTTCCAGAGCGACTTCTGTGTCTGCTGTTTCTTAAAAATAATGAACCTAAAATAATCCTTGTGCCAAAGAGACATATTTTGGGGTGACTAATTCTGCTTTTCCTTACCACCCTCCACCCACATGTCACGTGTTGTGTCCTGAGATCACACCGAGCCCTATTTTGCCTCAGTTCTTTGTGTTTCCTGTTCCGTCTGCCTCGAGTGCTCTTGCTGGCTCTCACACAGCTGGCTCCTTCTCATGGTTCAGCCTTGGTATAAAAGTTACCTTCTCACAGACGCCTGACTTTGGTATGCTCTCTGAATTACCCCTGCCGTCGGTTACCCTTCCGCACCTCCTGGGTATCTTCCCAGGCACATCAGTGAGTATCTTCCTCCCGGCACATCGCTGTCGTCTGTGTGTATCGTTATCTGTTCACTTACCAGTTGCTTGTCTCATCTATGGTCGTATCCCTGTAATGCCTGACCCAGAACAGTGCTCAGCGAATGTCTGTAGATCGAGTGAATGACCCCACCTGGTGAGATGCTTTGTCCTGGCATCAGGGCTGCAGTGGTGGCTATAGCAGATCCCGTGGCACACTGATAATCTAGGCAACAAACAGCAACACATCACCACTTATTCACCCATATTTCAACCTTACTAGACCCAGAGCCCCCTTTTTATAACAAATATTTGTAATCTCCTTCTTTCATATCCCCATATAAAGTTTATAGGTAATATAACCGACTTTGGTGCACACTTTTATAAAAACCAAAATAAAGCTCTAAATAAAACATAAAAGGGAAATAAAAGAAAATCAATTTATAATAAACATAATACAGTATTTAGTACCTGGGTACAATAATACTAGAGCCCATATCTACTTGTAATGAATGTGTGTTGGCAAGACCATATCTAACTGAATATAATCAACATTTTTTCTTAGAGTTGCTGTTTTGAAATTAGGACTTACACACATGCACACACAGGTCTAGAATCACAATGATTGTCACAGCTGCAAGTGCAGATTGATACAAGTATGTGACATTAGCAAGCCAGACACTATGGGAAGCAATGCTGTTGATTACATGGTTTACTAAAGTGGGAAATGATTCTTAGTGAAGTTCTGAACAGAACAAAATACAATCTTCCGTTGACTTACTGATAGTTACATTCCTAGAAAATTCAGTGTATAAACCATACCCCTAAAAAAGGCAAGTATCCACTGGAGTTGGTAATTAAAATATTGCTGAAACATTGGCTGTATTTACATGAAATGGCTCAATTTGCTAGCAGCACAAAGTTGCTGTCTGGGAAGAAATGTAATAGTCAAACAGCTTATACTCAAAACAGCTACCTCATACCTGGGAAAAGCATATTGCTAATTCTGTGAGTAGGACAAGGGTGGAAATTAATAAACACTTGTCTTTGCAGCAGTAATAATACTTTTAAAAAGCTATTTTCTCCAATGTGACAATGTCTTTGATTGTCACTGAGCATGGGAAGTGGCCATGTCCTCACGAAGGTAAAGGAATAGGGCCCTTCAGAGAATGGCCTGTACTCTTTGAGCATGGCACCCAATAAGTTATCCAGGAATGAACCAATAGGGGAGAAAATTTTTATTCTACCCTTCTAGCTTCTGCAGCTGGTCTAAGCATCAAATTAACACAAGACAAATTAACAGGAGGAAAACAAATTTAATTATGTACATAAGGGGACCCCAGAAAAATATGAAACCCACAAGCAGTGAGGAGGCTTATATGTCATCCTGAACTAAGGGTAAGGGGGTAAAGGGTCTGGGACTTCAAAGGGAAGAAAGACAATTTACAGAAGTATGGGATGAATAAATGTTTAGTATGCAACAGATTAACAGGAAAAAGGCATTTCTCTGCCATACCATGCAGACAAAATGGGACTCAGAGAGGAATTTGATCTCCAGGCCCTGCTGAGCTTCCTCCACAAGCTTATCATAGTTAGCCTTTACTCTTTTTAGTTATCTCTGATGATATTTCTCTTCCTGAACCAGGCCCTGTATCTAAATTATTTTAGGTAGTGAAGGGAGAAGTAAAAACAAAACACAAAACCAAACAAACAAAAGAACCTCTTCCTGGGTCTTTTGGGCATTGATTGTCTTCAGTTCAAAATAGTCTGTATGGCACCCTGGCCGCTTTAGCTAAGTGGTTAGAACATCAGCCCATGGACTGAAGGGTCCTAGGTTCACTTCTGGCCAAGGGCATGTGCCTCGTTGCAGTCTCAATCCCCGACCCCAGTAGGGGCACGTGTAGGTGTCTCTCTCATGTTGATGTTTCTCTCTCTCTCTGTCTCTCCCTTCCACTCTCCCTGAGAAGCAATGGAAAAAATATCCTTAGGTGAAGATTAAAAAAAAGAAGTCTGTAGCTAAAGTGGTTTAGACTTGTTGTAAACCCCTTCAAACCCTCTGAATTACATTCTCATTGGGCTGGAGAAGAGCTTAATGGTGATCCAGTGTCCTCTTTCCCCCTTTTGATGTTTGAATGCCTTCTAATGATTCCTTTCAAAGATGTCAAGTGTATTCTTCCAACACTTCCAGTGACGGGACTCATCTCTAAAGGAAGTGTGCTATGACCTTGGTTAGTATTTACTGTAAGAAATTTCTCCTTGACATTGAGCTGAGAGCTCAATCATTTTTCCCATATATGAAAGCAGCTACTGGGGTCCCACCTGAGTCTTGTGTTCTCCTGGCAAATGTTTTCATGTCCAACGCACTTATAAGAAATAATTATTCTAAAAATTCAGATATAGGGAAACTTAAGGATTCAATCCTAAAGTAAATTATTCATCATTTTTTTAAAGTAATAGAATTCCAGAGACAGTAATAGTTCAGGGAAATGTCACCCAGATGTGATTAGTATGTATCTCCCAGCTAATGTCTTAATTTTTCTCTGACTTTACCAATTACATTTCCATTGGGCTTGGAATGTGAGCCGTGGTATTCTTGGAGGCATGCACATTAGTTAGATGCATTCTTACATTCATTTACCAAAGAAATAGTTATTTCTGAGCATAGTCTGTGTGCAGAAGATTGCGCTGGGGGCTCTGGGTCTATAAAGATAACAAAGCCCAGGAGGCAATTAGCTTTTATTTGTATATTAACTTGGCATCAGGAGGGGAATCTCTCTTGAGCTTCTTTGTTGTTCAGCGGGATGGAGGTGACTGACTATTGATGTGTCATGGGTAAAGTATGGAAAGAGCCTCCACCCTCATTTTGGTGCAGTGTGTGTGGGCCCCATTCTAGGTCCGGAGGGAGTGCATAAATACACACCAAATAAGCACTAGGCAGAGAGATGCTGCTGGAGGACAGAAGAAGGAGGTCACCGTGGGTTGTAAGCACTTTAGGGGGAAAAAAAGGGCCTTAAATTTCAATAGGTAGAAAGGAAGATAACTTTCAGGCAAGAAGAGAAGCAGTAACAAAAATACAGAGAAAGGAATAACAATTGTGTTTGGGGACAAGGGTGAAATTAGCAGACCCCTGTCCCAGAAAAATGGGCAAGGAGATGGTTAATAAGTATCAGCGATGTCAAAGTCAAGTTCCAAAGTCCAGAAAGACTTATGTGTGGATCTCTTAACTGAGAGCCAGCAACAAGACTTAAGGAACAGGTCCTTCCCATTTTGCCAGTGACTTTCAACAAGAGGCGCAGGGCCCACCTGAGATCAGATCAGTTGACTTGGCTAAATAACAAGCCCGTATCTGCAAGTTCACATTTTTAGGTATAGATAACAGTTTATTCTCTACAAAGAAAATGAATATAAATTTACGGTTGTTTTTTGGTCATCACTCTAAGAGCATGCCCTAAAAAAATTGCACATGTAAATGAATGCATGCTGGAATTTTTGAAAAACCTGTTGCATAATGTTGAAGTTTATTGGAAGACAGAGATCAACTTTGGAGTATCTCAAGAGCATGTATTCTCAATAGGGCGGCCTTGGTACCAAGGGGGCAACAACTGATTCTTACAAGGAGGAGCAAAAAATGTTACTCTTGATGCATAAATTGCAGATATACATACAATATAAATACAATATACCTGTGATAATAAAATGTCATAGGGCAATAATTAGGGGGGGGAAGGTCTAAAAGACTCCATAGGGAAGTGATAACAAAGAAAAGATTGACAAACAGTGTGCAAAGGAAGGCTAGTTGGTCATTCAGAAGAGATTCCAGCTTGCAAATTTGGAAACCTTATTTTTGTTAGGAAACAAAGTGTAGACCCAGCCTTGAGTATTGTCATCATTTATCAAGATCATAGAGACTGATAAAGACTCCAGAATGCCTTTGGTGTTTCTCATCATAAACGGATAAAATGTCTCATGAGCTAGGATATCTACATTAGCTTTCAATACAGAAAGCTACATGAGAAACCAAACAAAAAATTAAAAGTTTTCTTGGAAAGCATAAACCAGAAAAAGGAAGTTATTTAATTTCAAATGTGCAGTGGTGTAGTTTAGCGGAGCCTTACACAGCTAATTTCATATTAGGACTATTCCTGCCATGGGCACTGGGAGCTCCATGAGTGAGCCCAAGAACTAATTTCCCTGGATGGTAGCTGCTACTCTTTGCTGCTGGGGCACCATTTTCCTGTGCTTTTATTTATAACTGACCTCTTCCAGTTAACACATTACTCCTTTAGGTTTATTGATCCTAGTGTCCCATCTGGTTGCCAGTAAGGAGTCTTTAACGTGACTTGGCATACCTCTACTAGAATCCATTTTTCATTGTTGAACTCTCAGCAGACGGTACTATGTGCACATCTGGGCTGGAGGAGCTCTTCACAGGGTTCCTGTAGGAATCTCGCTGCAATGACACAACTCCAGAACCTGCTTGGCTGACTTGGTCAGAGGGCCTTTACGTTCTCAAAGTGTGAGTTATGCACTGCATACAGATTCTAGGGCCCCACCCACACCCACTAAGGCAGAATTTCTGAAGGTAGGCCTGAGGACTCTGCACTTTTACTAGGCACTCTGGACGATTCTGATGTCTAGGTTAGTTTGAGCAACACTGTTTTTAAAGGAATGCTCTTAGGCATCTCTTGAAAGGAAGCAAGATTTTTCTATTGAAGGAAAACTGCTCAGACCTTCTTTCTTAGGTCATCATCAAACTATGGGCCTTAGGATGAACTATAGTTAATATAAACAATTTTAAAACCTCTGTAGTTAATATACACTACCCTCTCTCTATAGTTAATATAAACACGTGGTCATGTCTATCTTAATCCTCAAGAATCTCTAGCAAAGTTTACTCTAGAAGGTTGCTATCACAAAATCCCTCATCATGTCTCATCATAAAGCATAGAAATGTCCCTAAGTGAATTTATTCTTTAGCTAGAGGGAGCAGTCCTTTCAACTTTATAATTTCTTAGAAAAATTATATTGGAATCATGGAAAGACTCCTGGGGTACTATATGAAGTTTGGAGTTAAAACCCTGGCTCTGTAATTAGTATGTCTTCTGTCTCTAAGCAATTAGCTTAGCATCTTTGGGCTGTAGTCATCTAATTGGTTAAAGCAGAATAGAAACTCTCCTAGTTATTTGACAGGATTTGGATAATCAAAGGAGGGAATAGTTATTAAGGCTCAAAAAAAAATTGAAAATAATTCATAAGAATGTAAAGTATTAAAAACTGATTCCCAAATGTAGCCATGTGTGTGATGGGTAAAGTTTTTCCCATGTTAGTCTAAGTTAATGGTGATGAATTTGAGGAACTTTGAGTTGAAGACAATTTCAAGGAGGAGAGATTAGATGCTATAAATAATCACTGGAAGTGAATGGATGTGCCTGAATGTAAAATGACACCCCTGGAATTTTCCAAGAACCTAGAGTGACATTTAAGCAATCGAAAACAGCAGCGGAATAAATCGACTCACAGAACACAAATTTATGTCAAGAAGGAAATAGAAGTATGGTGCTGCCTCTGAAATAGAAGAGAGACTTTACAAGAACAATAATAACTTGTCTATCCCACAGCTTTCTCTACCAAAGGGAGAAAATCATTTCCCTATAAATCTACCCCGGATACAATATTCTGCTTAGTCTTTCCAAAGCACAGCTCTGCTTCTGCCAGATTCCTCTTTAAAGTTTTTGGTGTCTCATATTTCTCTCCTCCAAGTTCAGACCCTTTGGTGCAGGATGGAAGACTTTCCAAAATCTAATTCTATCCCACACTTCCAAACTCATCTTCCCAGTCTATTCAAGTCCTTTGCCCATTTCTTAATTGGGTTGTTTGTCTTCCTCTTGCTGAGTAGTATGAGTTCTTTGTACACTTTGGAAATTAGCCCCTTATCAGATACATCCTTGGCAAATATGTTTTCCCAGACCGTGGGGTTCCTTTGTATTTTGAGGCTGTTTTCTTTTGCTATGCAAAACTTTTGCAGTGAATTGATTTTAAGTTCTCCTTTTGAGGTAGCAAAAAATGGCTTCCAACAGCCTCAAGGGTATGTTCTACAAATTTACCAACACTATTAAAATGAGAAAACCTATTTGCCATATATCCCCCAAAAAAGTCCCGGGTAGGGTCCTCATGGCTGCCATTGGATCATGGTGATTGGCATGGCTGGGGACGGTGGGACTCCAATCAATTGGGCAAGGTCATATTTAGAGCCTGGTCTTGTGAGCACCTGTACTATGGGGACTGAGAGCGATGGAGTGTGACTTCCGAAAGGAAAGAGGGATTTTACTAACAGAAGGAAAGGAAATGGACGCCAGGAAGGCACAGACGTTAAGATTCCACTTCAATCATTCCTTCTAGCTGGAAGTAATATTTTGTCCTATTTAAATTCCTATAGCACTTGACAACTTCCTATCTCATATTGCAGTTATCTGTGCACACATCTCATTTCCCTGCTAACCTTTCAGCTCCTGGAGACTAAGTGGAGGCTTCCACTCAGCATTGTATTTCCCGTGCTGCCTTGCAAGATGCTTTGTTCAGCTTTGCTTGTTTTCCACTCACTATGGAAACAGGGCACTTAGTCGCTTTGGATGTATTTCTTGAAAAAGAGGCCTTGTAATAGATTATTTCTAAGCTCCTTTCTAGTGTCAAAATTCTTTGATTCTCCTGTGTAATCAAATAGTTGTTGAGTGAATGGCTGCATACAACACAGGGGAAATGCAAAGACTGCCATGCCTTGGATTTGCTTAGACAGCCTCTGGAATGTCAATTACCAACTGAGTTATACACCCAAATCCTGTAGCCCAGGACGTTCAATTTAAAGATGATCTGATGGAGTCTTTTCCCCTCTCTTTGGTTTTCGACACATGTAATGCATAGCATTAGGAATTGTTTTCCAATTTGCTGTTTTTATGTAGAAGCTTGAGAAGGCCCTGTGTTCCATGCAAAGGAAGTGACTCAGAGCTTGTTCTGTTAGCTCATGTGAGAGGAAGAGCCTTAACACAATCGGGTTATTAAACCCAGAGACCTAAGTAAAAATACAGATGAGACAGGAAAATAATTGGAAATAAGTAAATTACGTAATAATAACTGCAAACCTTAAGTGAGCACTCGCTGAATGTTAGGCTCTATCCTAAGTGTTAGGCAGTCCATCTTATTTAATTTTACAATGATCCTATGAATGAAGTCTGTTATTCCCATTTTATAAAAAACAAACCAAAAACAAGAATTAAGGCTCCGACAGATTAAATGGCTCACCAGAGGTGACCCAGCAGCAGAATAAAGATCTTAATCCCAAGTGGCTCTGTTCTGAATCCAAAGCCCACACATTCTAACCCCAATACTCTGTTGTATTCAGGGATATCCTGCAAGGTGTTTTATTTCTTCCAATAGGTCCTCACACCTAAGTTTTCCCCCCTTTTTAATCAGGTCAGAAAAAGTCACCCTTAGCTACTCAAGTATTTTATAGAAATGAAGGATCCCGTCGATCCTGATCATTACTGTGACTCGTCGAGGATGTACAATAACCAAACTGGCCAGCGCGCCATCTCCAGAATCCTAACCCCATGGCTGCAGGAACTTGACCACTCATGGAGACCGAGCCCCCCTCAACCTGACGCTTGTTGGCTCTGACTTAGAACACAACGTTATGGACGTTAACAGCAGTACATGGCATGACCTGACCCTGACATCCCAAAGTCAAGGGATTGTCTGCGCAGAGGGAACAAGGCGTGCTACTGTTAGATCCCTGTGTTGCAGCGGAAATAGGATCCAGTTTGGAAAGCCGGGGTGTCTGGATTTGAAATGGCTCTTCCACGAAGCAGAGGGCCCGGGTGGGGCCCATTCTAGCACCTGGTACCATCCGTCCCTGTGCTCATGTTCTTCTACCAATTACTGTAAAACCAAACCAGAGGACTAACTGAGAACGAGAGAGAAACGCTCATTGAAGTACGATCATCCATCAAACCACAGTTGCAAAATCATGAAGGAAACTTGGATCGCACATAAGAGGAAAGGAACAGTTGTTTGGTACACATTTTGCTAAGCCTTGAACTAACCGTAATAGATTATTGGAAGTGATTTTGTTTTTCCACCAATCTTGCTATGACTTTTTTTTTTTAACGTTTATTTTTTATTTTATTTTTTATATTTTTACTTTTATTTTTTTATTTTTACTTTTTAATTTCTTAAAATTTATCTTTATTGTTGAGAGTATTATAGGTGTCCCATTTTTCCCCCCCAATTGACCCTCTCTACTTTGCTCCCACCACCTCCCCAGGCCTTCACCCCATTATTAACTGTGTCCATGGGTTATGCATATAACTTCTTTGGTTAATCTCTTCCCAACCCCACCCCCTTCCCTCTTTCCTCTGAAATATGATCGTCTGTTGCATGCGTCAATGTCTCTAGATCTATTTAGTTCATCAGATCCTTTTGTTCATTAGCTTCTTCTTAAAGAAGATCCTTCAACATTTCCTGTAGTGCTGGTCTGGTGGTGATGAACTCCTTTAGCTTTTTCTTAGCTGTGAAGCTCTTTATCTGACCTTCAGTTCTAATCGATAGCTTTGCTGGGTAGAGCAATCTTGGTTGTAGTTCCATGTTTTTCATCACTTTGAATATTTCTTGCCACTCCATTCTGGCCTGCAAGGTTTCTGTTGAGAAATCAGCTGACAGTCATATGGGTGCTCCCTTGTAGGTAATTGCTTTTCTCTTGCTGCTTTTAAGATTCTCTCTTTGTCTTTAACCTTTGGCATTTTAATGATGATGTGTCTTGCTGTGGGCCTCTTTGGGTTCCTCTTGTTTGGGACCCTTTGTGCTTCCTGGACTTATAAGTCTATTTCTTTCCCCAGGTAGGGGAAGTTTTCTGTCATTATTTTTTCAAATAGGTTTTCAATTTCTTGGTCTCTTTCTTCCCCTTCTGGCACCCTAGTAATACAAATGTTGGGCCTCTTGAAGTTGTCCCAGAGGCTCCTTATACTATCTTCATATTTCTGGATTCTTTTTTCTTTTTGCTCTTCTAGTTGGGTGTTTTTTCTTTCCTCATGTTCCAAATTGCCAATTTGACTTTCAGCGTCCTCTATTCTACTGTTGATTCCCTGTAAATTATTCTTCATTTCAGTTCGTGTAGCCTTCATTTCAAATTGGTACCTTATTGTTATCAATTTTCTCAGTTATTTCCCTAATGGTCTGCTTAAACATCCTTACAAACAAAATCCTGAACTCTGTATCTGTTATCTTGCTTGGATCTATTTCACTTAGTTCCTCTTCTAGAGATTTCTTCTGTTCTTTTCTTTGTGACATGTTTCTTTGCCTCCACGTTTTGGCTGCTTTCTGGTGTTTGTTTCTATGTATTAGGTAGAGCTGCTATGTCTCCTGGAATTGGTAGAGTGGCTTTGTGTAGTAGGTGTCCTGTAGGATCCAGTGGCTCAGCCTCCCCAGTCACCTGAGCTGGGCCTTCCAGGTGCTCCCCTGTGTGGGCTGTGTGCACTGTCCTGTTGTAGTTGAGCCTTGGTTGCTGTTGGCGTCACTGGGAGGAACTGAATCACAGACCAATTGGCTGTGAGGACCAGCTGCAACTACAGCCAGAGAGCTGCTGTGCTGGAGACACCCCACATGGATCAGGATTTACTTCAGTGGAGCTTTGGTGTTCACAAGGTATACCCCTTGAGTGTCACTCGTGGCTGTGGTAGGGTTGTAATCCAGCGTGGTCGAGCCTGACCACCGGGTGCACTGTCTCTGGGGCCTCCGGGGAGGTGCACAGTCAGCCTGTGCCAGTGCCTTGCCCAGGGCCACCCAGCATGAGCTACACAGCAAACCATAGTTGGCTGCTACTTGTGCTGGGTTTGGGGTGTCCAGGGGAGGCCAAGCTATGAGCCAATGGAGGCTGCCGCTAGTGCCAGGCCTGGGGCCACTTATCAAGCAGTATGGGCCCCGCTGCTGCTTGTGTGAGAGATTTTAGGAAAGTCCTAAGCATGAGGCTCCAGAGGCCCCTTGCACAGAAAAGCCCCTGGAAATGGCCTGGATGAGCTGCAGGTGGGGAGGGCGGGGCCTCCGGGGATCACGGGGCGGGGCCAACGGTGCGAGTCAGGTGCTGGCGACTCAAACATGGCGCCTGCCCGCCGGCCGTGTGCGGGGAGGACTCGCCACAGGAGCCATGGCCTCCGCCAGCCCCTCTGCCCGGGAGGAAGCCGCCCTCCGCCTCTCGCCCGGATCTCAGGCAGGTTAGTTCCCCCGAGTGTCCCGGGTCCTTTCAGGCCGCTGCCCGGCGCTGGGCTCAGAGGGAGCGTCCGAGTGAGTCCGCGCCGGGCCCTTAAGGGGAGCTGCTGGGGCTCCCGCAGCCTCCGTGACCCTCAGGGACAGTCCCGCTGGGTTCACAGCCTGGAGCTGTGGGGGCGTCTCTTCCCGGCCTGGAGCCCTGGGCTGTGGGGCTGGGACCCCTCGCTCCTCCGGGAAACCCCCGCCGCCGAGATTCCCTCACTGGGTGTGGGCCCCCGGCCGCATCCTCAATTCAGCCCCGCCCCGCCCGCGTCTCCGCCCCTCCTACCGTCTCGGTGCTGCTTCAGCTCCCTGGTTGTGGGGCTTCTGTTCGGCTAGATTTCAGGGGGCTCTAATGATGGTGGTTCTGTATTTTAGTTGTGATTTTGGTGAGGTTGCGGGAGGCGGCGGGTGCAGCTGTTACCTACGCCGCCGTCTGGTTTCTCTGCCCCCTATGACTTTTTAAAAAATAATCGTTTTATTTTTCAATTACAGTTGACATACAGTGTTATGTGGGGGAAGGGGTGGGGGAAGGGGTGAAACAGGTGAAGGACTGAGAAGTCCAAGTTGCTTGCTACAGCATAGTCGTGGGGATGTAAAGCTCAGCACAGGGAATACAGTCACTGATACTCTAATAAATGTGTATGGTGTCAGATGGGCACGAGGTTTAGCGCGATGATCACTGAGTAAGTTCTATAATGTCTAATCACTGTGGAGTGCACCTGAAACTAATGTAATATTGCCGTGGCTTTCCTAAGGAAGCAAATCTGTAGGTCTCCCTGTGATGGCAGTGAAGTGTGTGGAGCGCGGCCTGAGTCATGAGGCTCTAACATGAAACCATGGCTCACCTCTGTTCCAGTCTCACCTGTGTCTCTCTGACCCCATTTCTCCACCATACAGTAGTCTCCCTACATTTTCCACATCATCTCCTAAGTATGCACATGACGAAGAGAAAGTCCAGTCGTAACCACTTTTCCTTGGTAGGCAGATGGGCAGCCAGGCTGCCTCTGTGCATTTCTGGACATCTCGGACACGTTGTATCTGACCTCTCAGATTCCCAGTCGGCCACCCACTGTGGCTCCTGATAGCTGTGTTTCCTCAAATCCGAGAGCACAGCAGAAATCCATTGAATGTTTTCATTTAAAATTTCACAGAGTGGTAAAAAGATTAAGCACAATGGAACAAAGCATCTTGTGATGTTGATTCCCCTTCTATTTGCCCCAAATTCACTGATTAAAGATGACAGAAGACAAATCCGAAGATTCAGTCACTGTTTGACAATATCCTTCCTCCTCGGCAGCCCTGGTCAAGCCAACTGTCACTTTATTAGCCAGGAATTGGACAGTTTTTTCAAGGTGGTTCTCAATTCATTAGTGCTAAGTGGCGTGAATGATTTACAAGCATTAATAATTTGCCACTTTTATCACAGGGTCACTGGAGAAGGTTATCTCTCTACAGATTCTAGTGGCTAGTTGACTTAATGAGCATTTCACTCTCTCTTGGTTACCTTATGTTCTTGGTTCCAAGTCACCATTGTTTTAATAACAGCTTTCCAAGGAAAATTATTTTGCCTGAAAAGGTGATGATATATTTAACACATGGGTAATGTGTTATGTATTACCTATCTATTGAATATAATGATGTGTTTTATATATTCTATAACTATATTACATATTATGTATTATTTTTCTAGATAATATATACAGGGTAGGGCGAAAATAGATTTATAGTTGTTTGTATGGAAAATACTGCAAAACTTAATAAAGAATATTGCAAAAATAAACTATTATGTTTCGTGTACTCACAACTATAAACCTACTTTTGCCTCACCCTGTATTTTTATTCTAAACAAATAAAAAATTTAGTTAAAGAAGGTTTTCCCCCCAATTTCTTTGATTTGTTTTTGGGGTGTGTTTTTGTGTGTGTGTGTGGGTGGGTTTTTTTTTGGTCATATTTATTTTCTATTTAAAAAAGCATTGAAAAAATTTTAAATGTTTAACATATGGCCACATGGATTAAAATAAATTGTCGTGGTGTATTTTTCTCAACCTTGTTGCTGCTATGTGTTCTGTCACAAATCCAAAATGTTCCTGAACCCCATGAACAACACATACTAACAGTCTGCTGCAGTTTGGGCTTGGTGGAGAAGAGAGAAAACCTTAGGTTGAGAGCTCTCAAAGACTGTTTCCATTACTCAGAGAGCTTTCCATGGATGTTAGCTGGGTGTCTGACTGAAAAATATTTGCTTCCTTCCCTCTCATTGTAGAAGAAGCGAAAATAGTCCATGCTCTGCTCACCACAGATTTAATGTTGAGATGACTCATATCTGCTTCATGTGAATTAAGCAACACAGGGACAAAAAATCAGCAAAAATTACGAAGGCTTAAGTTGCCTATCAACCATTTAGTCATCAAATATTTATTGAGTCTCTACTATATTCCAGGCATGTTGTAGGGACTGGGGATATAGAAGTGAACAAAATGCACTAAAACTTCCCTGCCTGTGTGGGGATAGAAGCAAGTAAGTAACTAATATATTTAATGTGTTTTACAGATGATAAGTGCTCTGTTGGAAAACAAAGCAGAGAAGGGATGCCTAAAATTGCCATTTTAAGCAGAGTGGTAACAGAGGATGAGATCTTTACAAAACATAAAAAAGATGTGGGACAAGTTACATGGACCCCCTGAGGGACAGCAGTAAGGCAGGTGGGGCTGAAGAACCCGGCAGGGGTGAGAGCACTAAGAGAAGGACAAGAGAGCCCCCGGAAGCAGGATCACTAAATCATGGTAGTTCTAGTTTTAAGTTCTTGAGGACCCTCCATACTGTTTTCCATAGTGGTTGTGCCAGTCAACACTTTCACCAACAGTGCCCCAGGGCTCCTTTTTCTCCAAATCCTCATGACACTTGCTATCTCTTGTCTTGTTGATAATTGCCATTCTAACATGTGTGAGGTGATACCTCACTGTGCTTTTGACTTGTGTTTTTCTGATGATTAGTGATGTTGAACATTTTTTCATGTACCTGTTGGCCATCTGGAGTCTTCTTTGGAAAAAATGTCTCTTCAGATCTTCTGCCCATTTTTTAATCAGAATGTTTGTTTTTTGCCATTGAATTATGAGTTCTTTATATATTTTGGATATTAACCCCTATCAGATTTATGATTTGTAAATATTTTATCCCATTCAGTAGATTGTCTTTTCATTTTGTTGATGATTTCCTTTGCTGTACAGGAGCTTTTTAGTTTGATGTAGTCCCATTTGTTTGGTTTTGATGTCAATTTAAAAAAAAACCCCAACATTATCAAAACCTATGTCCAGGAGCTTTTCCCAATGTTTTCTTCTAGGAGTTTTATGAGTTCAGTTCTTATGTTCAAGTCTTTAATCCATTTCAAGTTGAAAATTAACTCAAATCCTTATGCGTATGATATAAGATACTAGTTAAGTTTCATTTTTTTTACATGTGGCTATTTAGTTTCCCCAACACCATTTATTGAAGAGACAATTCTTTACCTATTGTGTATTCTTGACTCCTTTGTTATAGAGTAATTAACCTTATAATTATGGGTTTCTTTCTTGGCTCTCTGTTCCATTGATTGATGTGTCTGTTTTTATGCCAGTACCATGCTGTTTTGATAACTATGGCTTTGTAATATGGTTTGAAATCCAGGAGCATTATGTCTCCACCTTTGTTTTTTCTTCATGTTGCTTTGGCTATTAAGCATCCTTTATGATTCCATACAATTTTAGTATGTGCTAGTAATTAGCTAGCACAATATTTAAAGTGCTAAGTACTTTAAATAAAGTACTTTTATCTCAATAAAAATCTTAAAGCATCCCTAAGGTTGTTTAATTATCAAAGGAGGGAACTTAAGTTTAGAGAAGTTGATTGTATCATCCAAACTCAAACTATGAAATGGTGAAACTAGAATTTTATTCAAAGTATTTCATTGCCAAATTAAAATTCTTTATTATGCTAGGTTGCAGCTGTTTTTATTGTACCTAATCTCGAGCTGTGAGCTTCATGAAGACAGGAATTATATTGTACTCAACTTATAAATTTTATACTTCAAAGAACAGGTACTAAGTAAATATATATTAAATGCATAAATGAGGCAATAAGCCTGCTCTTCGCACGATGCATTTAATCAATAAGAGATTAACTTTCTAAGCGGCTTTGGCAACTTTTTAAGGGGAAGAAGTCTGCCTCTTTAGATGATGACTTACTTAGTAACACTTGGCAGGTAGGAGATATTCAAAGAAACAGGGCTCAACTCTTTCAACAGTCTGTGATGTCTTACCGCATATGCAGCCACTCCGCTACACTCAAGGCTAAGAGTTGTGTACATGTGAAGTTGCTGTATGGCCATCACCTGTCAATCAGCTGATGTACCTAGAAGCTCACTGTGGGTAGGTAGAGGAAGATGACACTGAGCTACTGCTACTATGGCACTCAAGTCTAGAAAATTCCTTGGATTTTTCCATAAGAAAACATTTTTAGATGCCTTCCTGTAACTGGCAGTCTGACATTATATTTAAACATAACATTCATGATAAGAAACATTAGCAGCTAAAATATATGTTTAGTTTTGCAAGTGTAAACTAGCAGGGTAGAAGAGAATCAGTGGGGCAAAAGGGGACACCTGTGATACTTTCAACTCTAAAGATAAATTTAAAAATGAAAATAAAATAAAATGTAAACTAGAATAGGGGCAAGGCTACCACGGTGGTTCAGTTAAATGTATTGCCATTCAAGTTATGTGCAGTTCATACAGTGCTGTGTTTGGCCTACTTAGTAGTAATGACAAATAGAGTAAATAATTTGTGTTATTAAGAAATTTATAGTGTATCTGAGTGAAGAAGTCATATAAGCATTGACCAAATTTTGATTAACTGCCTCTCCCTGCTGACATTGCCCGCAATTCATAGTGGACCCAGGATTTCAATTACTAACTGGTTCAGGGACTTTGTTTTCTCTACCATTTTCTTTCATATACGTAGAGTAGAGCATAAAGTCCTCAAATAATGTCATTTCATTAATACTGTTTTGTTATAACAGTGATGAGATTAAAAACCCCACATTGATTCCCTACAGGGGCCCCCTTCTCCTCACGTCTGCGTGGGTTTGGCCCAGGTCCTCTGGTTTCCTCCCACCTCCCAGCGACGTGCACGCTGAGTGAACCGGTGCGTGTACCTCGCCCCAGTCCGAGTGCGGTGCGTGCGTTAGTGGCCCTGCGAAGGAAGGCGTCTGGTATGGGGTCGGTTCCCTCCTTGTGTCCTGAGCTGCTAGGCTCCAAACACCCAGGACCCTGAACTGGAATAAGCGGGTTGTACAAGAATTATCTCACTTGTTTTTATTACTCTTTCTTAAATGTATGTATAGCTCACATTTATTTCAATGTTCAAGATTAGAAGGGTTTTGGATCCTCGTTTAGAAGTTTGGTGATGTTTTTGTGACTGGATATATGCTTAGGAACTTAACTGTTGTCTATATCGATTAGCCTATGGGAAAATTGGTTTTATTGCACGCTCTTTCACTTAAAGTTGCAGTTTCCAAGGACCTTTTGATGGCGTTGAGTATTGCCTGCACATCACATTCTCATTCTGCTCCAGAACATCTTTGTAGTTTGCCTCATTACATTGCTTTGTAAAAAGCACAATTTTCAGGATCAGAAAAATAAGAACAGCTCGGCCACTCACTGGGATGACCTTGAATAAGTTATATCACTATTTTTAGACCCAATTTCCTCATCTGTCAAATGAAAGTAATAATAAACATGTTACGGAATACCTTAAGAAAAAATGAAAGAAAGCGTTCCACTTGGGGTTATTGCGGAGCAGCTTAATAGCTTAGACTTCCTGCTGAGAATAATTATAGCAATTGGATAAAATAAAAATAAATAGGCATCTGAAGGCGTTGAAGAGCAACCAAGGCAGCTAGCACTCGAGAGGCCCAGTTCTCAGAGAAGATAGATTTTCTGAGAAGTGTGTCCGATGTTGTGCATAACTTTACCCCCTCAGTGGATTTGTCTCTTCCTAAAATGCACAGAGCAGCGCTATGATAATCCAAGCGGAAGGGAGAAACTGGAAAGATAGGGAGAGCTGTCGGCGCAGGAATTGGAGCGCAGGTCTGCCGAACAGGTGGCCCTGTGAACACCCTGCGCTTCAGCTGAGGGCCTTGAAGACCTACACGACAGGAGGAAGCAAACCAGAATAGACTGGGACTTCCAAAGACTGAAACTCAGCCATGAAAAACTGCAACTCCAGGTTAATCCAGCTGCCTGTGTCTCCCCCCGTCTCACCGCCTACCCGTAAGAGAACTAACTGATATCTGGAAAAAGACCCCAACGTCCTGACTCTCCAAAATTTTCAAAGTGAAATATCTGGCATTCAGTAAAAAGTTACTGGGCTTACAATGAGATAAAATTATATACATTCAGGTAGCACCCAAATAAACTCAGAAGTATGGAAATAGAGGCAAGATTGAAGAACAGAGGAAAGGGTAAAACAGTAAATAAATATTGAAAAGTTAAAAGAACAATGATAATGTAGTCTGTAGTTTTAAGAATGTGTGTATATATTTTATTCTATATCCATATATATCTACATATAGATAGAATGTAACTTAAATATATGATAGCAACAGCACAAAAGGCATCCATGATGTAGGATGTTTTATGATACTTTCATTGTGTGGAAAGTGGAAAAGGTACTAATTTGTTATAAATACTAATAAGTCAATAATGCATACTAATAATCTAGAATAATTAAAATAATTTAAAAGGTGTGACAAGAGACAGAATAAAAATGAAAATGGAAAAAGAGTAAAACAACCCTAGATCAATTTAAAATGAAAAGAAAGTAACATGAGATAGGCGAGTTAAATAGAAAACAGTGAGTAAAATGATATATTTAAGCCCAGATATTTAAGTAGTAACATTGCATCTTAATGGCATAAAACAGAATATGCTGCTTATAAGAGACACAATTTAAACAATAGGAACACAGAAATTAAAAGTCCAAAAGAAAATGTACTATGTAAATTCTAACAAGATGAGATCTGGTATGGTTATACTAGTATCAAAAATGTAAAATTTTAAAGGAAAATTACTAGAGATTTAATGAAGTATTTAATTGTGGTAAAAGACTTAATCCACACACATAGACACACAAAATAAACATAGCTTCAAGCTATTTAATGAGCAAAAGAACCTGGCATACAGAAAAAAAGAATTAGTCAAGAAATCATTGTAAGAGATTTTTAATATCTCTCAGTAACTGATAGAACAAAAAAAGTCAATAATAATATGAAAGATTTTATAACACAGTTAACAAAATTGATAACACGCAGATATATATATACATATATATATATGCACAACCCAAACCTGCCAGATAAGTTCGTTAAGTCCACATAAGCATGGATGGCTGTCAGACACCGCGTGGGGAAGAAGCCAGACCAAGGGCGTGCGCACTGTGCGCTCTCGGTTCTGTGAGGTGCGAAGCGGGCCAAGTGCCCTGCGGCTTTGGAAGCCAGGGCAACGCTCGTCCATGGCAGGGTTTTGTGCCTGAGACGGGTGAAGAGGGCAGGCATCCCTGAGTAACTTCCCGTGGCTTCATCTGGGTGCTAGTTACACACCAGGCATTTTTAAATTCTCAACATTGATCAAGGTGAACACTCAAAATCTGTGCAGTTTTGAAAATATGTATTCTATTCTTTGATAGAAAACCTGACCACAAGCAAAAGCAAACAAACAAGAATGTCAGTACTTAGAGAGTGTAAGACCACTTACCTGGCTCATATGAATCCCCCAGTAAGTGATACCTGTTAAACAAGTTCTTTAAAACCATTTTTTCTTCTCATTTTTGCTAATAGGTTAGGAATTAGTCTTTCTCCTTTTGCTATTCCACCTTTCATCAGGACAACATGAAAAAGACAAGGGTTAATGATGATTGACCTGTATCAAGAGGTTCTTATATCAAATAATGCATATCTATGGACGTGTGCATTAAAGTGTTCAGAAATCTCCTGCAGAGTCCCCGCAAAAGGCATCTCCTTCCTACGCGTCCTCTAGTTAAATCCACTTTTCTTCAAGGACCAGTAACCATTCATTTTTTTAAAATAATCATCCTGATTAAATTTGATTGTTTTTACTAACTTTCATTTCTAGTGCCTTCTAGTGGATGTTTTCTACAATTTTGCCATGTAATATATTGTACTTTACAGATGTACACATGTGTACACGCAAACACACACACACATATATACACAGTATATATGTATACATACTGTGTCTATATGTATATAGTGTTTCTAATACAGTTCAGATTAAACAGGCTTTTATCAGAACCTAACTTCCAAAATTATATTCATTGGGAAGTGTTCTAAAGTTTGGCCTAAAAATGGCCTGTCGGGACTTCTGAATGTATATCCAAATTAAACACACTGAGTACAGACATGTAAAAAGGTGGTTGGAAGTTCCTCACAGTTATTTACTACTTATACCATTTTACCATAAATTCATACGTTTTTCTTCAACAACCACATCTCTTTAACAAGGAAGAACCAGGAAAGGTTTTGTTCTCAATATTTCACACATGAAGAAAATTGGGTTCTGCAAAGTTAAATGGTCCCAAGTTCACTAAATTAGTTTCAGATTCAAAGAAAAAAAACAAAAGCCCAGGTCTTCCTTCTTCTAATTATATATATTTTTTCCCCTGGCCCTTGTGATCCAGCCTCCCTCCCCTGCCCATCCCACCTTCTCCGCACTGCTTTGTGCCCTCCTTATACTTAAAATAAGAAAGGTCCACGTGGGTATTAAGAACATATAGAGAAGTTTCTAAGAATATAGGTGAATCTTTAAAATATGAACTTTAAAGTGCAAGCGGGGTTAGAATTGGTGTTGCGCAGAGAGAAGCTCCGTAGGAATGGTGGAAGGAGCCCCCAAGGGGGCCGTGCGGCTGGCCTGCCAGTGTGAGGGCGGAAGGGAGGAGGGTGATACGGAAACCGCCGCAGGAGGGGCAGCCCACACTGTGTGTCCCACCCAGAGAATCGCTATCGACTAATGCACCTCGCCAGCAGTCTGTTTGGACTTCAAGGGCATGTTTTCGTTTCCCATTTAGCTCAGGTGGGCTTAGGGGAGCAGGTAAGAATCCCAGACGAGAAGCTGGGGAATCTGCCTTAAACGCATTTCAAATGCCACACGTCCATCTTGACCCACTCAAATCTCTTTAGCGCTATTTGCTTTAGTTAATCTATTTTCATATCTCTCAAAAAATTTTCTTCAAAAGAATTGCACAAATAAAAAGAAAACAGAGAAAGGGAAATACACAAAACATTATTCTTTGAAGGGCAAGGATAGGGAGGAAAGTAGAAGTGAAAATACATAGTTCTGTTTTGTCGTTGCTCTGGTCCCTCCCTTCTCTCTCTCAATTCAGCCTTACACCAGGTCCTGTCATTTTTCTTTCCTGAGTATACCATGACTCCAATGCCATTTCCGTTGTCCCCTGGACCAGGCCTATATCTTCCTTTTGCACTTTCCCTCTCTCCGCCCTGTCAAGATGCCCTTACTTAACCTTTCAGATTGGCAAAGATCTAAGAGTCTGACAATGTACCTTATTGGTGTGGCTGTGTGGGAATTGTTTTAAAGTCGCTGTCCTATATTGTTAGTGGAAATGCAAACTGTTGCAGTCCCTCTGGAGAAGTTATTGACGTTACCTAGGGACATGTCCTATGGACATTTTCATCCAACAGTCCTCCTCTAGGAATCCACCCTAAAGCTATTCTAGACAAAACTATGACCAGATATATGTATTACGGTATGAACTGCAGCACTTTGCAATTGCAAGGCTGGAAACCGGCTACATGGCCATCCGTGGGGGGCTTTTTGAATAGTCTATGATGCATTTGCCCTTTGCAATACACTAAGAAGTAATGAGCCATATCTCTGTAAACAACTATAGTGTGATCTCCAGGATTTATTAGGTGTAAAAGGCAAGAAAAGTATGCTAGCACTTATCCAAGGGAAAAGGGACATACAAATATAATTGCATATTTGCTGATATTTGTAAAAATGGAAAATTTATTATCAAATAAATAGAAATCATTAACCATAGGGGAAGAGAGGTAATGGGGAGGAGGTGTTTTCAGGCTTGACTTTGGTTACACATAGTCACATAATAATAAAATCAAAGCAGGCCAGAAGCAATGCTAAAATCTCAGGCAGGACGACACAAGTGAAGCCGTGTCTCCTACTGGAGGCCTAACTAGCAGAGGGTGTCTAGAGTTTGGTCAAGGAGACAGTCTTTGTCACCCTATAAATATTTGCTGAGTGTTTTACTACACCTGGGGGGGGGGGGGAACGTTCAGGAGATAAGCAAGAAATGTTCACACTGGTGATAAAAAAAGAGCTCAAGTTTCAAGAAGCACAGAAGAGAAAAATGCTTATTCTGCATTGAAAAAGCTGGAGTTTCTCTGATTTTACCCTTTATGAGATGAAAATGACGATTAATAAGCTTCCTAATGTTATTATATATAAGTCCCATTCCGGTCCTAAGAGACAGGCCTGATTCTAAGTGGAGAGAGTGAGATGTAATTCTCTGTCAGTCTCTGCTTCAGGCTGTAAAATAAAGAGAACACTAGTTATTTATTGCAATATGACTAGGAACTTCTACAAAGTTTCCAATAACTGAATCAGAGATGGCTGTAATTTTCTATAGGTGAAGTGACATCCAAATAGGAGTGTTTTACGATTCTGACAGGTATGAGAAGGCTGAAGACGAATAAGTGCTGAATTGTGGGCCCCGGGGGGCTACTTTTGTCTTTTTTCTGGAAGGTTCTGCAATGTGCCTTTATTAATGGGAGCATCAGGAATGTGGCCTTCTCGAAAATTCACAGTTCTGAGCACAGAACATTGCTAATCACAGAAGTAATGAATACATGCAGCTTCCTATTTTCTTAATTATTTTATGTCGACTTCTTTTGCAAAACACAAGCCAGATACCTGCTGAGATGCAATTCCTCATTCACAGGGGAAACCAAATTGTCAGCTACAGCTAGTTGGGATCAGTAAATCTTTCATTCCCATACTTGGAAAGAAAGCATGCCATAGAAATTGCCCAGCCGGGCGTGGCTTAGCGGTTGAGCGTCGACCTAGGATCCAGGCGATCGGGGTTTGATTCCAGGTCAGGGCACATGCCCCGGTTGCGGGCTCGATCAATGACTCTCTCATCGTTGATGTTTCTATCTCTCTCTCCCTCTCCTTTCCTCTCTCTGAAATCAATAAAGATATATTTTTAAAAAAAGAAAAAAAAGAAAGCATGCCATAAAAATTAAGGCAGATGAGTTAGAATTGGGGGAGGGGGACTTTTTTTCCAATCCTCTCTCAAGAATATGTTTATTGATTTTAGAGAAGAAGGGAAAGACAGAGAGACAGAGACATCAATCGGTTGCCTCCTGTACTTGCCCTGACCAGGGATGGAACCCATAACCTAGGTAGATGCCCTGACCGGGAATTGATCCTATGACCTTTTGGTGTAAGGAACAACACTCCAACCAAGTGAGCCACCTGGCCAGGGTAAGAGGGGAACATTTTTATTCTTTTGCTATAATTAAAGCAATGCGGACCCATTGTACAATGTGGGGTAAAGCAAGCTGAAAAAACTGAGAAGCTGTAAAGAAACATATAAACATTTCTCATTTTTTTCTAAAATGGGCCACTCACAGAGGAGTTCTATCAGAGGCAAGATATGGAAATTATGACATTCATTTGAAAAGAAAAGTTACCTAATGATAATGTGGAATAAAGCCTTAATAGTTTAGAAGTAGGATGCCTGAGAAGCATTTGATGGATGAAAAAACTAAGGCTTTATGACAGTTTTCCAGACCATTTCTACTGCCCACTTTTTTAAAAAACTCAAAAATTTCTCCCCAAAACTTATCATCTTATGAGTATAATTTATTACAGTGGTTCTCAGACTTGGGTGTAGGCAAAGTTTATCCCAAGGAACTTCTTAAACATGCAAATTCTCTTTGCTAGTGAATCTGACTCAGGAGGTCTAGATTGAATCTCAGAATCCATACTTTTGTTTGTTTGTCCTGTTTTGTTTTTGTTTTCTTTCCCTTTTTCAATTACAGTTGAAATACAATATTTTATTAATTTCAGGTTTACAACATAGAGATTAGACATTTATATAATTTACAAAGTGCTCACCCCAGTAAGTCTAGTACCCATCAGACACCATACGTAGTTATTACTCACTACATTCCCTATGCTGTACTTGACAGCCCTGTGACTGATTTTATACCTGGTAATTTGTACTCCTTAATCCCTTCCCCCTTTTCACCTATTCCCCTAACCCCTTCCCCTCTGGCAACTATCAGTTTGTTCCTATATCTATAAGTTTGTTTTTTGTTTTATTAATTTATTGTTTTTTAGATTCCACATATAAATGAAACTGGTATTTGTCTTTCTCTGACATATTTCACTTAGCATAACACACTCTAGGTCCATCCATGTTATCACAGTCAGCATGATTTCCTTTTTTATGGCTGAGTAATATTCCATTGTGTTTATGTACCACCTCTTCTTTATCCATTCATCTGTTGATAGACATTTAGATTGCTTCCATCTCTTAGCTATTGCAAGTATTTCTGCAATGAACATGGAGGTGCATATGTCTTTTCAAATTAGTGTTTTGTATTTCTTTGGATAAATACCCAGAAGTGGAATTGCTGGGTCGTATGATGGTTCTACTTTTAATTTTTGGAGGAACCTTCATACTGCTTTCTGTGGCGGCTTTACCAATTTGCAATCCCATCAACACTTCACAAGGGTTCCCTTCCTCCACATCCTCACCAACACTTGTTTGTTGAATTATTGATGAGAGTCAATAATTCACAGGTGTGAGGTGATAGCTCATTGCAGTTTTAATTTGCATTTCCCTGGTGAATAGTGATGTTGAGCATCTTTTCATGTCTATTGGCCATCTGTATGCCCTCTTTGGAGAAATGTCTATTCAGATCCTCTGCCCATTTTTTAAACCATCATTTGGTGTATTTGGGGCGTGTTAAGTTGTATGAGTTTCTTATATATTTGGATATTAGCCTCTTGTCAGATGTATCATTGGTGAAGATCTTCTCCCATTCCGTAGGTTGTCTTTTTGTTCTGTTTAAAAAGTTTTGCATAGCGAACGAGACCAAAATGTGATGTAGTCCCATCTGTTTATTTTTTTTCTTTTGATTCCATTAACTGAGGAGAAATATCCAAAAAAGATATTGCAAAGAGCAAGTTTCTCTTGAACCTGCAGGGACTCGATTGTTTTTAGCTCAAAATAATCCTCATGCCAAAGTGACACATCTTGGGGAGACCTGTTCTGGATCCCTTCACTCACGATACCTAAAAGGTAAAAACAACTCAAATGTCCAGTGATTGATGAATGGATGAACAGGGTGTGATATATTATTCAGACCTAAGAAGAAAGGAAATTCTGACGCATGCAACAAAATGGATGAAACTTCAAGACATTGTGCTAAATGAAATAAGCCAGACACAAGAGAACGAATATTGTATGTTTCTACTCACATGGAGTACTTAAAGTAGTCAAATTCATGGAGACAGAAAAGAGAATGTTGTTTGCCAGGGGCTGGGGGAAGGAGAAAATGCAGAGTTATTGTTTAATGGGTATGGAGTTTCATTTTGGAAAGATGAGAGTTTTGGAGATGCATGGTGGTGATGGTTGTACAATGGTGGGAATGTATTAATGCCACTGAGCTGTACACTTAAAAAGAGTTTAAAAGGTAAACTTGTTTTGATGCAAAGGCTATCTGTGGAATAACTGGTAAAACTTGAATGGGGTCTGAGGTAGTAATAACGTACGAATGTCAGTTTCCTGATTTTGCTGGTTGTGCTGTGGTTATTTCGGAGAATATCATTGTTTGTAGGAAATACATGAAAATGTTTGGGAATGATGGGGCATCATATCTGTTGTTTGTTCTCAGATGGGCTACGAGAAGAAACAACATTTTGTGCATACTTATAACTTCAGTATGCTTGAGATTATTTCCAAAATGTTTTTCAACGTAAAATAAAAAATAAAAATTAGCAGTCATCTGTTGAACAGTTGAAAAAGTGAATCCTGAATTATTTTCAGCATCAGAATTTGAACACAGGTCGCCTGGATTACAGTCTGGAGCACTTTTGTGTCGATAGAATCACTAAATCCTGTTGATTTTACCTCCTAAATACCTCTGGAATCCATTCATTTCTCTCCTATCTCATTGCCAAGGGAGCATTACTTCTTACCCAATTATTGCCACAGACTCCTTCCTTCTCATAGCCCGACATCCTCTCTAAAGACCCCATTCCTTTCCTGCCATATATATATATATATTTTTTTTTTTATTTAATTTTTTTTTAATGAAAATTTGACTATGATCTTCCTTTTCCAAAACCCTTCAATGGCTTAAGATAAAATCTGAAATCCTTAACCAACTGACATGCCCCTGCATCTGACGTCCTGGCTTTATACCTACCTTTCCCCATCTCCCCTCTTCTTCGCCAGCCCACGCGTGACTGCGAGCCTTCTTCCACTCACTGTGGACCTTTACACACGATGCTGCTTCCACCTGGGAAACTCTTGCCCGAGCCCCCTTTGCTTGAAGCCTTGCCTTGCACACACAGCATTTATTCACAGCCCCTCCTCAGCTCTCATCACGCACACTCGCCCAAAATTCTCAGTTTCAGTGTGCCAAAGAACAACCCTAAGGAGTTGTTAAAAATGTGCCTTTGCCAGGCCCATCCCGAGAGTAGATGTGGGTTGATCTAGGCATTTTGCATTTTTACTAACAAATACCCCCAGGGGCTACTGGCCCTGTGTACCCTCAGACCACACTGTGAGAAGCCCCGAGTGACAGGAGCTTCCCTTGCTGTGCGATGCACCTTTCTCAGCCTCTCCGTGGGACCCTGTATTGTCTTTTTCATTACTTCTTTTAAGTCTGTAGTCCCTGCTAATAGGTGCTATACCGCTAGGGTAGGGTCCTTGTCTGTGTTTTTCAGCCATGATCCATAGCAGAGTGGATGCTCCATACAAATTTGTTGAATTGACGATAATTCCTTACTTATGTAGAACACAACAACTGATAAAGAGCAACACGTGTAAATCAGGGAAACAGGGCCTTGAAGGTAGACAGGGTGTCGCACTGCGCTTGGGAGGCCCTGGCTTCTGGAGGATGGCTAATCTGCTTGTTAAAGCTCACTTATTTCAGCTGCCTCCACACAGGTCTCTCCTCCTCCGCATGCTCTGGTGACACGCCTTAATTGAACAGTGAGGCTCCTGCCACCTTCCAGTGGCTCTGCTCGTGAGCTGTCAAAATAGAAAACACCAGGGACAAAGTGCTGCCCCCAGTTAAGAGACAAAGAGGCTCTTGGTGACCAAGCGCTTCGCTGCAGCTCTGTGCTCTGGGGGTCAGCCTCCAGGGCGGAGGGTAGTGACAAGGAAATTGAATCTGAGTCCTGAAGGCCTCCTTTCTGTTTCCACAGAAACCGTGAGCTCAGAAAGGGCTGAGAAAGATACAGAAGTCTCAAACCTGTCTCAGGTTAGCAAGAGGCAGTTCTCCCAGGCCACACGCTGGTCATCATGATGTAGTAGCAAGTGTGAAAGGCCCAGAAGATGGGAGTGAAAACCCTGAATGAGCCAAGGCATGTGGCAGTGGGTTAGTGGAGAGTTAGAACTATCAAAAATGAAAGTCCCCAAGCTCCCTATAGACTGGTCCAGTAGCTCTTGGGTTGACCCCAAAAATTCCAGTTTCAACAGGCCCTCTCCTAATAATTCTAATGTGAGTGATCCTTAGACCACACCTTGAACTACTGATGTGTTGTTGTTTTCCCTTGGATGAGTTAGGTACCCTTTGAGCCTCAGTTTCCTCAACTGCAAAATGGAGCTGAAAACTCTGGTTTGACCTACTTCACACAGTTGTTTAGGAGATGGCGAATTTTGTGAGAACTCTAAAGTATATAACTATACAAAGATTATGTTACTAGACTTGTTGATAAGAGTGCTAATAATTATTCCCAGAAAATACATGAATTGTAATAGACGCTTTCTGAATAGAATATGTAACCCAAAGGACTAGCTGAGCAAATTAGAGTTTAAAGATCTACTTGATTTATGAGGGACAGGCCATATCTGTCTTGATTTATGTTCTGTCCCCAGCGCCTGAAAGGAAGTAAATGCTAAAAAATACTGTTAACGAGGAAAAGGAAATGCCAGCTCTTTGCTAACTAGTAGATGACTTACCCCTCAACTGCCACCTGAGGTGCGTTCACTTTCACTCCCACCAGCAGAACCAGCCCTGAATGCACAAAGCATCGGGGCCCTCCAGGAGCATGGACTGTACTGACGCAAGTCCCCCCTTTACTGAGCAGCAACCTCCTGGTCAGCACTGTCCTATGCCTGCCTGTGGTGTCACCTGTGTTCAGCATTTGTCTTCTGGAAACACTCCCATGATAGAGGCACATTTTGGGGACATAGGAGGACTTCCTTGAACAGTGTCGTCTTATACATTGTCCTGCTTCTTCAAAGAAAGACACAGTGAGACCCCCAGCTTTGTGGCTGAGAAAATGTCCCCATATCCTAGAGGTTATCAGTCTCCCTGCCCCAGGCCACCCTTTTACACTTACCCGTGTTCTGGCACTGGATTAGTCCACAGCATAGACGTGCCCAGCCCTGCCCAGTGTTCACGGAAAGGCAGTGTGTCGGGTGGGCGGCTTCACCCCGCAGGCGCAGCAGGGAGCCCGCGGACTGCAGCAAGGGTGGCTGAGCATCGCGGCAGCAGGCAAGCCGACCCCTCGGCCACCATCGCCGCCCCATAGCCTCAGCCCTCCTGAAGGCAGAGGCCCTCCCGAGGGCGCTCATGTTAGCGCAGGGGCTGCCTTCTCTCTGAGTTGCCTAAATTTGGGGTCTATCTCAGAGTTTTGTAATCTCTTTCAGGTTTCTGTGAAATCGCAAGGTATCAATTAAGCCACAGGTAATTCTTTTGTAAGAAAGAGTAATCTTTTCCTTTTTCAACTCTATAGAACTACTGTTTATTTATTATTTGATAAATATTTCATGAATATAAAATGAATAAGAGACATTCTGTCCTCAAGAGCTAACAGTCTAGAAGGAAAATAGGACATGAGCAGAAATTATAATTCAAAACAAGAGTGTACCCTGGAAAAGGTTCTGGAGACACTCCGCATGCACGGATTTAATATTCATTATTTCAGTAATTCGAAAGCTACTGCAGTGGCCCAGGGCATGGTAGGCTCCAAGGTGACTGAATTCCCGGGGGGTAGGGCTGGTACATGGGAGTGAATCGCGTTCCCGGTAAATGAGCCAAACTGACTCCCCTCCACCTCAGCGTGGCTTTGTTGCTTTCAATTCGCTGGCATCTATACAGCAACTATCAATAAGCATCTAAAGTGCTGTTAAAATTTTGACTTTTATGGGGAAAGTGATATGACGATATTCTTGAAGATCTCATGGACTCTTTCAAATGTTAAGGGTTTATTTTAGTGATAAAGGGTATTAGAAACTTAAAAAAGGAAGATGTTCTTTTGGTAGAGAAGGTGGATGTTTTGAGAGGTGCTTTATGAGGCGAGTGGCATTGAAATTGGTTGAGAAGTGTTTGGACATATGACATGGAAAGGGAAAGAGTTTTCCTATTGTGAGGAAGGGTATAAAATATAAGAAGACTGAATCAACAATGAAATACTACTATACATCCATCAAAATGGCTAATTTTTTTTTTTTTTTTTAAATACCAAATGCTGACAAGGATGTGGAACAATAGGTGCTCTCATGCATTACTGGTGGGAATGCAAAATGATATCGCCACTGGGAAGGACAGTTTGTCATTTGCTTCCACAGCCAAATATAGTCACAGTTCCAGATATTAGATGCTTAAAGGAGCTTTATTCATAGTTGCCAATAAATGAAAACAACGAAGATGTCCTTTAATAGGTTAATGGGTAAATAAACTATGGCACATTCATACAGCAGAATATTATTTAACAATAAAAAGAGATGAGATATTAAGCCACAAAAAGACAAGGAGGGACTTTAAATGCATATTGTTGAGTACAATAAGCCACATGAAAAGGTTATATACTGTATAATTCAAATTATGTGACATTCTGGAAAAGGCAAAACTATAGAGATAGTGAAAGGTCCGTGGTCTCCAGGGCTTCAGGGAGAGAGGACAGAGTGGAGTAAGTGAAACACAGGGGGTATTTTAGGGCCGTGAAAATATTCTATATGGAACTGTAACTGTAGAAACATGATATTGCGCATTTGTCAAAACCCATAGAAATGTACAGCATAAAAGGATGAACCATAATCTATGTAAATTTTTAAAAAAATCATTTAGGGGGTTGAGTGATCCTAGGGAGGAATGAGAACTTTGACAGAAGAATCTGTCTCGTAGATGCATAAAACAACCTCACCAAAGAGGGTGTGCAGACAGGTGCTGACCTAGTAACTTAGAAAGTAGCAGGGTCTGCCAGTCTAGCGACAATTGTTCTCTAGTTGACAAAGCTGTTTCTCACAGGTCAATAGGTTAACAATTCTGATACTGTTATATGTGTAAACTGCAACGGAGCAATTAAGTAAATGGATGGTAGGCAGCGGGGAGCCAGGTGTTTCGCTGCAGGAGTGGGAGTTTAGAGATAAGCAAGGGGAGGAAGCGAGAATGATCCATGTGGCGATGGATTAGAGTTGGAGACATCAGTGTGAACTCATTAACATTTAACTTACTATCCACACTTACGGGTACATGCAGATATATTTGTAGATCTGTGTATACTAATCACAGTTTAGTATACATACATAAATTTCCTTGCTCTGTCACCTGAGAGGATCTAGAAACAGTGAGCACATCTAGCACTCAGGTCTTGGTTTCAAATACCGTCCTCCAATAAATTAAACTAGAGTTCCTTGGAGAAATGTTTGTTTTTTGGGACCAGGACAGGAAATATGCAAGACGGGCCTGGAGTACTTTGTAGTGCCAAAAATTAAGAAAGTGCTCAAAGACTAAAAACTCACCTTAATTGGGGTATGTCAGTGGGACTCAGAAGCCAACGGAACGAGCTGCCAATGGACAAGCCAGTATTAATGTTTCCATCAAAATAAAGTATTAGGTTATAACACAAAGTATAAAGTAAATATCAATGTGTGTCCATACTGATATAAGTAAATGATTGAATAAATAAATTGGAGAGAAGGGATGAACCTCCCATGCAAAAGACTTCTAAATAATTTGTGTAGCTACTCCACCCTTAGGGAGGGGAAGCATAACTCCTCACTCCTTAAGTGTGGGCTGTGCATACTGACTTCTTTCTAAAGAACACAGTATGTAAGGGTGAAAAAGAGTAATTTTACAGTAGAGAAACCTAACACCTCATGTTGATAGTATGTACCTTCGATGTGACATGATGCAAAAAACTCCAGTCTAACTATGAGAAAAATACCTGACAAATTCCAATAGAGGGGCAGTCTGCAAAACCCGGCCAGTTCACCTCAGAACCATCAAGGTCATCACAGACAAGGAGAGTCTGAGAAATTGTCCCAGCCATGAGGAGCTTAAGGAGACATGTAATGTAATGTGATATCCTGGGTGGGTTCCTGGTAGAAAAGGGACATTAGGTAAAAACTAAGGAAATGTGAACAGCTTATGGACATTAATAATACTGTAGCAATATTGGTTCATTAGTACCATAGTAATGTAGGATGTTAATAAGAGGGAAACTGTGTGGGGCTGGTAAATGAGAATGCCCTAAACTATCTTCCCAATTTTTCTGTAAATCTAAAACTGTTCTAAAAAAATTTGTCTATTAAAAAAATAAAAGGTAGGGGGCAGAAGTGTCTGGGGAACAGTAAGTGGTTGAGTTGGTCTGTAACAGGGACTATGTATATAGTACAGTTGTGGGAAATCAGACAGGGGTCATATCATGGAAGGCATTGAGTGACGGACAGTAGAGGCTGGCTACATCACAGCCCATGTCTCCTTTGCCCACTTTTACTTTAGAGGCTGGACAACAAGTCACAGATGTAATGAAATTCTCCTAGGAAAAGCTATCTGTGAAAGCTCCTGTTTTCCTGAAAACTCGGTTAGATGTCACAATTCCTGCCACTTCTACCTGGCCTGCTTTGAATATATGCATAGTGTCCACACAGTTGTATGGTCACCATCTTATAACCATGAGGCTATAAGGCAACATGGTAAGGACAGTGAAGATACACAGAGAAAGAGGTTCTGACGTTTTTTTAAATATATCTTTATTGATTTCAGAGGGAGGAAGGGAGATGGAGAGAGAGAGAGAGAGAAACATCAATGATGAGAGAGAATCATTGATCGGCTGCCTCCTGCACGCCCCCCACTGGGGATCGAGCCCACAGCCTGGGCATGTGCCCTGACTGGGAATCGAACCTGGATCTCCTGGATCCTAGGTCGATGCTCAACCGCTGAGCCACGCCCGGCCGGGCAATCGGGGGATTTTTTAAAATAGAATTGATAGGATGGAAAAATAGACAAAGGGACATCAGTTAGGACTGGCCATTGCAATCGTCCCAGCAAAGGGTAATGATAATTGCAGCAGGACTGATATGGTGGAGGTAAGAAGCAGCAGTCAGATTCTAGAAAAAATCGCCTGTGTGTATAGTTCATCTTGTAAACTAAACTGCAAGGTCAGAATGAACAAGGAACCTATCTGAAACTTCTTTCACATTTTCCCTAGTCCTGACACGTTATGTTTGGTCATTAAATACAGATTGAATAAAGGAGTACTCTCTTAAAAAGAACAGTTTCCTGAGGGGGAAAGAGAGGGTAGGAGGAGAAGCTGGAGGTTGGCTCGATGGACAGTGAGGGTGGCAGACGCAGGCCTCGCCCAGCTTTACCCTTCCTTTGAGGCCATCTGGCCAACCTCTGCACTCAGAGCCCAGCTCAGCCAGAACTGACTCTCTGTGTGTTCCCTAAAACTGTGCCTACAAAAAGTGAGTGCCATCTCTAAGGCTAAATGGAAGCAGCAGGGAAAAATCATGTTTGCGGAGTGCCAGCAGAGACGATGTCCAGCACTTAGTGATTCCCAATTGCTTGAAAATGCGGCTGAGAAAGCCCATGATCAATTTCCCGTAAGTGTGATTCGTGAGGGTTATTTGGGCAATCAACAAGTTATTCTGCAAGGCTTGTTCTCAGGCACAACTCCAATTTTGTTTAATGAGAGTTTTTCTGAAGGCCCTTGGAACATGATCTTTTATTATGTAGGTAATCAGCAAAACCTGCTCATCCCTTAATGCAAGCAGCTGAGACAGAGAGCTGTAAAGGCTGAGATCAAATCATAGCTTTACTACGTAGCCCATTAACCGGGAAGAAACTGCATCCTGAGGTCATAAATAGTTATTAGCCAGTTAATGACAACTGCAGTCAAATCATTACATTTACATCTGATGAACAGGGATGAGGCCTTCTTTGGCTTTTCAGTGCTCAGACTATTTACTATAGTGTTTTAATATCCTGGGCAGTAGAATTTGCAAAATTGAAAAGAGCCATTATTCCCCCTATCTTGAAGAAACACAGTAAATGAATGTAAGTGAAAAAAATTATACAAGTTTTCCTAGACTGGTCTTCCTTACATTAATATCTGCCATTGGTGTATTCCTAACGTGCTTCCGTGTCATTGGAAATGGGGCTGAAACTAGAACCAATCTCCTGGATGTGCAATCGTATGACCCTGAGTGAGTCATTGAGCATTTCCGAGATTCAGTGTTCTCACCTGTTACGTGCAATTGGACTAGCTCACCTCCCAGCTCTTCCTTACAGATCTTTCAGACTATGGCACCAAGACCTTATATTCTGAATGAAAATAAGTTAACACTTAGCCTTGGTATGTCCTCTCCTGTGCTATTTTTTAAAGCAAATATTCCATGCTTTGTCCTATTTCCCTAAATGGTCCCTGAAATTGAGAAATGTAAAATACCTGTTAAATCCAGCAATAACCCGTCTCCTCCAGTTGTAGACACAAGTTAATCCACAATATATTGTTTTTGGCTGACTTACCCCCCAAAGATATGTATTTTGAGCCTGTTTTCCAGTTTGTTTAACTAAGGGCTTCTGCTTTAATTGGAGCTATTTTGACTAGGACATAATATTTGCTCAGGCAGGCTTCCTGATCAGTATAGAAAGCAAAATGTGATCCACAAATATTATTGAAAGGCACACATGTTCAGAAGTCCTAGGTTTAGAAAAAAAATTAGGTCTGAAAACACCAGCATTAGGAATTGAAAGGTAAGCATTGCAGTAAGAATGAGCTTGCAGATCCCCTTCCCTCCTCGATAGTTATCGGCCCGCATTTGAACAGTGTTCATGGGCTGTGTGCTTGGGTATATGAGAGATGTATGACTGTGGGATAAAGTTCCACATTATATTACAACTAACAGGCATTTGTTAAGGTTTATGGATCACTCTGTGTCCAAGCCCCAGTTAGAAACGGACGGCATAGGCACTGAGTGCAATAGAAAGCGGGTCACAATTTGATGGTTTCCTCAAGGATTCTGGGGTTTAGTTGAGACTACAGGACTAAATGAATAATTAGGGGGAAATGGAAGTATGCACAGCCCATGCTTGTTGGCCGAATTCTGACAGTAAGTGTTACTGGAGTTATGCAAACAGGTGGAAGAGTTAGGGGAGGGCTTCCTTGGCACCAGGTGACTGACCGAGGCACGAGACTGGATGTAGTGATGAGGTAAGGACAGGAAGGACAGCATCCTCACATGTATCCTTTAACTTTTAAAGAAATGTCTCCTCACAAAGCAGTTATCATGGCAATCATTTCTCCAATGTACTTCCTGCCTGTTCTACTGTCTAGAATGAAAAGAAACAGGATTAGACGTGAGGGCGCCAGTTCTCATGGCCTGCTCGGTTCAAGGCATCACAATCGTAAGGCGCCCCTTCCCGCAGCGGCCCACCTCACACAAATGCCCACAGCGGCAGCTCTAGAAGCACGGAGCGTTTACCTCCCTCCATCTCTTCCTGCTTAGCCTTCTCCCACCTTGCACTCCAACATGTTAGAATCAGAAGGACCGCTCAGGTAGTGGGCCCAGTAAAGGATTCAACTGTGCATCACCCAAATCCAAGGGACACACAAAACACACTAATCCCCGTGCTCTTTCTGCCTGAGATGGTGGAACCATAACCGTATTTCCAGAGTAGTCATGCCCATACTCCACCTCGCCCGCCTCCTGAGAAGCTGCCCCTTTCGGGCCGCTGAGAGTGGTATGTGAGACACTCACCCAGTTATGCAGTGTTCAGGGGCAGACGCGAGAGAGCCCATGGGTGAGTCAAGCTGATTTCCCCGAGGTGAAGGAAGTCTTAGTGGTTCAGGTAAGGGGAGCTTAGCATCATAGTGAGACTGCGTTAGCTTGGAAACAGGGAGCTTAGCCCCTGCAATCTCTCCGAGCTTCTCTGTGATAAACAAGGACCTGTCGGCACCCTCCCACAGGGTGGGCATCGGTGATGAAAGGCAGGAAAAGCGCTGCGCCGAGCGCCTGGCACGCAGAGCTTCGCTGGGTGGGAGCTGCCGCGTCGGCGATGGTGGTGGGTGTCGGCACCGTGCAGAAAGATCCCACACCACGGGCCTGGGATCACCAAATCCCTGCTGTGAGTCTTGTCAGTTACTGCGTGGAACTGGGTTAGCGACTGTCTATGTGAACGCAATTTTTTTAATTGGAAATGGATTTCAGAAGGATATTGCTTTTTGTGTTACCTCACTGATCTGTTTTTGAACCTGAAATAAAATATGGAGCATGAATGGGTTCGTAAACTGTAACGAACTCTGCAGTTGTACTTGCTTTGTCCCCAAGCATACACCCGCCCAAGCCTGGACCCACAGCCTCGGCTTCCTCCCCATGAGCATCTCCTATGCCTCCTTCCCGGAAGGCTGCCACCGCCCAGGGCCCCCAGGATTTCGCGGTGAATTAGCTGATTAAATGTGCCCAGCGATTCGCTTGGCAGACCGCACGCAGTATTGTATTTGAAAGGCGTGGAAATCTAATCAGATTTTCTGACTTGAGCGACTGAGCAGCACCAACTATGATTTTTCTGAGCATCTCTCTGGAGTGGCTGATGGGCCAGTGGTGAGATGGTGTCAGCCCGGTGGCAGGAGCAGGTGGGGGTGCAGAGCAGAGCAATCGATGGGAAACCCAGGGAGCAAGGGCTCTGTTGTGGCCGGCTGGCTGCTTTCACAGCTTCCTGGGCTGTGTGATACTCACCCCTGAAGAGGGGCTCATTCTGGAGGAACGGCCAGCAGCCGGCCCTGTTAGTGAGACGGGGAGAATGGAATTTAAATCCTTTTATACAGTCAGGATGGGGGAGTTAAATGTAATACACATTTTAGCAGGTAATCTACTTCATTCCAAAACTCCGTGCCTCTTGCCACCTTAGTAAGTGGAGAACCCATTACCTGCTCCAAGGAGAAGGAAGGGGGTCGGCAGATGGAAATTCCTTCGTCAGGCGTCTGGTTTGCACGGTCCGCTGCTCCAGAGCGATAGCGGGTTTCTTCCCATATTAGCTTGTGTGGGAAAAGAAACTTGCGAAGCTTGGCCTGGACCCCACGGATACTTAAGTCAGTGGCTGCTGTCCGGCTCAAATTCCTATCACAGGGAAGAGCACCTGCTGAGCCGGAGGCTTTCTGTTTCTAAACTTTGTGGTTTTTAAGACCAGGAGTTGCCTTCGAAGGCGGTGTTGTGTTGTGGTTGGAATATTGAGGTGGCTCATTTTACAGCTAATACACTTATGAGAGCGAAAATGCCCTTCTGAGTTTTGGTTCCTTCCTGTTCATTCAGTCATGTCACGCAGAGGCCAAGAGTCCTGCCGAGGTACTCGGGCCACCAAAAACGGGGAGAGAGAGAGAAACGGTCAAATACGGCGGGCAGCCTCTCACTCCAACCAGCCCAGCCCTCACTGTAATCAGAGCAGCTCAACTTCCATTGTTTGCTGTGTTGTGGCTCCTCTCAAGGCCTTCTGTTAAAAGACGATTCTTCTCAAGCTACTCGGATGAAGAAAAACATTTTTATTAAATTTATTGGGGTGACACTGCTTAATAAGTGTCTATAAGTTTCAAGTATACAGTTCATATATTGCATTGTGTGTTTACCACCCAAAGTCAACTATTCTTCTGTCACCATATATTTGACCCCCTTGCCCTTTTACTACCCACCAACTCCCCTTCCCTCTGGTAACCGCCATTGCTACCTGTGTCTGTGAGCTTCAGTTTTCTATCCCATGTATGAGTGAAATCACATGGTTCTTGACTTTTTCTGTCTGACTTATTTCACTTGGCGAGGCATTCTCAAGCTCCATCCATGCTGTCACGAATGGCAGTGTTTCACCCTTCCCTATGGCTGAGTGGTATTCCACTGTGTATATGTACCACCTCTTCTTTACCTTAGGAACATTTTTTTATGTCATTGCTAATGATCTTGTGATGGTTCTTTCTCAGTAGCATCTACTGTGCTTTCTTCTCTGGGTCTAGCTCAGTCTCAGGAGCACGATGACAGAGTGAGAGGAGCACTGCAGAGGGAGTCAGGAGACCCGGCCACTGGTCCTATGCCTCTCCTCGGTTATCATGCGACCCTGGAGAAATCCCTTTCTCCATTGGACTCGCCCACAGTGGTCTCTAGGTGTCATTCTTCTGTGGCTACTTCAGGTGAAGGGCTATGGCCTGGACAAGAGTGGCTTCAATGTACGTGTAAATCTTAGTAACAATTCTAAGTTTCAATTCTGTGAAATAATTCATCTCTGAAAAGTTATAAACTGCTGGTATTCCCCCACCACTCAGGGTGTGAGTTGTTGGATAATAGTATTAATGATTTTTTTAAACATTTTTGTTTTATTTCTTAGTAGCAATTTATAATGGAATATTATGTGGACGTCTTTATCGCTCTGGGGAAATGTGCTCTTCTGTTAATTGTGGGCTTCCTTCTAGGGTTGGGGAATGTGGTTTAAGACTTATTGTTGGAGTTGCCTAATTTCAGCTCTGAAAAGCTTAAATTGGGATATTAAAGTCTACAACTATTAGTGTTGAATTTTATAGCCTTCCCTGGATATTCTTGATAAATTTTCTGATATCATTATAAAATATTGTTCTTTAGTAACAGTTTTTGTCTTAGTCTACTTGGCCTGATATTAGTATCGTCACTCCAGCTCTCTTTTAGTCACTGTTTGTATCGTATTTCTTTGTATAAACTTTTACTTTTGGCCTGTATGGGTGAGAATCTAAAGTATGTGTCTGTCGGCATTCAGTTGGACCGAAGTTCCTTTTGATCCATTTTGCTAATCTCTGCCTCTTCACTTGAAAATCTCAGAAATTCAAATTTAATAGGATTACAGGTAAGGTAGAATTTATAGGTACCGTTTTTCTATTTAATGTCTATATGTATCATGCCTTTCTGTGTCCATTACTGCCTTTTTAGTGTCAAATAGATTCTTAGTGTAGCTTCTTCATCCCCTCATTGTTTCTTTTACTACATTTTTGAGTTATTTCCTTAGTGGTTGCCTCAGGGATGGTAATTATCGTGTCAATTTAAAATAATCTAGTTTATAGTCATCAAGTTTAATCTCAGTAGCATACAAAAATGTTGCTCCTATAGAGCTTCACCCCGTTCTTTGTGCTGCTGGTCATACATAGCGGCTCTGTACAGAGCCACACATATGCCCATCAACGTGGGTTCCTAATTATTGCTTTATGTGGTTTTCTTTTAAATCAGATAAGAGAACAGAGTTACAAACAAAGCTATATGCATACTCCCCTCTGTATTCACCTATGTAATTACCTTACCAGTGCTTTTATTTATGTGGATTAGAGGTCCTTTCTAGTGTGCCTTCAGTTCAGCCCGACGGATCTCTGCAGTGTTTCTTGCTGGGCAAGAAACACTTAAAAATTCTCTCAGTTTTTGTTCACCTGGGAATGTCTACTGTCCTCCTTCCTCTCGGAGGATGGTTTCTCTGGATACGCAATTCATTTCCTCTTAGCACTTCGAACCCATCAGCCCACTGCCTTCGCCACGGTTTCTAGTGACAAGTCAGCTGTAATTGTTATTGAAGATCCTTTGTACATGAGCGCTTTCTTCTCTTTTGCTGCTTTTAAGAGTCTCTCTTTCTTAGGCTTTTGACAGTTCAGCTATTATGTATCTGAGCTTGTATCTCTGAGTTTACCCTTCTTAGAATTTACTCAACGTCTTAGATATACTTTTAGGCATCCTTTCTTCAAATATATCCAATGTCTGCGCTCCCTCGAGGACAGTCTTCGTTGAATACTTTACCTTCAACATATACACAGGCTAGAGTTTTTTGCATCTCTGTTTGTCTCATGGTTTTTTCTTCTTCTTGTAAGGTGAACATTTAAAATAAATGTGGCAACTCTGGAAATCAGATTCTCCCCTACCCAGAGTTTGTTGTTTATTGGTTTAGTGACTTTTCTGAGTTAATTCTTTGTTGTGTGGGCACTGCAGCTTCTGCGCACTTAGATTAAAGGATTGGATAGAGATTCCCTTAAATTCTTGGGACCTCTCGGTCTCCCAGCCGTCGCTGAGGAGCTCTGTGTCCCTGCTGGGGCACAGCTGTAACGCTCCGTCAGGCAGTCAGCAGCCTTTACTTAACCTCCTGCTTCTCCTGCTTCTGCTAAAACTTAAAGTTAGCCAGAGGTAAGAGCTTAGGGCCTACGCAGGTGTTTCTTGAGTATTTACGTAGCCCTGAGCATGACTCTGGATTCTGTGGAATATGTCAGCATTTTTCAAAGCCCCCTTTGGACATTTCCTTCCCTAGATTTCTTTTTAAGCTTTATGCTTAGCCTATTATTTGCCCCAGGTCTTATCTACTGCCTCAAATATTGAGCTCCATTTATATCAAGTAAAGATAGCCTTGCTGGTGGGGTCTTCCAGGAAATCACCGAACAGGTCAAATACTGATAAATTCTCTAATACTGGGGTTTTGAAAGAGCTCCAGTCTCATTCTGTTCCTTCCAGTGGTTGCCAGGCTACCCATTTTCACCATGAGTGCAGGCTGTGGGCTTTCAAGGCTGCTGTGGTACCAGGGGGGGTATGCAAGTAGGATAAGTGAAAATGCCATAATGCTCAGCTGTTGCTTTTAAATAAACATTCTGCCCGGCCAGGCGTGGCTCTGCGGTTGAGCGTCGACCTGGGATCCAGGCGATCGGGGTTCGATTCCCGGTCAGGGCACATGCCTGGGTTGTGGGTTTGATCAGTGACTCTCTCATCATTGATGTTTCTCTCTCTCTCTCTCCCTCTCCCTCTCCTTTCCTCTCTCTGAAATCAATAAAGATATATTTTTAAAAATAAAATAAATAAATAATAAACATTTCTAGGGTTCCTATGAAATTTTAATTTCCAGAGTTCTGACAACGTTGATTCTGAGCATTTATACTAGTGTTTTGTTGCTTCTACGAAGGAGAGGATTTTCAGACATCTTTCCTCTGCCCTTTTTGCTGACGTCCTTCATCTTTCACTTCTAGTGGACTTCGTCTCTGGCACTAGTGAAGATAGGTGTGCACACGAATGTAGCACAAAGTGGAACCTCCTTTACTGAGAGCAGGGACTGCGGGGCCCTGGGATCCACAGGATGGCAAAGTCAGCTTACAAAATGAAATGAGCTAGAGTGACAGGAGAGGTGAGTTGCGAATGAAGTGTTTAAAAACGAGGTCATGGAGGAGTTGTGGGTTTTGCTACTCATGAAGAATGAATGGGAGAAAAAGACGGAAGGAAAACTTAGGGAACTGAAAGCCCAGGGGGTGTGAAAATTTACCTCTGGTGAATTTATACTTCCCTAAAAATGAATCCAGGAGAAAAGTTAAACAGGGAAAGACAGTGAAGTAAAGTTTTAAGAAATGTGGAGTAGTAACACCGATTCATCTGGGAGACGAATTAAGGAGAAGGTAACATGTATTTGAGCACAATAATATGAGATTCAAGTAGATTTAGGGAGAAAACCAAAGATGATCTGGAAGTAGCAACACAGAGCAAGGACACTTTCCTGACCTCAGGCCTGTGGTAGGAGAGAGGGGGAGAGAAGACCTGCCATGAGAAGGCTTCCAAGGGGGCAGTGTCCTCAGGGGCAACCCACATTTCAATTAAAGTAAGAAGGTGATGAACATTTCTCTCTTTAAAATTTTTTTTGCAATCTAGAAAAAAATTTTTTTCAGAGTTGACATACAATATTAGTTTGTGGTACAACATAGTGATTAGATGTTTATATAACTTATCACCCCGATCAGCCTAGTACCCATCTAATATCATACGTAGTTATTACAGTATTATTGACTATATGCCCTATGTTGTATTTTACATTCTCATGACTATTTTTATAACTGGCAACCTGAACTTCTTAACCCCTCCGCCTTTTCGCCCATCCCCCTGACCTCTCTTCCACCTGGCAGCCATCAATTTGTTCTCTGCATCTACGAGTTTCTGTTCTGTTTTTTCATTTATTTGGTTTTTTAGATTCCACATATAAATGAATACCTTCTATATCCATCCATTTTGTTGCAAATGGCAAGATGTCCTTCTTATGGCTCGGTAATATTCCATTGATACACGTACCACTTCTTTATACACTCATCTATTGATGGACATAGTTTGCTTCCATATCTTGGCTATTGTAAACAATGCTAGAATAAACAGAAGGGTACGTATATCTTTTTAAAGTAGTACGTTTGAATTTCTGTTGAGAAATCAGCTAACAGTCTGATGGGAGCTCCCTTGTAAGTAGCAACTCCTTTACTCTTGCTGCTTTTAAGATTCTCTCTTTGTCTTTAACCTTTGCCACTTTAATTATGTGTCTCGGTGTGGGCCTGTTTGTGTTCATCTTGTTTGGGACTGTGCTTCTTGGACTTCTATGTGGAGCTGACTGGGTGGTGTTCTGAGGCAAGACTCTGGCTATGTTGGTTCTGTGGCCTCTTAGGAGGAGCTCAAGTTCAGGCCAAGGTCAGCCACCATGTGTTCCTGGCTTGGGGCTGCCTGGTGGGAGCTACATAGCAGTGTGCTGTAGGTAGCTGCTTGGAGATGCTTGGGAGAGGCCGAGTTGCGAACCATGGCTGGCTGCTGCTACTGCCGGGCTTGGGGCCCCTTGATGGGCACCATGATATGCGTTGAGTTCAGATGCCACTTGCGCTGCTGGGCTCATGGCTGCTTAGTTGAAGCCATGTTCCAAACCAACACTGACTACAGCTTATGCCAGCTCGGGGCTGCTTAGCCAGAGGTACAGGGCACCCCAAGGCCAGCCGCTCCTTGTTTGGGGTTTGTGGACCTTTGAAAGTCTGCAGCATGAGCTGAGATGGGCCGCTTGCAGGGAAAAGCCACTGGAAGAGGTTTAGCCAGGCACGTGAGTTGTGAGTTGGGTGGGTGAACGGTGTTAGCCAGGTCACCAAACAGCCCAGATTTGGTGCCAGCAGGGTGGGAGGAGTGCTTTTTAAAGAGCAATAGTGCCTGCCAGCATCTCCATCCCAGGAGAGCTGCCCCTGTGGTCCTATCCTGAAGCCCAGAGGGGCTGAGTTTTTGAGCAAGTGAGTCTGTGCGCAGGCCCCTAAAGAGGGACGCCTGGACTCCCGCTGCCTTCCGTCTCATTCAGTGCAATCCCCTCGGGCTTTCACAGCCAGATGGTGGGGGGACACCTCTTCCCAGCACTGTGCCCTGGCCTAAGGAGCCCAGTGTGTGGCTGGGACCCCTTGCTCCTCAGTAGGGACCTCCTCAGCCGAGATATCCCTCCGGATTCTTAATCGCCACACCCTGGGTGTGAAACCCTCTTGTTCATGCTGCATCTCCGCCCCTCCGACCAGCCTCGTCGTGGCTGCTGCTTTATATCTGTAGTTCTAGGACTTCTGTCCACGTAGACTGCAGGCAGTTCTCTATGATGGTTGTTCATAATTTAGCTGTAATTTTGATGTTCATGGGAGGTGACGAGCACAGTGGTCACTCAGTCTGCCATCTTGACCAGGAGCCCACATTCCTCGAAGATATGCAGGTGTGGTGAGTCTGTGGGAGAAGCCCAAAGGACTCAGTTAGATGGTGGCAGGATATGAGGAAGGGGGGAGGAGCTGGGGTCACCCACAGTGATAAACAGAGTCACGTGGGTATTAGTGGCTGGAGGAAAATGGGTTCCCAGGGACTCCTGGGCCCTGCTTTGCCCATATATTTCTAGAATATTTCTATTCTTTGCCCATATATTTCTGTCGGGGTTTAGCACAAGACCCAGTGGCAATATCTTCACTGACCATCACCCAGTTATGAGCTCTCCTTTGTCAGAACTGGCCTTACAATCAGCACTTTTCTTGTGTGTTCTCTGAATGTAAGACCAGAGTTCAACTAAATATATACCAACTTCTTGGGTGCAGAGGGCAGCCTTAACTATGCAATTTCTTACAATTATTTGCATGTCACCACCTGGTCCAAGAGGTGCTATAACACATGCTATTCCAGTGAGTGTCCCACAGGTATCCCCAGGTCTAGATGAAGCCTCAAAAATTGATATAACTCTCTGATCACACCTTGTAAGTGCTACAGTAATTGGCATAATTATTAATGATGCACCAGTAATCTTTCCCCACTTAAAGGGAATGCTGTCCATTAAGGGTGATTCTCAACATCCTAGCTCTAACTCTCCTCATTTCTCGTCCTGTTTAGAAAGCATATTATAGTAAGAGTGGCATAATCTCAGTGATTACCTTGCATCCATGCTAATGTTTAAATCATTTGCTTAAATCATTTTCAAATTTCAATACTCTGCTGTGAGGAAACATTATTCAAGAGCCCATTTCACAACTGTTTGAAAACATCAGTGTCATGACCGCACGTTGAGAGCTCCCACGATGGGAAAGTTGAGGGGATAGAGCAGAGTGCCTACAGATGATATTTTGCATTTGTGACCTGTCCTGCTTGTTATCAGTAACCTGAAGTTTTGGAGGAAGTGAATTGAATACATATCTTTATACCTGGAAGATTTTTCTTCCGTTACAGTCATGATGCAAATTCATCGGGTTTGTATTCTGGTTTGATCACTTAATAATTTTACGATAGTTTGGCAAGTTAGTTAATTTCTCTGTCCTCAATTTCTGCATCTTTAAAATGAGCCTAATTATAGTATATACATCATAGGCTTATTGTGAGGATTGAGTTAATACATGTCAAATGCTTAGAACAGTGTCTAGTAGTAGATAAGTGCCCAATAAAACTCCACTGTTGGTATGAATGTTACCATACTCACAGGTCATTTAATGATATAGATGTTTTTCCATATAACATCATTAAGATGTATTTCATAGACCATAGCATACGTTTCAAGTTGCTTTATTTGGAAATGGAAGGATTTTCACAGAATCATCCTTAGTGTCTCTTTGATCTTTTGGTCCCAGCGTTACTGAGATATAATGCACATATAATACTGTGTAAGTTTAAAATTTACAATATGATGATTTGATACATGTATGCATTGTGAACACAGCCTGTACTTCAGATAATTACCATTTTGTTGTTGTTCTGGTGAGAAAATTAACGCTCTACTCTCAGCAACTTTCCAGTGTGCAATACAGTATTGTTAACTATAATCACCATGGTGTCCATTAGATCCCCAGAAATCATTCATCTTATAACTGAAAGATTTTACTCTTTGACCATAATCTTTGATTTCTCTTGATGAACAGAAATAGGATTATCTTTATCCTAAATACCACCCTTATTATTAATACCACTTATTGGGTGCTGGTCTAAGCACTTTGTACATATTAACTTGTTGAATCACCCTCTCAGGTAGTAATATTATTACCTTCATTTCACAGATGAGAAGAAAAATGAGACTCAAGCTATTTTAGAAACTTAATCAAAGGGCTAGTAAGTGCTAGAGGTAGACTCTATACCCAACCCTTCTGGCTTCAGCAATGCGCACATAACCTCTCCACTCCAATGCATCTCGCAAGTACACATAAACATTATAACTAATGGGTTACACCTACAGCTCCCAGTACTAATCCAGGCAGCACACAACCCGCTTAGAAGATGAATCTGCGACTGTGATGTCATTTCTACCAATCTCTGGGTAACAACAACTATTAAGACTCAGTCACCCATCGCTGTGTTTGTTCAACAAAGAGTCACTTAGCGATGTTTCCAGCACTGGTCTAAGCTTTGGGATAGAGCAGTGAAGGAAGCAGACATCTTATCCTCACTGAGGGGAGCAGACAGAACACCAAATGCATAGATAAATGATGTTATGTTAAAGGACACTCAGTGGTATGGAGAAGATAATGCAGGGAAGGGGAATAAGTTTCGTAGGGATATGTGGTGGGTCCATTTTAAATAGCTAGAGAAGGCATCGCTGAGAAGGAGCCGTGTGAGCCAAGACCCAAAGAGGAAGCGGAGCACACGGTGCGGTTGCCTGGAGGAAAAGGGCCGCGTGCAGAGAGACCAGCCAGGGGGCCCGCAGGCAGCTAGACGCCTGTCAGAGTGATGCAGAGGTGAGGCCAGAGGTGTGGACCAGAGTGGGACATGGCGTGTAGGGCCCCGTAGACCTTTTAAGGACTTGTGTTTTCTGAGTTAGATGGGAAGCTATTGATGGGTTTTAAGCAGAGAAGTGACAGGATCTGACTGGCAAATTTTCAAGTATCATATGTCGGATGTATTGAGACTGGGATGCAGGGCATGAGGGTAGAAGCAGGGAGGCAGCTAGGGGGCAATTACTGTATTTTAGGTAAGATCTGCTGCTGACGTGGCTAATGGCAGGACCAGCGCTGGCGACGCGTAGCAGTAAGAGTGTAAATACATACTGAAGAGGCAGCCAGTGGAATTCTGGACAGAGAACGTGTGGAGTATGGGAGAGAGAAAGGCACCAGAGATGACTTCATGGTTTTGGCTTGAGCAACCGGAAGGAAGGGTGGAGTTGCCATCGACTGAGATGTGGATAATTCCAGACGGATCGGATTTGGCAAAGAGTTGGGGGAGGGGGGTGTCACCAGAAGAGTTTGAGATATGCTGAGTTAGAGAAGGCTATTAGGCACTCAAGTGAAGACACATACCGGGAGGGTTTCACGCTCAGGGTACAAATTCTAGAGTCATCTGCAGAAGGGACAGAAAAGAGGAGTCATCCTAGGGATGAGTTGTCCATGACGTCATACAACTTTCAGGGAGATGCAAGAAGCCGGCAGGCGATACTGTGAAGGGACAGGCAACGAATGAGGACGACGCCGGGAGAGTGTACACGCTTGGCAGCCGAGTGTAGAAAATGCTGCAAGAAAGAGGGAGTGGGGGGTGTCAGATGCTGCAGTGTACGGGGGACACTGGGGGAACGGTGTCCGGAGTGGTGTAGAACCTCGTGAGCATGGGTTCAGGAGAGAGTTCGAGGAGAAAAACTGGAGACAAGAAGCGTGAACAAGTCTCTTATGTAGTTTTGATATAAGGAAGAGCAGAGAAATGAGGTAATAAGGGAACGGGAAAGGGAAGGCAGCAGAGGTTCTTTAAGATGGGGAGCCCGGCCAGCGTGGCTCAGCAGTTGAGCACCGACCTAGGATCCAGGAGATCATGGTTTGATTCCCGGTCAGGGCACATGCCCGGGTTGCGGGCTCCATCCCCAGTGGGGGACGTGCAGGGGGCAGCCGATCAAGGACTCTCTCGTCACTGATGTTTCTCTCTCCCTCTCCCTTCCTCTCTCTGAAATCAATAAAGATTTTATATATATAAAAGATGGGGAAACCAGCATTGTGCAGGCTGATGGGAAAGGTCTCATAGGGAAGGGAAATAAATGTTTCAGGACACTGTGGGGGTGAACTCCGAGAGGGGATGGGGCCTGGTGCACCGGCAAAGGTGTTGGCTTTGGGTGGAAGCACAGAGGGCTCATTTCAAGGGCCCCATTGAAATCAAATCTCAGCCCAGACATGCCCTCACCGGAGATCTTCAAGTTATTTAACCTCTCTGAACCTCTGTGATGCTTGAAAAATGCTCAGAACAGGGCTCCATTCGCTGCTATTATGAAACAAAAAGAAGCTTCACAGTTTTGCTCAGAACAAAAGAGACACTTTCAGCAGCTGCCTCCCAGCTTAATCGACTCCAGCATGTTTGTCTAAAGCGGGAGTTAACGCGCCTCCCGCTGCCGTCCTTTCCAACGGCACCATCAGATTTGCGCCTTTGCGCCTCTCCACCCGTATATGACATGGACTGCTCAGCAAAGTAATTATCCCAGCAAACTAAGCTGCGTGAAAAGATAAACTGCTTAGTGGATTAAAACTGCATGTTTTCTATAACCCAATGGCACAAACGTCCCCGTTCCGCCTGTTGCATTGTGTCATCAATCTCCCCGGGACACCTAGTGCCCCAGCTTCCCAGCTGTTGTATTGGCACCTCCCTGTCTCTGTGGTGAGACACTCGGAGGACATGTCCTCTGGCACCACTGTGCCCTGTCTCTAGGAGATGAGCTATGGGGCACCCGCCTCTCACACAGACATGGGGGGTCATTGTCAATTTAACAGACTGGAAAAATAATTGAGGGGGAAAGGCAACAATTCTCCCCTCCCCCTGGGGAGAGAAGGCAGGGCTTCATTAAGGGCTCCAATGCATAGGAGCAGTTAGCTGTTAGTCCCTGGGCTTTCTCACGGGTGACATTCTTGGAGCAACACTGATAAAAGAGGCAGGTAGCCTCGGGAGCACAGTCAGAGCCTTTGGCCAAAGGAGGGGCCTTTCTGGCTTCGTGGAAACTGTCACGTTACTGTCTCGGCAATGGCCCTGGCAGGTGTGTGAAGAAAGTGTGTGCTGATTAGATTGTCTAGATGGTTGTCAGAGAAAATAGGAGGAAACAGACCTGAGAGAGGCAGGAGAGGCTGAAGGTAGAAAGGAGGAAGAAGGGATGGGATCATTAAGTCAGCCACAAAAGTCACAGTCTGTCTCCAGAGATCCTGATGGAGATGCTGCGCATTCCTCAGTTCCAGAGTGAGCAGCTTTCACCTCCCTGGAGGCTGGGAAGGGACAAGGCCCTCTGTTCCTTTCAGTTCTCGGGTTGTCTGTTCTTCAGCTCCGACAGGTGAGGTGTTTCCCTCCCACTGAGCACATGCGCTAGCAACACCTGAAGGACAGTCTTCAAGATTTTACAGGTTTACTCTTTTCTCCACCTTTCTATTGACTTGAGTTTGCTCTATTTCCTCCCTGTTTCTTATTTCATTTCAGCACCAACAGTGACAGGCACACAGCAGGTACTCGATAAATACAGGCTGCATGCTAAAGTCCTGACACAAGCTCAGCAATTTTGTGATAAAAACCAATACCTGCAAAAGCCCCGAACTCCATTATGAGTTCCCATATGCATTCTCTGCTATCTAGACTGGAAATTTCCAGGACTCTAGTCTTCATGAGGACAGAGTATCTGCACCCCCATACTGAAAACACAGCCTTGCACATCAAGTGAGTACAGATTGAGCAAGTGAAATCCATAAAGGCCCTGGAGGGATGATAATGTACAAATGGGCAGGAGGAGGAATCCAGAAGAGTCTCATTAGATGAGACTCTGTCCTCAGACTGTGGCAATGTGCTTGCATGGCCAGCACGTAGTCAGCAGTGTCTGAAAGACCTAACCCTTTACGCTGGCAGAGCACCTCCTTGCCCTCACCCACTCACTTGCATCTGCTCTGACCCACACATTCAACACATCCACATATTCATCACTGAGCTCCATAAAACAAACTCACAGATGTGTATGGCATGGAGAAGGGGGCATCCAAGATCACTCCAGATTTAAGAGTTGACTCGGAGAGTGATGGTAGAGGGACTGGGATATTGGCACTAGAAATGGTAGTCCTTGGGCTGCCAGGTTATCTGCAGTTGTCATTTGGAAAAGAGAATTTAACTGTTTTGTTCTAGAGTTAAGTGGTGGGATTTATAGGAACACAAATCTACAGAAATTGAAGGCTGCTTTGTAATATAGTGAAACCTTTCAAGGAATTGTTCAAAGAAGGTCTAGGTGACTGTCAGGAGTATTAGAGGAAGGATTTCCAAGTCGAGGGAGTGATCAGTTAAGATCTTTAAAATGCCTTTCAACTGGAAAAGGCGGTGTTCAGGAAACATACACACAAAGCTATCAGAGTGAATTATTAGAAATGTTATAATAATAGTTATTATTTACTAAGTATTTAATATTTGCCAGGCACTGTGCTAGCCCTTTACAGTAATTAACATCACCCTTGCAACAGCTTTTTGAGGTAGGCACTTTTCTTTACACCCATTGTAAAGATGAGGAAAGTAAGTTCAGTTAACTTCTGCACGGTCACCTAGGAGGGGACTCTCAGCTGAAATTCCAACCCAGGAGGTCTGACTCTGAGCCTGCACTGTTAGCCACGATCCTCACTGCCTCTTCCTATGAAAGAAAAGTCATTCCTATGAGCAGTGAGGCTCTTTTAGGTTGGAAAACTCAAGAGCTTGTCTGTGAGTGGATGTTTTAGCTGGGACCTGGAGAGAAGCCAGTTAGTCGTGGAGTGGGCGTCAGAGCCTTCTAGAACCTGGAAACATCACATGACCCTGAAAGACTAGGTGCTTGCAAAGAGCCACAAGGAGACAACTATCATGGGAGCAAATTGAGGAGGAGAAAAGGGGATTCAAAGTAAGGCCAGAGTTCTGGGCTGGGGTCAGGGGACACAGGTCATGCTTAAGGACTTTGGATTATAACAGTACAGTGGAAAGGCCTGTGAAACGGGAGGGATGGCTATGCCATCAGCCACTTTATAGGTGAGGGAGAACGGCCGGTGAAGGGAATGCATTTCCCAAGGTTTTTAGGGGACCGTTGTGAGAGTCCAAGCAAGAAGAGGAAATGCACCATCACTCCTGCCAGCTGTGTGATCGGGGGGTTGTTTGTTACCGTAGCATATAACCAAGCCACAGCTGAGTTGTACTATAAGTCAGGGTTGGTTACTGTTTGGAAGGAATGGCACTTGCAAAGACCCTGAGGAGATAAAGAACATGAGATGTCATAGACCCCAAGAGACTGAAGTTTCCTGGTCAAAGAAGAGAGTGGTGCAGGAGGACACCAAAGGATTAGTCTGGGGCCAGAGGATGTGGGAACTTCTAGGTATTTTCAGAATTTTAGATCTAATCCTAAGGGCATTAGAAAGCCAAGGGCCAGCAAGATTATCTATGTGAAAGTGATAGTTTTTCTTTGCAAGTCATAGAGCATGAACAGTTATGTTATTTGCACACCTTCTGTGATATTTTCCATTAAAAATAAAAGGAACCTTTTTACCGTGGAGCAATTGAAAGTTGCTAATCAGCATAATTCCTAAATAAAAGATATTCTCTTATACAAACACACCATTGTTACCATAGGCAACAAAATTAACAACACTTAACTACGGTGAGTTTTTTATAGTTATGTTTGACAGAGATATAAAAGACTGAGATTTACAGAAAAGAGATCCCCAAATATAACAGAAAGCCCTATTTATTAGCTAGAAAACAGTCATTTGACCCAAGCCTATCAGAGCTGTTAGGTGCCAAAGAAATCCTATAATTTTAAAACCCTCATTCTTGGTGAGAAGACATATGTCATAAGCTATTGATTTACCATTTACAGACATGGGCCTAGGAATGATGTTTCTGACCTCCAGCTCGGGCCAACACCATCATCGCTGTGGACCAGTGGGAAAGCTTGAGGGTTCTGCCTGGTTTTCAAAGGCCATAGGGAATCAACCTGGGCCAAGTTCTGCCAAGGCTTACTGCCTCTCGTGCTAATCCGTTTTTTACTCTATCAGTCCGAAGTGTAGCATTGTATCTACATGTTTCATGCCTATCGACATCCCAGAGGGCTTCCGATGGCATGGTTAATGCCCAGACATCCATCGTAGCTCTGTAACAAGTGACTAAAGCCAGACATAATTTAGGGTCCTGGACCGAGTCCTGAGGCGCTATTTAAAGCCAGCATTGTATCCACGGGCCGGATGGGAATATTGCTTATGACAGTTTAATACAGCTGCAGTATTATAGCAATTTATCTTCAGACATCTGCGCAAATGCCCTCTCTTTCAACCTCTCTAAATGCCACACTGAGATATGTTTATAGGAGCCCTGAGAAAGGCCCATGGTACAGGAGAAAGAAGAGAAATCAACCATTGCTACATTACCTCCAAGTTTCAGTAGATGTCAGTTGAACGTAAAAATAAATCAGCCAACGCATGTACATTTCAACATGTCCCTTGACTTAGAGCCTCCCTGTCTTCCAATAGGCCAGAGAATATATTCCAAATGGCTTACCTGGGAATTCTGGACCTTCTGTCATCTGTCCTCACAGTCTGTTCTTGAATGTCTTGTAAACTCCATATCTATATTTTCAAGTCCTCTTGGGCCAACACCTGGCACTTGTGTTGAAAGGTTCTTATATGAATATCTCCTCCGTGTGAATGTCCTATAAGAGCACCCAATTCAGGAGGCCACTGCTTGGTTCTTAATGCAGTCCTGGGTCCCCATCAAGGTCAGAACTAGTGGAGAAAAGACATAGGAGACAAAGAGGCGAAAATTATTAGCATATTCCTGGTAAAGTTAGGTAGGAGAAGGAGCCCTGGGATGGACTCCCACATGGGATTTCTCACCCCCTCAGACATCCCAAATTATATTTAACTACCCAGTCCCATGCCAAGTAGCACAAGTGTCGTATCTGCTTCAACAGATCTCAGGTGTTGGGTTAAAGCCAGGCCTGGGTCTGGCACAGGAGAAGCATCACATTGAGACAGACAGGTGTGTGCGTGTGTGGGGTGTGCAGATCTCCAAACAAAGGGATCGAGAAGGCAGGCGGGCTAAGCATTTTCCAAGTTCTTTGTCTTACCTCTACAGAGATCAGGTGATATTCTTGTTGAAAGAAGAAATTTTTTTTTTTTTTTAATATATCTTTATCGATTTCAGAGAGAGGAAGGGAGAGGGAGAGAGAGAGATAGAAACAACAATGATGAAAGAGTCATTGATCGGCTGCCTCCTGCACGCCCCCAACTGGGGATCGAGCCCACAACCCAGAGCATGTGCTCTGACCTGGAATTGAACCCCGATCGCCTGGATCCTAGGTCAGTGCTCAACCACTGAGCCACGCCCGGCCAGAATTTCTCAGAAAGGAGAAATTCTGAGAGGAGGGGAAGAGGGATAGGAACTTTCTCCCAAACACATCCCTCAGTTCCTGTTTTGAAAGCCAGGGAGAGAGAAACGGGTCCCCTCTTCCAGTCCCAAATGGAACTCCCAAACATGCCCTTCAAAGTGATCCCACTTCATGGATTTCTTCTCTGAAAATCATCACCCTTTCCCCAGACCATGGGGTTAAGAACCTGGAATTTCAACTTCAGCCCTCTCCTCTCCTTCTGCCCAGCACATGACGTGGATCACTGGGCTGCAGAGATTTTTGCCTCTACAGTTTTCTTGATGGTCTTCTTTTCTGACTCCATCATTACAGAACCATTTGCAACCATCATCCTCTCTCATCAGGCCCCCTGAATGGTGCCCCTGGCCTAGTGGTTCAGGGCATGGGCATGAATCAGGTGGCATGGGTTCAGAGTCTGGCTCCCTCACTCACTAGCTGGCTGGCCTGACCTGGGAAAGTTGTGTAATGTCTCTGAATCTCCATTTCCTCGTCGGTCAATGGAGAAAACAGTAGTACTTACCACAGGATTGCAGTGAGGATTAAAGGAGTTCACGCAAATGAAATCCTTAGAATAGCACCAGCTACCTAGTGAAATCTCAAAACTATCAGGCACTATTATCAGTATTTGTGACGACTATTTTTTGAAGTTGAAAAGCAAGTTTGGGGGCAATGACTATAGTAAAATCCAATTTTTATACAATGAACTGTGTGTGCATGTATATATTTTGATATGTTTTTGTTGTAGATAAAAGTATGAAATGATAAGAGCCTAGTTCTTAACATTGGTTATCTAAGAGATACAGCTGGGGGAGGGTGGATATCGTCCAATTTTCCTAACATATCAACGTAGCCACAGGATGATTTGAGATCAGCATGCACTGTTTGCCAATTAAAGGGCGTGTCCCACCTTCTAGCATTCCTTTAGGTTGTTATGGTTGCGTTTTTAGAGTTAGCAGATTCAGAGATTTAGAAGTAGTAATTCCCTACTCAAAACTTCGCCTCCAGAATGAAATCCAAATGTATTAGTAGGTTTATACAAAACCCTTCCTAATCCAGCCTCTGAGTGTACTCCACTCCTCTCCTCTCTTACCACTTATTCCTCCCGGTCAAATCTTCACGCATTCTCTCTCCCCGCTCCCCATGCTGGACATCTCTCCCCTTGGGCGTCCCATCGCCATTCTTTATGCCACAGTGAAGCACCATTTCCCCTCCCCTGAATGCCCTTCTCTAACTCTAGGCTGGGTGGTGCTCTATTTCCTTACACTGCGAGAAAATGCGATCTTCTGCCAGGCTTTTCAGGCTGGCTCCTGCAGCCTCTAGTTCCAGTTGCCTTACCTCTTCTTAGTCAAGGTCATAAAGGACACTCAGTGGTTTAGGTGGTGCTTTGAGCTAGATGCCAGGCCTCTATAGGCCCTTGTGGTACTCACTTGGCTACTCATAAGACCTTTCTCCCTTAGCCGTTTGGAGTCCTGCAGATTGAGTCTGTGATGAATGGTACTGCTGGCATGTGAGATTGATTGCCTAAATATATCTGAGCTAGTGCATGACTTCAAGGAAATGGTCATCCAATTATTTTTCTAAACGTGAACATGATTTTCCTTATGAAGAATCACCAAACTACATACAATCGATGGCAGGTATGGTCGTGGGAAAAATTTTTTTTCTGGGCAATCAGTCAGGAAGGAGAAAGGGGGAGAGAGAGGAGTCTTGGGGGAGGGGAGGGTGCTGTGATAGAAGAAAACCATATATTGTCTTCTTATTTCTAATGTCTATGGCCAAATTTCAACATTCTTTTACAAATGCAGAGATAATTTTTGAAAACCTACAGCCGAATTTGGTTAGATGTCCAATAGCACAGGAGAAAACTGTTTAAAGGGAGCTCTATTACTGCATTTGTAATAGTAGTCTACATCATAACGTGTAGTAGTATGAAACTGATTAGGTCGACTTCATATGGCAATACAATTTGAATAGCTTTATGCAAAGATATGCCATACTTTGTAATCACTTAAAACACACATATCATTTTAAGTTCTATACTGTACTAAATTGGTAAATAATGTACTTGGATGGAGTAGTGTCTAGTGTCTTTTATGTTTGATTTCTGAACCTTTAAACTAAAGAAACTCAGCATATGGGGGGGGGGGGGGAATAACAAGAACCTGAAGTGGAATATTAATGAAGTCCAAAGTACTGGGTTTTTGGTTATGATTAGTACCGCTTGGGTCCTGTTAAAATTTTTTTGTTAGACCGACCTACCTACTCCAGGTCATGAAGCTGTTCTGTTATAATCATGTGCGAACTTGGCTGCTGTATTTCTGAAAGTTAAGTCTCTGGTTGCGCCAAAACTGATTTTTGTGTGTGATATAAGCTAAGGGATGAGCTGTGTTGTTTAAGGCAATTGTACTGGCACTGTCTATTGACAGGCAGTGTTTCTGCTACTAGACAGCAGTGGTGCCTTGTGTATAAATCAGGTGAGTGCACATGTATCTATTGGTTTGAGGGTTCTATAGGCTGTTCCATAGTCTGGCCATCTACTCCGTATCAATACCATTCTGTGTAATTTCTGCTGCTGGAGAATTAGTCTTGATGTCTGCCAGCAAAACCCCTGGGACTGTGTGGGTGTTTGGAATTAGAGTGTCAATTTCCATGAAAAAATGCCTACAGTAATCATTATTGGGATGAAATAGAGAGATGATATTGGTGAAACAGTGGGCACTGAACTCATGAGTATGAAGTAACCGTCCTTATGTAGGTGTCCTTGTATGTCTCTCAGTGGTGTCACGTAGTTTTCTGAGGAGCGGTTTTGTGCATGTCTGTGGATGCCTTCCGTGGATAAGTAATATTGTGAGGATTCTAATGTGAGTGGTTTTGAATATGTATTTGCTAACTGTTGCTTATGTATGAAAATGCAATTGATTGTATATCCACCAACTGCACTGCAGCTACTGACTTCTGACACTGCATCTCCAGTGTGGCTCTCATGGCCTGGTGTATGTACGTACACGAAGGTGCTTACAGATAAGTGCTGTTAGTGTCGCTTCTATTTCATTTCTATGCCCGAGCAATTACATACGAAAATACAACTAAAGTTATTCCATTTACAGTTAAATTCAAAAGAATCAAATCTTCAGGAATGTATTTAAGGATCATGAAAGACCTCTATTCTGAAAACTACAGAAGGCTGCCAACCACAGTTACAGGGGGTCTAAGTAACTGGAGAGATGTACCACATTCATGGGTGGCAAGGCTGACTATGGCGAACGCAGCATTTTTACCCAGATGCATCCATGGATTCCACGCAATTCCTACCACACTACCAGGAGGCTTTTTTTTTAGAGGTGGGAGGGGACTCAACAAAGTGACTCTAATTGATGGAAAGACAAAGGACGCAGAATAGCCAAATCGATCCTGAAAGAAAACAACACATTGAAGGGCCAATACTACACTTACTGAACAGGTACTGCAGTGCTGACACAGGATAAACATACAGATCCGAAGGACAGACAAAAAATCAAGAATTCACCCTTACATTATGCTCTTGTCAAGGCAATTCAACGTGGAAGGGAAACTCTTTCAACAGATGATGCTGGGCCCATTGCATATTCACACACAAACGTGGGTCCTTACTTTACACTGCACATGAAACTGAATATTCATCTTAGGATGAAATGTGACAGCTACAAATACAAAACTTCTGAAACAAAGCATAGCACACACTCGTTAGGACCTTAGATTAGACAAAGATTTCTTAGATATGATACCAAAAGCTTAGATAAAAAAGAAAAGAAAGAAAAAGATAAACTGGATTCTTGCCAAAGGAAAACCTTTGTTCTTCAAAATATACCATTAAATAAATAAAGAGAAAATCCACAAAGCAGAACAGCCACAAACTGTTTGCCAATTACATATCTAATAAATGACTTCTATCCAGAAAACATAAAGAATCCCTACAACCCAATAAGAACCTGATTACATTTTTATATGAGCAAAAGCTTAGAGTCTAAATTTCATTAAAGACAATATACAGCTGGCCCATAAGCAGAGGAAAAGATGTTCAGTTTGATCAATCATTAGGGTAACGCAGGTGACACTACAAAGCAGCACTATTCCTTTGTAAGCATGGCTCTACTCAAAGAAATTGTCAAGACCAAATGTTGGCAAGGATGTGGAGGAACTAAAACCCCATATATTGCTGGTGGGAATCTAAAACGGTACAGGCATTGTTATAAATAGATAGAATTTCTTAAAATGTCAAAGATATAATTACCATATGACCCAACAATTCAACTTCCAAGTAACTGACCCAAATAAATGAGGACAGGTGTTTCCATTGCCAACACTTGTACAGGTGTGTTCTAGCAGCGCTATGCCTAATAGCAAAAAGTGGAAACAGCCCAACTGTGTATACCTAATAAGTGGGTTCATGAAATTCACACCATAAAATATCACTCATCAAGAAAGAAAACTAAATCACTGACTCACTCTACATAAGGATGGACCCTCACACCATGATGCTGAGAGAAGCCAGATGCAAGAGACCAAATATTATCTACTTACATTTTATAAAATTTCCAGAGAAGGCCAATTCATAGACATAGATTAGTGACTGTCTAGGGTCAGGAGTGGGAATAGGAGCAGGAAATCACTGGAAACAAGCAGAGGGAATTCCTCAGGAGGATGCATATGTTCTGACACCGGATCAGGATACCGCTCCCAACTCTAGGTTTACTATAAACCATTCAGTGTGCCATTTTAGTGGTAACGTGTTATGTTATGTAAAAGGTACCTCAAAGAAGCTGTAAAAAAATGCCCCACTGACGTCATACCACATCATAGCCACCCATTCAAAATCAGCAAAATTCACTTACAGTGAGAGAAGCAGAACAGTGGTTTCCTGGAGGAAGTGGTGGTGACTGGGAGTGAGGCAAGGCCAGTTTCTGAGAGGCTGGAGCTGGACCAGCCCTTCACCGAGGTGGTAAGACATGGCTGTGTTCACTTAAACATCACTCAAATGCTTGACTGACAGCGTGTGGGCTGCCCTGCAAGTGTACTTTAATACATACTCCACAAAATAAAAACCGAAAACAAACAGGAGACGGACTCATTTTAGGAGAGAGAATCGTGTTGTGGTCTATCCCTTAAATTTCCTGAAAGTTCTGCTTTCATTTGGGATTCTTCAGTGAAAAGAGGGATGGACATTCTAGCTTGAAAACACAACAGATCTGGCCAGCTCATGATCCACACCTCCGTGGGCTGTTCCACGTGCCAGAGAGCAAATCCTTTCCAAACTCATTTGGCTTCTGAGCAAAACCTGGGCCTCTCCTACATTATGAAGACTTTCATTTTCTCTCTGTTAGGAACACAAATTCAGAATTCTCACCCTATCGGAATACCATGAAATTAATACTGGCACACTTTCCATGTGGCATTTTAGATATCCCAGCTCAAAATGGCACTTTAAACTCTTCCTGCCTCCCATGACGCCGTGAAGGGAACACAGGGCAAGTGGTGGCAGCAGCCACTGGGGATACGGAAAGCCACACTAGGTGTGAGTTGCAAGGATGGATCCCTGTTAGGAGCTCTCTGTGGGCCTGGCCATGTCACACAGTTCTCATGATTTTCCCCCAAAACTGGAAGTCATCAATCTAACTGGACCTAAGTCATCAGAGTGTGGAGAAGGTTGAATGAGATGAAATTTTTATGATGCTTTCCCACGCATTCAGTATCATCCAAGGCCGCTTCTTGGCATAAATAACAGTGGCAAATAAACAAGTTAGAAAATGTAACTTGCATTTCGTGTGCAGCTTTTACAATTGAGGTTATAATGAGTTCCCTGAAAAGTGCCTTATCTGCAAATATTGGGTTTCTCCATTTGGTTTAGAAATGGCTTCTCTAATGATCTGTATACCAAACCAGAATCTCATTTGATCCCAGGGGCAGTGTAATTCTGCAGAAGGAGATTAGATAGAAATGTGGAAGCCTTCACCATTATCTCCACCTGACACACCTAAGATGGACGGCACACACGTGGCTACTGGCGCTACTCTCCAGGCTGCGAGGGTGGGAGGGGTGGGGAACAGTGAGAGCGCACCTTCCTATGGAACTGGACAGATGCTTTGGGGATCAAGGAGTTAGTGATTTGAGGCCGAGCCACCCTCTCATGGAAAATTCCGACATACCCGTCTAGGGACTGTGCTCCTCACTGAGAACCATAAAGATCATGATAAAAGCTGACATTTCTCAAAGACTACAAGCCAGCCATTGTGCTAAGCATTCTCCTGGCATTTACTCCTAATAAGTCATCTACACCGACACTCAACAGAGTTTTTGATAAGGTACCTTAGCTCATGTCGCTCCAGTGCTTACAACCCTGTCATGGACTGCCCTCGCAGATACACTACAGTCCTCTCACACCTCTCCCTGGGGCTCACTCGGTCAGCCACGCTGGCTCAAAGCTTCTTCCACTGCTGTTTCTTCTAGGAATACGCTTATTCCTGATTATCATGAAATGGGGTCCTTTTGCTCCTGGCTCCATGACACTTCTACAGAAAGGTCTTTCCTGACCATCTCCTCCAAAAGAGCCTCAAAAGGATTAAATCACGGGGCCATGGGCACAAAGGAACAATTTGAATCTATACCTTCCAAAGTGGGGGTCAAAAGAAGACCATCATCAGGAGTCAGAGTAGAGGTTCCTCTTTATCCTGAGAAATCAATTTCCACTGAAAACTCTCATGTTTGAGTTGAGGCAAAAATTCTTCTTCATGCTGGGTTGGGTTTCTTTCTCTCCTTAGTCCAGAACTTCAATTAATATAATTAAATAAGGCCACATTTCAGAGTGACAGAGAGGGAAGAAGTTGCAAAGGCGATGAAAATGAAGGAGAGTTAGGATCTTGCACTTGCCTTTAGGAGAGCTTCATTATTTCTCCTCATTACAGTAATTGTTGGTCTAAGGTCAACTCTTTCAATGAGACATTGAGACACTGAAAACTGAATAAACAATGCTGCCTAACACAAAGTGATGGAGGCAAAAGGGGAAATTTCCACTTAGAAATAGCTATTCCTTGTTGAAATTTCCCAAGGGCATGGGGTTACCCTGCTGAGATAATTGCTAATTACAGTTGGACAGTCCAGGCAGGTAGCCAGACCAGTACCCCAATGTTTCTGAGGATCAGCCATCGATCAGACTCCCGGCTCTTGATGAAATGTCACTGAATGATTAACTTGTTAATCCTCGGGCCTTTCTGGAAGAGACCCTAGTTCAACATAGGAAGCTACCGCCCAGTAATTCTTCCCCAATTCTTCTCTTTCGCATAGAATCCTTGGGGGAAAGCTTCATGACTCACCCTATTTGCCTTTCCTCCCAGCAGCCTTCTTCGGCTTCTGTTTCTCTTGCTAATGACTAATGAGCGTGCTCCTTTCTTTGCTAAAGGCATAGCGTGTTTAATTTAATGTTTTCTCTGCATAGAAAATTTCAGGTAGGAATGCAGGGACCAAGAAAGCACAATGCACATTGTAAGTACCTGCTTCTAGACTAATTGGGGAGGCAGTAAAATCAAACCCTGTGGGTTCACAACCCCGCTGCACTACTGACCACCTCTGTCACACCTGGGGAAAGGGCCTTAATCTCTGCGACTTCCCGATCCATCCCTTACCTATAACACTTGGAAAATAATACTATTCATCTCAAAGGGTTGGTGGGAATTAAATAACCTAAGTAAAAAGCAACTAAACATCTGCCCAAGCTTTAATAAATGTTCTTGGACTGAGCCTAATAAAAACTCGTAGGAAGCTGAGACTACAAACCTCAGCCTCCTGCCACATGGTGCTTCTCCTGGGGGCGAGGATCTTCTCACTCTCCCTTGGGGCAGAGTTCAGGAGAAGCTTCTGCAGATCTGCTAGCCTGGAAAAGACTACATCTCTACTTGCCATTGTGATCTTGGAAGGTGTGACTTTTTATCTAATGATGGAACAATACCAACTACTAATTATTGAGCTTTCTTGTACGTTCCAGGCACTGTTCTGTGTATTTTATATGTGCACAGTTATTTACTCGCCCTGAAACCCAGTGGAATTGGGTGACTCACAGCAGGCAAGCTCAGGCCACTGCCATGGGACTCCCTGGTGAGGCGATAGAAGCCCTCCCTCACACCCTAAAATCTCCTCCAGCCGATCCCTGTGCTTGTGCACTGAATGCCATTTCCTCTCACCACTTCAAGGACATCACTCCTGCCATCTGATGCATTCTCTCATACATCATCAGGTTGGTGTGGGTTTTCTCTCTCCCCCCCCCTCGGATCTTTCCCCTAAGGTCATATGTGACATTTTTTCTATCTAAAGCCAAATCACACCGACACAGCTCACTTTATCCTACGTTTCTCTCCAGCTGCCTCCCCAGGCCTTGCTTATCTCCACGGCTTAACTCCTAGAAGGATCTGCCACTCCCTCTTTCCAAAGCCTCTCCTCCAGTTTCCTCTGGAACCCACTCCAATTAGACTTCCACTCATACCTCTCACAGAACTTTCTTTTTTAGGATCACCATTTTCTAGACGTGCTGCTAAATCCGTGTGCCATGGCCTTCCCCACCCTGCTTGCCCTGTTTATAGCACTGAGGGAAATCAGGTCCTCCTCCATCCTCCTTCCTCTCTTGGTGTCCAGGATGCCACACGCTCCTGGTCTTGCCGCTACACCCTCCCATCTTCATGCCCTAGACTGCTCTCTCTTCCCCCAGCCTCGTAGCTGGTAAACACCACCTAGATGTGGATGGATATGCCGAATGTCTATTGCCCTGTCCAGAACCCTCTCCCACGTGTTAGCATTTCTCCCAAATGCTAAAGCGGCAGCTCTCCCAGCAGTGGCATGCTGTCCTCCGGCACTGTTCCCCCCTTTTCCATTCAGAATGCTTACAGTCTTTTCTTGTGCACCCCACATTGATAGCCTCCAGGGCAAGACAGATTTCCTATACAACTCGGCATGTCCCGCGAGGAAAGCCCATGTGGCAGTTTTCCATGGTTTTCACGGTTGTACGTAATGACCACTGATGCAGCAACAGGTTAGAGAAGCCCTGGCCTAGTGCAGAAGAGAGAAGCTGTGACTTCCCTGGGATAAAGGGATTGGATCAGGGTACCATGAACATCCAAAGGTCTGCTTGCTCAGCTTTACACGACGGATGACTTTTTAAAACTCCCTCTGCATCAATGGCTTCATTATATCTATTACAGATGGTGAGGAGCTGAAAGAATGCCGTAGAGAAACCAATCCCTACTATCCACAGCAAGTGTCCTGTGAACATTGAAGACGGTCTGTCTTTCTTGAATTATAGTATCAGGTTGCTATTTTACTGACTCTTTTATTCACTTAACAATTTCTCTCCTTCAGAAGCAGAGAACAAGTAACTCCACCTAAAGACTCTGGATTATGACATTAGAGTAGCCTCAGTTTGCTCAGCTGTAAAATGGGAAAATAACTCCCCATCTTCAAAGAGTAAGATGAACGCTGTATTTAAAAATATGGTATTGTGAAGTGAAGTGTTGTGACCATATGAAAACAGAATCTGTAATTATGCACGAAACGCCACTTTTCATGAGGAACCGTGGAGTAACCCAGCACGCGGTCTGAAGCAGGGTAATATCTATAGAATTCTGACTACGTGCAGACAAGCGGGCTGCGTGATTTCAGAGCAAAGCTAAAAGGCGGGCTCTTAAATCTCAATTTACATCAAGAGTATTCACTTCCAGAAGATAATCTCTTTACTGAACACAGTGTAGATATATGTAGATAAACTAGAATCTTCTGTAATTAAAGAGATGGCTCTCTTTCCTTCTGATAACATTTCTAAATCGTCCCGCTGCAGTTTTAAGAAAATGAGAAACAGTGTTACCTCAAAAGGCTGAAGATAAAATTCCCATGGCTCCTACATGCTTCCTTTCTCTTGCAAGTTCACATGCCTTGAAAATTAAGGTCAAAGAATGAGTTTCAAGGCAATGGCCATAGCTAGTCTACCTCGGCAGGATGTAAAGGCTTGAAGTATGAGACTGAGGTGATTTGCAGCGGTTGGTAACCACTTTCCTTCTAGGATGAAACCAGAGGCGATAAAGCCAATGGTTAGACACAAATAACTCAGGTATGTGCAAATTACGGAAAAATAAAAATGATTTACTTGAGGGGTTATGGGTTTGACTTCTCTGAGAGTCATCGTCTACCACTGCTAATGAAATGGATAATCTGGACCACTTCTTGAGAACTTACTTATGGCCTGGCATTGCGCTAGAATGTATATAAGTTTTCTCAACCATCACTTCGGGTCATTTGGTAGGTCTTAGCTTTTTGCTCATTTTATATAATGGCTCAGGGAGTTGAAGGACCTGGCCCAATATAACAAACCCCAAACTCTTTACTGTGCAAAACATTCTTTGAGATGAGCAAGTATTTTTCTGGCTGGAAGGGTAGGGAACAACCCAGATGAAAATTATCTCCAGATCAGCTAAGAGAAAGATGTGTATATCTTAAATATATACGTTAACCAAGTGTACACCTAGGAAATAGGCAGGTGAGACCAGGTGGGAGCTTCTGGGAAAAGAAGGTTGAGACTATTGGAGAGGCAGTGAGACTGTGAGACTCGCGTGCATTTTTCCCAGGTGCCATCCTGCAAGGAGGACACTAGACAGCCAGGTCAGGGTTTTAAGAGGGCAATTGCCACGAGGAAAAAAAGATCTTAAAACTATGGTCCATGTAGAACAGGTGGACAACATCAGGTGATTTAACTGGGAAGAAAAGATTCTAAGGTCTGTGATATCGTCTGAATCAAAGGAGGGACTGCATTGTTGAGGAAAGATTCGCCGTGTACCTTGTGACAGCAAGAACTGAATTTCTGCAAGTTCCAAGGAGTCAAGCCTGCCTTCCTTATTCTGGATTTACATAGAACAGTCCAAGCTGTCCAAGTCCGGATGATAATAAACAGCCTTAAGAGGCAACAAGTCCCCGATTGTCTGCAGTACATAAGCAGCAACAGACAGACGGTTAGCAGAGGGAGCATTCAAGCACTGAGGCTGGATCCCAACAGACTACTCTGAAAGCTCTCCTAACCACAGCTTCTTCTGATTCTCGGATTTGGAAAAAAGATGTGATGATGACACAGCCCTAAAAAATTTATCTAGCCTTGTAGTAAAATTGCAAAGGTAGAAAGTTACTCATTAGTGGAATAGCCTCTGGGTACATATGTTGCCTTTTTGTTCAGGTTAACAGCTCCGATGTTTTTCTGGCTCACTCTTCCCCTCAGAATGCCAAGGACTTAGATAGCATCAGGGTCTAAGCTATTTCTCAAAAATACATTCAATATGCTTTTCCTTTTCAAATAAAATTATATTTGTATATGAGAAGGGTCCCAACCAATCTTTACAACATTTTCCATGATTGGATTTGAAGGAAATTAACTAGTTTTAGCACTCAAGGTATGCTAACCAATGCTAACTCTTTCACAAGCAATCACTTTTCTAACCTTTGAGACTTAACTGGCTGTGTTCCCCACTATATAGGTCGGGAAACTGAGGCTTGGAGAAGCTAAATACCTTGCCGAATGTCTCACATCCAGTACAGTGACACAGTTAGGTGCTCATCTCAGATCTGAGTGACGTGGGCTTCCTCACTAGAAGTAAAAGTACAGGGTCAACAAAATTGGTAATCCATGTGGCCTGCCGGGTGACAACTACCACACCACAGCAGGAGGCAAGTAACTCCATTTGAGTTACCTTGGCAAAAACTCAGGAACCAATGACCTCATTCAGTGCCTCGGAGTTTAGCTCGGAAAAAAGCATCAGTGTGATGGACATTCCCTTGGGGAGATTGTGGAAGCACGTACATACCCACGGGGCTAGTCCGGGAGCCGTTTCAGACGGAGGCTGGGGGTCAGGGGAGGTGCTGTAAGCAGAAGGGTCCTCCAGGAGATCCCTGCTTTCTGGGGCGGCTCCTCCTGCTCCATTTCCGCCAGTAGGCATTTGGCAATGACTTGTCCACTGCTCTCTAGTGAACTGTCACCCACTCCTGGGTCATAGTGCTTATTTATTTGTTACCTTGTTGATTAAACAGACTCCTTTTCTACCAGAGGAGGTCACATACAGACATACCATTATCTGGCTGCTTCCTTACTCTCATTATGCCATCTTATTTCCTTTTTATTATGCTGTTGAAAAATTGACTTCCCGTCGATCAATACTCCTCCCACACCTTCCCTTCCCTTCCCAGCCGCCCCCCTCACCATGCTGGCTGATATTGTCTCTAGCTCCCCTTTTACAGTTCAGTCACACTTGCTGTTTCTGCATCGACAGACCGCTTTCTCACCGCAAACCAGAGGAAACGTTTTGCTTCTCACACTAAGCCTGAACCAGCTAAAGGGTCCATTAAAAAGAAACCGTGCTTTACCTTAAAAAGGAGAATTGCACCAATGAGAAAATTAACTGTATATATGTAGTTTTTCAGCCTTTGAAATCCCACGGTTCAGCCCGAAATATCAACTGACCGATGGAACCTGCTTCTCTCGTGCACTATTAGCTGTCTATTCATAACACCTGGGGTCACGTGCCTATTATTGGGTCAGAGAGCAGAGAGCCTGTGGGGACTAGTTGTGGACTGGGGTGGACAGGAGAGCACCTCTGTCCCTAATTGCCCCTGACTTTGGCTTGAGGGGGGAAGCAACAGAAGGCAGGAAAGATGACGACCTCACGTTGTCACACTTGGACACCAATGGGCGTTCAGCATCAAAAAGAAAGGTCATCAGTAGCCCACAGACTTGTGTGAGCTTCTTTTATTGTGATTTACCTCATTTTTCTCTGCTGTTTGAACCCTGTTACTTCCTACAATGCTTAGTTGAACATGATTCTAAATTCAGTAAAAGAAATGGTCTGTGTCTGACTCCCTCCGCCCACCCCACAAAAGGTTGCAGGTTGTGCAATCTGACAGACCTGGCCTTGAATGGTCCCCTGCCACATTCCACCTGGGTTATATTATTAGCATCCGCCGGAGACTATCTGGCCTCAGTGCCTTACAAAGACGCATTATCTCACTTTATCCTCAGAACAAGTTAGCTACTCTTGCCACCCATTTTATGGCTGAGGAGACTGAGCCGTAGTTGAAAGAACTTAAGAAAAGTCACATAGCTTGAAAGTAGAGGACTTATAATTTGGTCCAAAGTCTACCTGTTCACAGAGTTTTCCCTCTACACTTACTATTTCCAGTTTCTGAATGAGAGAGGCTGAGGGAAATTAGGCCTACTTTTTAGATTATTGTCAGATCGAATATGTACGCTATGTATTGTTCATACATGCACACACACACACACACACACACACACACACACACACACACACACAAAACCCACTAACTTTTACTGTTCCCCTCAAAAAAAAGAAAAAAGGGTTGACATAGTACCTCCAGCAATGTGAGGCCTGAACCCTCTGGTAGATCTTGTTGTTTATCTAGAATCACCGGCTGATAGGCAAACACATTGACAGCTTTTCTAGAATGTCACAAAAGGAGTAAAAGATCTTGAGTGGAAAGAAAAAACTGCTGGGGATCCAGACAAGCTCTCCTCAGACTGGGAATCACTGTAGCATCCCTGCAGGACTTTGGGAAGGACAGGACCCTGGTTACCTAGACAAGAAAGGGGAAAGAAAGGGGAATTAAAGGGGAAGAGGCGGGGAGATGAAGAAGGGAGAGAGGCGAAGCACAATGACAAGAACTCTGAGGTGTAGATCAAAAGACTGGGCTTGAGCCCTAGCTCTTCCCTGGCCACCGTTAAGCCACTGAGCTGAGTGCTGTCATTTGCATGGAGAACTAGCCATTGCTGTCCATCTGCGGGTTGTCCTGGGGATCATATGCACATAAAAATGAGACTGCTTTGCAAACTGGAAAGTACTAAGAAGTTACAAAAGGGAGGCCCAGGGCTACTCTGGCCCACGGATATTTCAAGTTTGGCCTGAAGAGTGACCTAAAAAAAAAAAAAAAAAAAAAATGCCGATGGTGGAGAGTGCTTTCAGTTTCAGCAGGGGGTGCGCTGCTCGGCTCAGCCTGGGTGCCGCCAGTCCCTGACTCTGTATTTCTGCCCCGTCTCTCCTTTGCAGGCATTTGTGTTTGTCCCTCTGCTACATACCAATCATCCGTTAAGACCAAGACCGCATGCAACGGCCTGCCGTGGGTCACAGGTCTGACTCAGCCTTCTGTAAAACACTAACGGAGCAGAGGGCCCACACTGCGGGTGAGGAGGGGAACACTTGGGAAGGCGGACCTCCAGCCAAACCTTCAACTCCAAACACGAAGGAGCAACGAAGCAAAGAGCATGGTTTTCTGAGACTTTGCCTGATATTACAGAGCAGCTGCCACTCTCCTAGTTGTTTTTTTAATTTTTTAAATTTTTTTAGAGAGAGAGAAACATCAATCTGCTGCCTCCTGCACGCCCCCCTACCAGGGACTGAGCCCGAAACCCAGACATGTGCGCTGACCTGGAATCAAACTGGCAACTTTTCAGTGCTCAAGATGACACCCAACCGAGCCACACCAGTCAGGGCTCCCTTAGCTCTTTAAATGATGCTGCTGAGATTGGAAAGGAAGGTGGGGACAAGATCCTATCACTGAGAAATCCCCTTTTCATTGGTATTCTGAGAGCCCAGGAATTCATAAGTAGTAGATGCTACACCAGCTAGGATAACCAGAAAAACCCAATGCACAGCGCAGGAGGAAAAATATGAGAAAGGAAAATGCATTTCGACATCCAAGAGGATTGATTGTTAAGCAGCAGTAAGAATTTAAAAGCCAATCTCTGAACCGCCGCAAACAAGTGCCTCTGGAGTGTTCTGGCAGGCTGAAGCAGAGAACACATTCAGGAACTGCAATTCAGAGTAACCGGCCATTCACCCTGAAAACACATCTGCTCCGGGCGTTATTCATCCAGCAGTTATCTTTGATTGCTAAACGAATCTGTGGCATCGCCTGTTTGTTCCCCGATTTTTTGATGTCTGGTGTCAACTAGGCGGTTAATAACTGTCAACCGAGATACTATATTGGAGGGACTATATATTCAGTGAAAGATTAAATTAGGAACGCAGCCGGACCACCTACCGCACAAGAAAGTGTTCCTCGCTCAAAATAACATTACCATCGTAAGGATAAAAAGAATTTCAAATGAGATGTAGGATTTTCCTCCCCAAAATGCAAGGTGTGAGCACACGGGGATCTGTGTGTCCTGGCCTTTAAAATGCCCTCCTGGCCCGTCCCTGTCTGTCACAGCCTTCGAAACTCATCTCGGCCCAGAAGTTTGTGCTGATCAGCCCCATCACCCTCATGTCATTCTTTGTATCCCAGCTCCTCAAGTCAAAACAGTCAGGCAGAATGACAGAATAGAAATACCCTGAACTTGCAGTCAGAACACCGCAACTTGATAATTCCCTTCTTCTCTCTTGACTGGCCCGCAGGTCCCCCATCGCTCCCCCGTGACATCGTATGAGCGTATGTGCTGTTAGAGCCACAGCAAGTTGCAGACAGTGCCTTGCAATGGCCTTCCCACTGTTTTCAGTACGTGTGGTTTGTTAAAGCAAGATTGGTCCATGAGAGAAGGACCATTATCAGGAATGCAGTTAAGATAAAGAGAGAGCAGACGTGTTATAGGTGTTCAAGTCCATGTAAGGTGAAGGCAGGTTTCAGACGTGCAGAGAAAACGTAAAACTGAGATTTGGGGCAGTTATGGGTCAAATAAAAATGGCTCTAGTGGGCAGGATGGAGCTCGGCCCCAGCACTGAAGCTGTTTATAGTCGGGCCCTCTTTGCACTCCCAGGCTGAAAGCGGTGGTCCTCAGCCAAAGCAGTTAAACACAACCAGAACATCAGGGAGCTGAGGGTGACTCCACCGTGGGATTTAGTCGTTTTATCTCTGTAGGCCCCACGAAGCTTTAAGACAACTGTGCACGTTTTTAATCACATTTGAGCTACTGATAAAAAATATGTATCAGAGCTAGTTAAAAAAAAAAAAAATGACAGGGTATAAATGTTCAGAGAGCCACAACCAAGCGAGCAGTCATGTAATTCCATCTCCTACCCCACCTGAAGGAAATACAATAGTCCCCGCTTATCCTTGGTTTCAGTCACTCATGGGGAGCAGTGGTTCAAAACTATTAAACGGAAAATTCCAGAAATAAGCAGTTCGCAAATTTTACAGTGCACACCATTCTGAGTAGCATGATGACATCCTGCTCTGCCCCACCCTGGGTGTGAAGCCATCCATCCCTCTGTCCACCGGATGCACACTGGATATGCTCCCTGCCCACGAGTCACTCAGTCGCTGTCTCCGCTATGAGAGAGAGGGGAGAGTGGGGGGACTACCGTGTAGTGTCCTCAGAAATGTGGCTGCTATAAAATTGAAAAAGTGGTAATACTTGTTCTCTTCTTTTTTCCTTTGATTTTTGGTTCGTCTACTCTCTTCATTGGATTATATTAGAAACAGCTAGCATTGAGCCCTCATAGATATCAAGCACTGTACAAATACTTTATACAGAAATAGCTTATTTAATTCTCATAATCAACCCTCTAGAGATGGGAACATGCAAACTTAGTGAAACGAAGTACTCGGTCCCGTTGATAGAGCCCACAGAAAATAATGGATGGAGCCAGAGCATGAACTTAGCTCTGGATGATCTGTCAGAAGGGTTTTTGTGCCCTGAGCTATTTCATCCCTAGCATTGCTCTTTCCTCTTCTGCGAACAGAGCTACCAACAGGGAGCGATCAAGCACAGTGGCTACTGTCTCTCTGGGCCCCTTCGTGCAACATCTAAAGGCACCTCTGCATTCTTTACAACCCCTAACTCATTCTGGCACATTTCTTGGTCCCCCGTTCACCTCAGAAACCCATTAGAAACATCTTGAGCCCTAGTGGTTAACCTGACTTCTGCTCACATGCAGTACCATGAATTATTGTTACACAACTGTACCTTTCCAATCCCGTGTTTCATAACCGTGGAATGAAATGTGGTGTATCTGACTTAGATAGGTATTTTGTACGTGAGATAGTAAGAAAAATTATTACTTTCTGGATTCTTTTGAAAACAAATGTTCAGAACAGCTATAATTTAATAGTCTATCTCTGCTACAGAAAGCCAACCTTTAGGCTATCTACCCAAATATCCGAACAGGCTAAGACAACCAAGTGTTTTATACAACCCTCTTTTCCATTGCGAAATTGCTTCTTAAACAAAAACACTAACAACATGTATCCTGAGAGACTCTGTTGTTCAGAGAGTGTACATTAAAAAAAAAAAAAAAAAATAGATAAACATTACTAACAGAAGTAGGTTGAATACCCAAAGTCAGCTGAAGGCTGGAGAATTGTTTTCCCTTAAATCCACACCTGCTCACCACTTGACATTGTAGCCCTACCCTTTCATTCTTGTTGTGCCTGAGCTTCTGTGATTGGCATCTCAGATTTCCTATTTAGTGAAGGGTCTGAAATCTCAGTGTCCAAATATGTGGCACATCTGAAATGCTCAGTTTGGCTGTTTCAAAGAACCATCTGGATTGACTCAGCTGTGATGCATCTGGGTAGATTGGTTATGGGCCAGGTTAAAAAAAAAAAATACACTGGATGGAGTTGCATTTCAAGAGTTTGGTTGTTCTTGCTTTACAGACTTGGCCCATAAAATCACAAATTAGGAAACAGTCTCACTGGGTGAAAACCCTTTCAAAGATCACCATTCTAGTCTTGACTTAGTACTTGGGAAACTCTTCCTCACAACTAACCAAACGTTTTCTTGCCACAATTAATGAAAAAGCCTCATTGCATTAACTTCAGCATAGAGAGGAAAGAAAGCCTTCCAGGCAACCCCACGAAGTTGTGAAATTATCATGATAAACTCATGACCACAGAGATGATAGGAATTTGGATTAACGGGGGGTTTCAGGTAACTGATTGCTGGTTAAAAAACCTTTTTCTAATCAATGATTATATGCATTGATAATCTCTCTCCAAAATGTCTGATTTCACTTTCTGGTCTTAGTAACCTTCACTCCTCTTTCTGTTCTTCAATGGTCTTGTTTCATCAGTGGTGAGCAGTTGGGTTGCATTTCACTGGACTATCTCCAGTGTTGGCCACTGACTGTCTAAAGTGGAGAAGTGCAAGGAGGTGACCATTATTCCATAGAGCATCCTGTGCTATGTTATTTATATTCCACCTAGCATCCCAGGTAACTTTTCAAGACATGTCCTCATTCATTCAACCTCTTCTAACCAAATGTTCCTGTAACTGCTTGGCACGGTTTGGCCTCAGTACAGCTCTGGGGACTGACAGGAACTCATCCAAGAAGATAAGACTTAAAATAACACAACTTCTTATAGATGACCCATCCACAGGGTATCTAGTCACTCCTGCCCCTCCCTCTGAGAAAGACACCCAAACCCGTCTTGTTTAGTTGTATCTCACTGCAGAACACGTCACTGCTTCTATGTATTTCTCAAGCCAAAAGCCTAGGAGTCACTCTTGATTACTTCATGCCTCTCCTAGAATATCAGTAAGTCCTGATCCCTTGACCTCCAAATTTTACCTCCACTTCATCAACTTACCAACTCCACTCAAATCAGCCTTTAAAAGTAACCGTGATCTCTCATCTGTAACAGCTTCCTCCATGGTCTCCCAATTGTTACTCTAACCTCTTAGACATCCATTATTTTTAGGCAAATGAAAACATTATAATCTTACACTCAGGGATCACCACCACGGTGAACACCTAAGTGTATGTCTTCGTGGATCTTTTTCTAAGTGTATGTGTACATACATGCATTGCTTTTTAACCAAAGTGAGAATATAGTGTCCCTACTGTTTTGTCCCAACTTTTTTCTAGTTGATAAAGTCACCTTTGCATTTCAGTAATTTCTAAAATTTCTCCAGTAATCCTGACATGTCTTTACAACTATTTCCACCCTATTCCAGCACCATACTTTAACCATACTCTTAGCCTAGTCCCTCTCATATATTTCTGACATATTGAAAAGACTGAGCCAATTTTCTTAACATCCATTCTTCACACAGCAGTCTGACATTTGTTTCTGTAAATGTAAATCAGATCAGCTGACCCTCTTTCTTAAACATATTAAGGGCCTCTCACTCCAGATTTCTACTTTCTACTAAGCCCTACAAGGCCTTATGATCTAGTCTCTGCCAAACCTCACTGACTTGCCCTTCTAAGACAGTACCAGTCCTATAGTCCTAACCTCCAATTCTCAAAGACTCCAAGCTTTTCTTACCTCAGCACCTTTTTACTTGCCCTCTTCTCTCTGATATTCTCATAGCCTTCAGGTTTCAGTTCACATAGTACTGCTTCTGAGAGGTTTCCCCTATTTTCCAACATCAAGTAGTCAATGTCCCCTATCTTTGGTGACTCCTAATGAACCATGGCCCTGTTTTCATGCATTTGTGTAGCCCACTCCCACACTGCCTCTGGGCTTGCCCAGGCTTGGTTTGGCCAGCAAGACATCAGAAAGCATGACAACAAGCTGTGCTTTGAGAGCACTTACACATTGGGGCTTGTGCACTTAATGTCCAGCTGCCACTCTATAAAGAAGCATGGGGAGGAATATGGAATGATGACAAAGTCATCTTGGATGTTCCAGCCCCACCTCACCTCCCAGCTGAATGCAGTTGTATGAGTAACTTCAACTACAGCACATGGAGAAGGACCACTCAGTTGATCCAGTCAACTCAAAATTCAAAAGAATTGCCCGGCCGGCATGGCTCAGTGGTTGAGCATCGGCCTATGATCCAGGAGATTGTGGTTTGATTCCCAGTCAGAGCATATGCCTGGGTTGCGGACTCCATCCTCAGTAGGGGGTGTGCAGGAGGCAGCCGATCAATAACTCTCTCATCATTGATGTTTCTATCCCTCTCTCTCCCTTCCTCTCTCTGAAATCAATAAAGACATATTTTTTTTTAAATTTTTCTAAAGAATAAATCATTGTCCTAAGGCAGTACTTTTAGGGTGGTTTTCACACTGCAATTGATAACTGAAACAGTTCTTTCCTTTAATGTACTTCATAGCATTTGTCACCATCTGAAATAAACAGACATTCCTGTCAACCTGATTATTGCCCATCTCCGGGCATTGTAAGCTCCATGACAACAGAAGTTTTGCCAGATTGTTTACCACTGCCAGTATCTTCAGTGTCTCTGATAGTGCCTGGCACCTAGTAGGCGCTCAAAAAATTTATTTTGTGAATGAATGAATAAAAAGCTCTAAGACTCTTAAGAAGTTTAGGAAAACCATATAAAAGACAAGCTGGAGCAGATTCAGAGCTCATCTAGGCCAATCTTTCTTGGAGGAGAAGGCCACATGTTGTTTAGAGCAAGGCCTACACAAAAGAAAAGGCCCTGCAATGTGCCGTTCTGGAAGCAGACCACTCGGAGAGTGGGAGTCCCAGATTCAAGAATACAAAAGGCTCTGAAAGTACCCAGAGATAAGTGATATGTGCCAGTAAGATTTCAGACGGGAAGCATCTGCATTTGGAGCTGTTTTCCTGAACTCCATCTGCACTAGGGCTCTGTGGTGCTTGCGAAGGGGGTTCTGGGCATAGGCCTGCTGTTTGTGGGCAACCTCTGAGCTGTCACAATTGCACATCTGGACTCTAATTGCCTGGTGGTGACCTAGACCTCCATAGAAGCCTGATCCCCCAACTCCTACTGTAGTCCTTTTATATCCCAACATCCTGCCTCTGAGCTGTGAGTGCATTTTCCAAATAAATAAATAAATACAACCGCCCAGTTTTACTCTGTGACACGGATCCAAGTATCCACATGACCAAACTCAACAGCCTCTGTGTACCATCTGTAATATGTCAGGCCCTCTGCTAAGTGGTTTCCACCCATTATTTCATTTAAAGTTCATAGCACCTCTGAGAGGTAAATACTATTCTCATTCCTATTGTGCTGGTGAGTAACCTGTGCCTCAGAGAATTTAGGGAATGTGTCCCGGGTTAGCAGCAAGAATCGGGGGAAAGTCCTGCTTCGATTCTCTATCTGCCGATCTGCAAAGCTTACAACCCGCTGCCTTCTCTCCGTGATGCCTCAACCCTCCGGGGCCAGCATGTGCCAACTTCGGTCTAATGCCCAACCCTGGATACCCCTTTATAGAAAATTTTCCTGGGAGTGCCTCATTCCTTTAAGTTCAAGTTCATTGTCAGGTTGAAACTAAGCACTAGTGGATGTTTACTTGATATGTCAGACCTCCCAAGTGACTCAGGAGTAGATCCTGCCTTACCTCCCCCCAAAGTATCTAATCTTACACTTTTCAAATCTGCTGGCAGACTGATCAGGAATATATTTCAAGGTAGAGGAGCTATAAGAGCTTGGCTATACGAACGATAACTTCCCCCATGTCTGTATTTTGGCATAATCTGTCCTGTGTAAATATTTAGCTATGTTTGGAAATAAGAAATAGTCATTTGATTTATAACCTCAAGCTTAGGGACTGCCAAAGACCATTTACTCCAGGTTTTTAGTAATATCTCCTTCTCTTTCCATCCTTTCATGCAAATACAGTATGTAACAGATCAGAATCAGGTTTCTCTTATCTAAGGAGGTGGGTGTGTGTAGTGGCTGCAGGGGCAGGGACAGGGAGAAGCAGTGATAGCTGGCTCCTTGGCTTTCTGCTTTGGCCAGACAACCTGAGGCTGGAGAAAGTCACCTACTCAAGGTCACACAGTTTCCTGCTGACCATATAGTTACCCGTGAGTTTTGGCACTTAGGTTGTGTATTTTAGCATCAGAGCACTAATTCAGGGTTTGCACCACTTCTTTCCCTGGGTAGCAGGCAGTGCGTTTTCTTCTGCCCCAGCTTCTCCCGATATCCCAGGCCCACCTCCCTGGATCCCTTGTGCTGCACACTGGTTGCTGCCTCCTGCAGACTGGGTTGCTTAGCAACCACGCTCTGCAGGCTCCCTAATAGACAAAGGCTTTTCCTTCCAGCCCAACTGCTGCACTAAGGCTCATTGTTGACAAGGGAACAACTCCTTGCTGAGCATACTCTATAATCTGGAGGCAGCTTTGGGGACTTGGTGCCAAGAGCTATAGACATCTCTCCTCAACGGGGAAGAGGAAAGGAAGTCCGAGGACCAACTTGTATTGCATGAACTCTTTCCTGCACTCATAGATGACTGCCCGAATTTCCCCTTGGTCACTCACCCCAGACACTGTGTTACAGAAGGCATCCTGTTACAGGGGCATCTGAATTCAGAGAATCATTCACATTGCCATCTTCTTGTCCCATACAGCCCCCCAAAGAAATCATCTAATATTGCAAGATGCACAAGCACACAGTTGGGAATTGTTTCACGCCTATCAGTTAAGTGGCACAGATTTAAACTCCATTTCACTAGAAACCCTTGCATCCATCGCACTTGATCCTAACCTCGTGCCATCATCAGGGCAGGCAGAACAGGGAACGGCGTTCCCCTTCAAAGAAGATGAGGGGCTCACCCAAAGGGAGACAGGGAAAAGGAGACAGAGCTCATTCGTGTGTTTTTTTCTTTTTTATGTCTTCATTGATTTCAGAGAGAGGAAAGGAGAGGGGGAGAGAGAGATAGGAACACCAATGGTGAGAGAGTCATTGATTGGCTGCCTCCAGCAGGCCCCCTACTGGGGATCAAGCCCGCAACCAGGGTACGTGCCCTGACCGGGAATCTAACCCAGATGTCCTGGATCCTAGGTCGATGCTCAACCACTGAGCCATACCGGCCAGGTGAAGCTCATTCTGTAAGACCAGCCTTTCAGAGCCCTCTGGCTCCATCCAGGTGCTTGTTCAACTCTGGGAAAGATGTACCTTCACATGAAAAACAATTTGATATCAGTGGCCTGCCTGCAGAGAAAGGAGGGCAGGGGGTCATTTTCTAAATCAGCAAATAAGCCTGGAGAAATGTAACGACTTATTCGGGGTTACTTAGCAAAGCTGTGACCCCTTTCCCTTTCTAAATCAAGACAATCCACCATTAAATACTCCATTACTGATGTCTCTGTGGCTTTATTATGAGTCAGCGTGTGGATGCATTTAGAAAGATATGCAAGCAAAGAATTTTAAAGATAGCTGATTGGCAAAATGCAATTATTACATTCCACTACTGGATATGGCAGCGTTTCATAAGCTTCTGTGTTTTCCAAGCAAAAAAGCAAGATAAACTTAGGAGGATAAGCATTGTGTCTATTTCCCTCGCCTTTGTGTCTTCTGTATGCCTCCACAGAGCCCGGCATGTAGAAATCATATCATAAATATTTATAGAACTAAAGAATGAAAATAAAGAAAAATTAAGAAGCCAGTGTGTTACCCAGTACAGCAAAAAGAGCTTCTGTTCCAATTCCTGCCTCGTATCATCTAGGTAGACTTAATACCACCACTTAGGTTTAAAATCCTAAAGACTTTTCTGCATGTTAGCATTGCTACATCTTGGAATGTTTTCCAGAGGAGAAGTAGTAGATCTTCCCTGTGAAACAAGACTAGCCACCCAACTGTAAGGCCAGAGCCTGTATAATGCAGACTGGGAACAGGAGGGAGACTCAACCAAACCAGAAACGCCCTTTTAGCCCTCAGTATTTTTTTTTTTTAAATATGTCTTTATTGATTTCAGAGTGAGGAAGAGAGGGAGAGAGAGAGAAAAAAAATGATGAGAGAGTGCCATGGATCGACTGCCTCCTGCACAGCCCCAACCGGGACTGAGCCTGCAACCCTGGCATGTGCCCTCACCCAGGATCGAACCTCAATCTCCTGGATCCTAGGTCAATGCTCAACTGCTTAGCCACACTGGCCAGGCCAGCCCTCAGTATTTTAATTCCTCTTCTTCCATTCAGTGTCATGCCACACTTGAATATAATGATCATCAAAGACACTTTGCTTGCCCAGTTCTTAACCTATTGTTGTCAGGCAAGTTCATCATAGCACACAGCGTAACGGTCAGACGCATAACATCTGGAGCCAGATTGACCCAGGTAAGTAGCCTCTCTTCCTAGCGAGTGCATGACCCTCAACCTCTTCAACCCAGTTTCCTTATAGGCAAAATAGGAATTAGCATAGCACTCGTGTCAGTCTGGTTGCGAATATTTAATAAAATAATGCTATATGGCATACAGGGCTCAATAAATGTTAGTCATTAATTTAAATAATAATAATAGGTAATAGTAATTTAAATAATTACATATTTGGCTTTATATCTTTTTTTTTTTTTTTTTTTGTGGGGCTCGTGTTCTTTGGCCAAGGTCCTAAGATGTCCCAAACTTCTCAATCAACTCATAGGAAGAGTCCCTAGTGCCTTTCTAAGAAACATATGTTCAAATAGAATTTCACATAATTTAGTACCTTTCTAGGTCCAGGGAGGAAATTCTAGAGAAGCAGCAGCCTAGACCTTTTCCGTGAAGGAGTTTGCTGTGGGTACCCCGCTACCTCCCTTCCCCCCCCCCCACCCCCGGAAGGAGGAATGATTTAGTGCACACTGCCTCTGCCCCTCCCTGTGCTGCATGGGAACGTACCATGTTTTTCCATCACAAGCTCGATTTTTCTGACACCATCTGTTCTCCTAAGCCCACAGCACACAGTTTGCCTTGCTGTCACAACTCTATCTGAAAATGTAGAGAAGAGATGTGATGAATGAGTCTGAGGAATTTTGTTTGCCTACCTGCGATGCACCACTGAGTGGTAGGGATGGGGCTGGAACACAGTACAACCTTCCAGCACTGGGACCTATGATCAGCCCTATCTAGGATGTCACAGAGTTGGAATGACAGAGACAAGGGCTGATTGCAACGATTTTTAACCCAGTAGGGACCTGTTGCTACAAATCCTACTTGAGTTCTCACTTACGGAGCTCTTCCTTTCCTCTAGGCACTATGTTAATTACCGTCCACATATAACAGTCCTCACAACACCCCCAAAAGGAAGACACCTATACTGTTATCATCCACGCATACAGTTGAGACACTAGAGGCTTCTGAGGGTGAGTTAATTTTCTCATAGTCACGCCACTAGCAAAGGCAAGTTCTCTGTCTCCAGACGCCCTCCAGTCCCACCATGAAGATTTTGTCTCCTAGAGCTGTACTTTGGTTTGCTATTGTTGTAACAGCCCTAAACTGGAATCAAGTTCATTAAGGGCATAGACCATGAAATACTTACATTTACATTAATATACACACAACCCACACCACTTTGGATCACACCTTGTAGGAGCTCAGGAAACATCATTGGTGGGTGGTTTCTCAAATGAGGACAATGACCAGGGTGATCAAATAAATTGTCATCCAAATCAGGGCCTGTTTAAGAGGGAAAAGGGCCCTACTAAAAATTTTGCTAGGACAACAGCCATAAATCAAGATCATCCTGGACATATTGGGCTGCATGGCTATCCTAGTTATAACCCTAAGTTCCACTCTAGCTAGTTAAGGTTATGAGTTTCCTCTGCGATGGATGCCAGAGACAGCCCTTGAAACAGTTAAACCATTTCAAAAATTGGAGCCATCTATCCTAAGCACAAACCCAGAAACAGAGACTATCAGAAAGACAACCTGGATGTCACCCAGATTTTGTTTTCCTTTTTATAAATGTGTTTTTGATTTTGTTCCCCTGCTCCTCAGCAGATGCTACCTGATTTGTGCTCTGGCTAATGTCACTCGTGTCGAGAGCGTTACCAAATGCAGCGAGGTGCGAGTGACACCAGGAAAGTTGATGAGCAAGGAGGATGGCAGCTGGCTGCCTTTCCGTCATGAAGAATTTTAATGAATCAGGAGCATCCTCATAGAGACATCTGCCCATGTGAGAAGCCAAGCAAAATGCTCTCACCCCAGACTCAGATCTGAGAAGCCTGAAGTGGGCTCCACTCTCACAACAGGGCTGGAGAGGCCCGGGGTAGAGGGGACTACGGGACAGAGCGGCAGCTGCAGAGCCGTAGAAAAACTGCAAAGAAGGGATTCGGAAACCTGGGTCTCTCTCCCTCTGTGCTACTCACTAGCTTTGTGACTTAGGCGAATTATTTATTGTAGCTGAGACCCTGTTTATTAATCACAAACACACGCTAAAGCTACCTTAATCAAAAACATAAGGCAGGTGGTATATTTCCAGGATGCATGGGCATTCCCATTCCCAATGCACTGCGGCTAGGAAGGGAGCACATGTTTTCTTTCATTGTTGCTTATTTATCTTTTCTCTGTCATTTTTTTTTCCCTCCCAGTCTGCCTGGTCGAAGACAAGATAACCCAAGTCTTCATAGTACAGGTCCAACCACCAGGAAAGACCAAGTCTCAGTTCTCATTCTTGTTTCCATGTCTAATTCCCAGCCAATGATCCGATTGGTAGCTACTGTAAACTGTCTTCCCCAGGCCCCAAAAGCACGAATGGAGGGTATGTGAATTTCAGACGCCATGCCTGAGGCCCTTCTGTGAGCCAGGAGAGGGTGGATGGCTTCCCATTGCCGGGGGAGTGTTTGTGAGATGATGTAACATTTTCAAAGGCGTCCGTTAGCTTGTGTAGCTCCATGCCCTCAACAGTCAAACCTGACTTCTCTTCCCTCATGTGCTTTTAAGTCTTAAATGATACCATGTCCAGCACAAAAAATGTAGAATGCAAAGAGCTTTACATCTGTCAGGGACTAGCTTTCTGCTTAGGTCACCCTATAAATCAGATGTAAAGCAATCATATTTAAGCCTGCATCCCCTAGGTTCCCAGGTTGTAGTCCTCCTTCCATGGATACCTGATAGGTCAATGTCATTGCCAGAAAAAAACCCACAAAACTTTCCTAATGCAAGGATTGTGGGCTTCGAGTTCACTGACAAGCCAGACCCTCTCCCTCTCTAGGTTTGTAATTAATTCCCTTATTTGCATTATGTAAATGGTACCTTGTATACTTTCATATTCATACTTGTTATCATTAATAAACTCAGTTGTTATTTCTCTAACAGAGCTCTGAGATGCTTAATTATTAGAACTGCAAACAGAACATAAGGGCTGCAGAAAGCATGAATCTTTCGTGATACTGACAGATTTTGTACACAACCTGCCGTGATGATTAATATTACTATTAATTTTGCCAAGCACATTGTCAACATGGTTACTAAGTATGAAGTAAGAAAGACTCCTTTACCCAAAACCTAATTCTGCAAGGAATGCCGCTTAAAAAGGAAAGGACACACGTCTCACCCATGCCCAGAGATAATGTCAGTCGATTCACAGATCTCTGTTGAGGCCTGTGACAGGTCTAAAGACTCAACCATGTTGGGACTTAGGAAAAGGGACAGGCTGCAAACTAATATTCTGGGAGTAGTTTATTGATAGACCCTCTATCTCTGTCTGATCTGAACACTCCCTCCTCCCCAACCCTCCATAAAAATGACTTTGTGAAAAGAGCACCAGAGTCTAGTTCTGACTCTACAACTATGGGCCTCAATTTTCTCGCCGTTACAGAGGCAAAATTATAATATCTACCCTCCCCAGCTGGAACTGACAGGGAGGGAATGCGCTGCCAAGGAGCAGAAGAGAAGAGTTGAAATTCCAGATTTCAGGTATGTTTTGCCCAAGAAATCCTGAAGTGATACACGCCTGGGTAAGCATGAGCTATCCTGCATAGAACCAATGAGAAACTAGGTAAATCCAGCACATGAAGCCGTCTGCAGGTAAATACAAGGAGACTCTCAGCTCTAAGACGAAGAGGGTATTGTGCAAACTGGTGAGTGGTGGTACCACCTGAGAGGCTGAAATGTGTGGAGGTGAGGAAGGAACAGTGGGAGAGAGGAACTGGGGAAAGAAGAGGCAAAGGGAGGAAGAAAATGCGTGATAACATTGAACAGCCTGAGTTTAGAGAAAATACCAACATGAGGAGTGGCTGTTCTTTTTAGTCTCAAAGGTGACACGCACAAACATACAGACACAGACATACATAGATACACATTTCCCCCACCCATAGGCATGGTATAGATACGCAATCTCCTCATTTTCCTCAATATGTACCACTCATGTGTCCAGGCACAATATAAATACACTGCCACAAATCACACACCACACACAACCACGACCACCACCACCCTGCAAATTCCCCTTCATCCATGAGAGCAGCAACAGCATCTCAGCAAAGCTGTCTGAAATAAGTGCAGACACGGAGCACACCCACACTTTAAAGACAGACACAAAGACAGAGGCTGTCTGAGCAAGAGTTAGTCAGAAAAACAGGAAGACTAGCCAAAGGCCAATAGAAAAGTCAGCATGATCGACTCCTGCTTCCTAAAGCAACTGGTAACTTTTCTGTACTTCTAAAAATAGAACTGGAGATGGAAGACATTCGGGGTAATGGCTGAGTACTATCATTAGCCGAATTGGTGCCTATTTTAGAAAGGATGTTTTACTGACATGTTTAGCAAATGGTCCTATTCAAATGCTAGCTAAAATAGTAAGTTATGGAAACAGAAATCACTGTCCTGCTAGATTCATCTCCCCAAACGCACATAGGAGTCAACTGCGACACCAGCGTACAAGCACACACTTGGACATCTGTAAGGATCAAATGCATCACCTACTGCCCACAGCTGGCTTTGCGTGATTGAATAGGCTTTTACTTGGATATGTGGGACTGCATAAAGGAAAGGCCACTGAGCTCACTTGAGAGCCACCGTTTATGAACTATGTGTCGACACTGTTCCACCATCTTAACATTATCTCATTTAATCCTGACATCAATTCCGTGGAGCAGGTAGTATTATTATATCCACTTGTGGGTGAAGAAACTGAGGCACAGAGGAATTATGCTGAGGACCTATTATGCATAATATAAGTATTATGCTGAGGAGGAGGCAGAGCTTAGATCCAAACCCAGGTGATCTAGCTCTAGAATATTAAGCTAAAATGAGGATATTTCATTCCCATGCCAGTTATCAACTGGTAGTAACTGTCTATAGTGCTATCTGGAGAAGTGCTTTGGACTATATCTGGGCTGGACAGGAAGGAGTGCTATAGTCAGTGGATGGAGTGTGCCACAGGTGGGAAGTTGGGTGCAGACATGCACAGTGAGTATTTGCAACACTGACCTGGATTCCAGAAGGTAAGCAACCACTAACCAAATATGTGACCTTGCCCAAAAATGCAAAGTGAGAAGTGAGGAATCAAAGATAATGTCACTACTTGACAACGTTTTTATGGGTTTGAACATAGGTGAGGACTCCAAGCGCAGTGCTAAATGGTTAGAACAGCTAAATAGACTAAGATCTTAGATTATATACTCTAGTTTACAACGTGATTTTATAACTACAGCCTTTGTTTTTTACTCTACCCATCCCCATGTCTATTTCTAAAAATAACAGAATTTGATGACCACCAGAGCTCTTCCGTGTGTGCTTACAACACAGTGGAGATTAAATGAATGTCCAAAAGTCACATAACTGTTAAAGAAAGTGACTTTCCACGCTCAAAATAATTCAGTGGAGAAGAAAAGAAAAGGGCAGTTGAAATTTTAACACTTAATGCTCAAAAGGTTTCCTAGTCCAACCAGTCCAAAAATGTAATAATGTACCCACCTTCCTAAAAGAATTGGATGCTTAATATGAACATCAATACCGGTAAGGGGAGTACTCTGCCAATGTAATCTTTACAACTTCCACAGTCCTGCTGGAAAATGTATCCAAGGTCACCCAGCCATTCTGAGCAGATCAACAACTCTTATCCCAACTGCTAAAACCAGCCTATTTTTCCCATGGCCCCAAATTTGCTTTGGGGGGATAGGATGCACCAAGCCTGTCTCCATCTCTTGTATAACCAGTCGTCTATGGGCTGATGACTAACAAGAAAGAGGGCTGTGGACTCTACCCTGGGACGGCTTGGCACTCAGCCTGGCTTCATTTGAATCACACGCTCAAGTGACAGAATTAACCAGCCACGGAGATGGAGCTCACTGAACAGGAAAAATGAGATTGCCAAAAAAAAGCTAATGCAATCCAAGTCTAAAAAGCTAATGCAATCTGTGTTAAATAGAACAACAGCTATTTATTTATTCCCTGTCTTCAAGAAAGATTTAAGGCCTGGAAAAGAGTTACCATGTTTTACCTAAGACTGAAAAATTCTATCATATTGAAGAGAGATTAGACTTTTTCTGACATGTTCAAATCCCTGGACAGCTTTTAAAAATGTGAATGCCTGGAACCCATAGCAGATCGATTAGACGGTTTTAGAGGACAGCATACAACCTCTAGATGGAAGTTTCAAAACCTATCCAAAAACCAAAAAAATGATGTTTATGAAGTAGTGAGTGCTGCTAATATCTGAGCTGTTCAAGAAAAAGCACATTTACCAATCTCTCTATAAATGCTTAATGTCAGGTGGCCAGAAGGGACTTTTACAAATCAAGCATTTAACCAACTCTGAATCATATACATCCTAAGATGTCTTGTCATCTTTACCAGGCACCAGTTTGAAAGATGGGGTACACTTTGTTTCCTTAGCACAGGACATCAGAGGTAGGAAGAGGAGTGAAGGTGTTCTATAAAAAAGCCACAGGATTTTTTTCATCAAAATTAAACAGAGTGGAAGCATATCACCTTACTGAATAGATCACGACGGCTGAGATGAGACTTCACCCATTTCAATTACCATAGGATTTACTCTTTTCTTTCTCCCCACCTAAGACCAAAACAATGCCCCATCCATACTGACTTCTGAGCTTCTGAGCTATAGATTATACCGTCAGCCATTCAGAAAAATTGGACAATAGCAAATCATTTTTCACGGGTGGGGAACATTAGCCCAGCTCCTTTGAACTGAAAGGAGCTCCGGGAGCAATCCCAGCATCGCATTCTGTTCTCTCTTTATGAATTCTGAGTCATGATCCTTACAAGCTCAGCCCACACGATTAAGCTCCTTGTCATGTCCTTAGTGACCTCACCTTCCCCACCCCAGTTGAATACCTTTTTATACATGGAAAGAAAAGAATGAAGCTCTCTTTTCACCGGTTCTGCGATTTCCAGATTTAAAAAATAAATAAATCTTTCTGCCTTTCAGAAGGTTTTGTATCAGATTTCCTTTGCCTTGCTTTGCTGATACAGCAGGAGACACAATAGCTGTGTGGGGCAATTTTCTAGCCAACTTGCTGCATCTGAGCAATGCAGGATGAGAGATTTGTTCAAAATTCAGCATCACAGTTCTGTCTGCCCTTCCAGATGAGTAAGACCATGGCTTCCATTCAGAGAAGAGGGCAATAAAAATAACAGTGACTTAAAACATAAGGAAGGAAAAAATCCTTTCCTTATAGTAGGTACTGCTTATAGTTAGAACCAAAGACCACAAATAAGACCATAACTAAGAAAGTCTAATACTTTAAAGGCTCAGGCAGTTGTGAAAAGGCTGGGTGTGAGCAGTAGAAAGCATAGTGCTGGCATCTAGTTGGAAATTCCGTGTCCTGCCTAAGCATGTTGTAATTCAACAACAACAGCCTCACTAAGAACAATAGTAAAAAATGTGGCCTTAACCAAATACTTGAATGCTTTCAGCTTGTAGACTCCCTTTGAGCTGAAAGGGTCTTTAAAGATCACCTAACCCTGTGGGTTTCAACTCTGACATCATGTTCAAATCCCTGAACAGCTTTTAAAAATGTGAATGCCTGGACCCCATAGCAGATCGATTAGATGAACATCTGTAGCAGGGAGACCCACACATTGGTGTGATTTGAAAATCGCACCAGGTGATCCTAATATACAGCCAGGCATGAGGAAAGATGAGAAATGAAAGCCCAAAGAAGTAAGAGGATTTGTTGAAGATTATATCAGCCCTGGGCAGGTGGCAAGTGCTGCCTTAATCATCAATGAGGAACTTCCTAGGTGCCAAGCTAAAGGACGCCAGGAGAAAATGCATCGGGAAAGTAACGAAAGGGAAATGTGCGAAAGTTGTCAAGACTCTTATGTGATCACAGCAAACATTGGGCTAGTTGGAAGTTTAGCTGCATTGATGATGCAATGCATCTTCTTAGTGCCTATAACATGCCAAAAATAGCTAAACATTTAACATACATTTCTCTTTATACCCTGTAACAATCCATTAAAGAATTAAAGACACTGATGCTGAGAGAGAGACATTATATTGCCAAGTACACAAAGCTGATAAATTTCCAAGGATGAGTTAAAATCTGTCTCTTTATTGGAGGTAAAATGCACATGGAGAGACATGCACAGATTTCAGCGTACAATTACATGAGTTTGGCAGACGGATAGGCCCATTTAACCAACACAGCAATCAATATGTAGAAAATTCCCACTCCCTCGAAAAGTCCCCCAAACCCCCTTCCAGGCATTCACCCCTCATAGGCAATTATGGTTCTGATTTCTATCACCATGAACTAGCACTTCATACAAATAAAATCAGATGGTGTGTTCTCATTCGTTTCTTACTGGTTTGCTCAACATAACTTTTTTTTTTTTTTTTTTGAGATTCATCCATATTTTTCCAAGTATCAGTAGTTTCTTGCCTTTATGGAGCTGAGGAGTACTGTTTTGTGTGACTATGCCACAATTTGTTCACTCGTTGTCCTGCTTATGGTCATTCGGTTATTAGTAGTGATTTTTTTTTTTTGGCTATATGGTAGTAAAGTTGCTATAAACCTTGTTCAAATCTTTCTGTGAAAACAGATGTTCATTTCTCTTGGGTAAATACTTAGAGGTGGAATTTCTGGGTCGGTAGACAGAGGTGTATGTTGAACTTTAGGGGCAACTACTAAACTGTTTTCTAAGGAGGATCTTCCATTACATAAATGCTTCCTGAGCTGTAGGAAGCGCCTCCACTTCCTCTCCTCTCCAACATCTATTGTTGCCACAGTGATATGGCATTACACTGTGGTTTTAACTTGCGTGTCTCTGACAACTACTGGCATCAAGTACTTTTTCATGTGCATGTTCACCATTCCTATATCCTTTCCTGTGAAGAGTCTGACTCTTTCGCTTAATTGTAAAAAAAAATTGCTTGTGTTTGTTTTTTGGTTCTTTATTTATTCTGGATCCAGTTCACTGTAAAATATTCTCTGCAAATATTTTCTCCCAGATTATAGCTAAACTTTTTGTTTACTTTCATTGAGCAGAGGGTTTTTACGTGTGCATATGTGTGAAATCTAATTTATCACTTTTTTGTAGTTACTGCTTTTTGTTTTAGCTCTAAAAACCTTTGCCTACTCAGTGATCATAAATATATTATTCTATGTTTACTTCAAAAGCTTTAAGATTTTAGCTTTTATGCTTAGGTCTATAATTTATCTAAAGTAATTTTGTGAATAGTGTAAATTTGGAGTTAAGATTCATTTTTTTCCCATATGTTTACTCAGTTATTCCAGCGCCATTTGTGAAAAAGTTCCTTTTCCCATTGAATTGCCTTTGAGCTTTTATTGAAATTAACTATATGTGTATTGATCTATTTCTGAACTCTACTTTGCCCCATTGATCAACTTGTATATCTTTATGTTAATACAATACTGTCTTGATTGCTATTGCTTATAAATCTTTATAAAAAGTAATATAATTCACCTGACTTTGCTCTTGTTCAAGAAGTCTTTGAATGTGGTATATGCCTGGCATTTTTATATAAGTTTCAGAATAAGATTATCTGTTTCCACACAAAAATACTTGAAATTTTGTTTGAGATTGTGTTTAATCAGAACAATGTTGAATCTCCTAGTTCATTAACATGTTATCTTCACCCATGTAGGTCTTTAAATCTCTTAGGACTATAGGAGAGTTGCTAGTAGAGAGGTCTAACAGATCTTGTTGTCAAATTAATCCCTAGATTTTATGGGTATCTTTTATGTTCTTGTAACTGTTATACTTAAGTTTCATTTTCTAAATGTTTTCAGCTCGTATATAGAAATACAACTTGTTATTTTATACTGAGATTATATTGTCACTACCCGCTGAGTACCTATAATGGGCCAGAAACTGTACTAAACACTTTTTACTAACATCTTTATGGCAATCTCTTTAAGAGACAAGGCAACTGAAGCAGAAATAAGCTAATTATATCGCAAAGGACATAAGGCAAATAAAGTTCCAATGCTGAATTAAAATCTGTCTTTTTCATGTTAATTTCTATGTCCAAACCACTGTGCTTTGTTTATGTCCTAATATGAGGGTCTCGAGTGTCATATCCTGGAGGGTTTAATCATACCAGTTATTGGATTTCTAGTAGATTCTTGAATAGAGAAATAACATTGCAAAGAGATGGTCTAAGGGGCCTATACAGATGGAGGTGGAAGAATGAAGGGGGTGGGTTGATGAGAGACAGACTACATCTTGCCACCTCCAGTGTGACTCTATTCCTTTAAGTTCACGAAGAGTGAAGTTTAATGCTGTCACTGTGGGAAACAGTCTGATAGTTCTTCAAGTGATTAAACATAGAGTTGCCATATGACCTAGCAATTCTACTAGTAACGTACCCAAGGGAAATGAAAACATGTCCACACAGAAAACTTGTGTGCAAATGTATGATTCACATAGCCAAAAGACAGCAACAACCCAATGCCCATCAATTGATGAATAGATAAGCAAAATGGGACATATCCAGAGAATAAAATATTTTTATCTAGAAAAGGAATGAAGCACTGATGCATGTTATAACATGAATAAGCCTTGAAACCATTATGCTAAAGGAAAGGAGCCAGTCACAAAAGATCACATATTACATGATTCCATTCATATGAAATGTCCAGAATAGATCAATCTGTGTAGACAGAAAGTAGATCAGTAATTGCTTAGAGTTGGGATTTGGGGGAGACAAGGGGACAATATCTAACTGGTATGTGATTTCTTTTTGAGGTGATAAAATTGTTCTGAAATTGACTGTGGTGATAGTTGCATATATTGCTAAATATGCTCAAAACCATTGAATTCTATGCTTTATTTTTTTGGGGGGTGACAATGGTTAATAAGACCATATAGCTTTCAAGACCATATGTTGAGACACAAAACTAGCCTTAACAAATTGAAGATGATTGAACCCTACACTTTAAATGTGTGGATTGTACAGTATATGAATCATATCTTGGTAAAGCTATTAAAATTTAAAAAAATGAAGTCGCTGTTCTTTTTCACAGCACAATGCTGACCCCCTAATAGAGGACCAATAAGCATCTGTTGGAAAGATTAAATAAAGAGTGAATTCACTAGAAAGAGGCCCCGTTGTGTCCAGGTACTGAGCTACAAGGAGGGAGAAATGTTTTAAATATACCAACAAGGTAAGTCCCTTCCCCTTATTTATCTGACCATAGAATAAATCACTCTGAACACCACTTGCTGGACTAGGCATCATTTAACTAAATCCTTTACATACTCGGGGGCTCTCTCTGGAGTACTGTTGCGATCCATTACGGCTGTCCTTTCCAGCATGGGCTTGCACTCCCTTTGGCAGATCACCTTCCTTTCCCTAGCTTGTTTCTAATAGGATTCTTGAAAGCAACCTTGAGAAGCTGACGGATGAGAGGATCCAGGGAAGCAGGAAAGGACATGGCTGGAAACCACAACAGAGCCATGAGATCACCAAGTACAATATGTAATCTTGTATTCCCTTGACATTTTTGCCTCCCTAATTTTCAACTAACAAAAAAGAAAATCTGTTGACTGCCTCAGTAGGGAGCATTGCAATCGATATCGCAAATACGGGCCATAGCTCTTTTTTCCCAGAGAGACTAAAATGGCAATATCACTCATGCTGTTTTGTTTCTGTTTCCTGCTCTTTTAAGTGCTTTTAATCTTAAAAATGTATAAGAGAAAGGGACCTTAAAAATTCTTTAGTCTCGTGCTTTCCAAATTTTAATGTGACCCTCCTGAGGGTTTCGTTAAAATGCCTCTAATTAGAGGTCCCTTTTAATAAAAGGGAAGTACTTTTGCAAAGAACAACATTCCTACTGGCCACTGCTTCCTGGTCTCCTCCGTTCCCTCCAGAAAGTCCTCATCAGTGTCGCATTTCATTATCGACTACAGGGTCTCGGGCCTCATCACATCTCCTTGAAAATACCCTCTTGTGCGTTCCGCTCCATTTGCTAATGTGAGGGCCGGGATGCGGAGAGAGCCAGCGGAACTTCATTTGGCAGCTGGTGCGCGGAGGTCTGTGCACCGGCGCCGAGATGCAGGTCCTAGGGAAGGAGGCCAAAAGCCTGCCACATCCCATTTGTTTTCCTTCAAAGGCCACTGCACTGGCTGTAGACAGATGTCTGGCTGGCGACATCTGAGGACATTTACTCCACGCCTACCCGCAGATGGCCTCGCCAAGCCCTACAGCAGAAGTTCAACTTCTCCCCAAAGCCTCAACTTATAACTAACTAGGAGATCACAGAAGTTGTAGCTGAGCAGATAATGCCATTATAATTTATATCAGTTAATCTTGGAATACTCACATGCTAGGCTGCTAGGTGATATGCAAAACACTTACCAGTGCAGGAAAGCAGGCATTATCACACCTCCCATTCGACAAATGAGTAACCCACCGTCACACAGCTAATAATGGACTTGGTATCCAAGTCCAAGTAGAGTCTGACTCCATGGCCTATGCTCTTCCCCACTGTACTATAAAAGTGAATGGAGATGATAACATTGTTATTCAGGATAACACCGCCACCACCAACAAAATACAATCAGTGGCAAGTGCTTTCCATGCACAACTTCACTGAACCCTCAGCCCTTCGTGGGATGTGGTGTCCATGTCTTACCCAAAGCTCAGAAGAAAGGAGCTTAGAGAGATCCAGCAACTTGCTCAGTGCTACACAGCTGGTGACGGCACCGGGAAGGGGCCAGTTCTGTCTAGCTCTAGCACCCAAGCTCTTACCACTACCATCCTATTTTAAAGGGAAACTGAGGCTCAGAAAAGGAAATCTGCAGGCCCCTATTTCCAGAATAAGTCAGTTTAGCAGTGACATGTCTCAAGCCTGGTTACCAACTCCCAGGAAAGTACCCTCATCTTAGAACCGTCTATGAGAAAACCTAACCAGACTTCATTTTCACAAGTAGAGGAGTGTTCTGAGAAACAGCGGGGACAGTGTGGCCTTGGAGCCAGAAAATAAGAATTGAGCCGTGTGTTAGCTGCTTTACTTTGACCAAGATGCTTAACTTGTCTCAGGCCCCTCCTCTTTCACTAGGGAGCTTATTACATGATTGGGAAGGTTTGCCCTTAAGGACTCTTTCAAGACAGTGTGTAGGCAAGACCTAAATTAGGCTGTAAAATGTTAATTGCTATCAATTAAGACGGAATAGATCTTTATGGGTCAAAGTAATAAAAAGTGCCTTAATTGAGAAGGTGGCACCTAAGGTTGGCTCTAAAATATATGAGAATAATAACTATATTTTTTTACTATGTTCTTACTCTGCATCAGATCCTAAGATAGGTAATTTATGTGAATGATTTCAGTTTACTGTAAGGAAAACTCATACATTTACGGTACTATTAGTGTAGCTCCTATTCTAGAGGTATAGACACTGAGGCCCAGAGAGGTGCAAGGTTAAAGAGCTGGCAGGTGACATAGTTGGGATTTAAATTGGGGGATTTCACTTCTATGTGGAGCCTAATAAATAAAATAAACTAACAAAGAAGAGACAGACTCATGGGTCCAGAGAACAGACCGACAGCTGTTAGAAGGGAAGGGGTTGGGGGCTGGGTGAGAAGGACGAAGGGATTAAGCAAAGAAAAAAAAATAAAGACTCCTGGACACAGACAACAGTGTGGTGATTGCCAGAGGGAAGGGGGTGGAAAAAGATAAAGGCAGGAGGAACGGTGATGGAAGGAGACTGGACTTGGGGCGGTGAACACACAATACAATATACAGATGATGTATCATAGAATTGCACACCTGAAACTTACATAATTTTATTAACCAATGTCACCCCAATAAATTCAATAAAAGTGCTAGACACACAAAATAAATAGACTTGGGGATTTAGACTCAATCGCTGTACCATGCTGCCTCTCTGGGTAGACTGAAAAGACAATTACGGGGATGGCTTCCATGAATGCAAGAGGCACCCAGGGATGGAGCTGAATTCTCCACAGCAACTAGGGATACATGCCTTCCATGACGTGGTATATTCAGACCCTAAAGTGATAGCCTGGTCGCTCCCTGTGCTTTCAGGCAATGCAAGCATCATTGCCACTGTGCACTTCAAAGGGCTGGAAGGATACCTCCAAGGTCATCTGGGTAACCAGCTCCTTTTCCCATGGCAGTGCCTCTTCCTTAATCCCTTGCCTTGCAGCAGTGTCCAAATTCATGACACCCGGGTCTCAGGTAATAACTGCAATGTCTACCTGAAGTGTATCTGTTTTATAGACCACAGATTATAACGATAAGGATGCTGAGCCCCTTTAAAGTTCCTTCACAGACCGCAAACTTCATGTAAATACAAGGTATGGGGAAACCTACGATAAAAGGCCTTGGACACTATCATAAACATGTAGCCCAATGGAAATGGAAATGCACGGCCTTTCCTGCCCAGCGGAGCGTTAACGCTGGAAGGAGCCTGGGAAGCCAGCTCGTCCAAACCACCCGTGTTACAGACAGGAAAACCAATCGAGGGCCTAAGAGTAGATCGACCTGCAAGGATGCCACAGGCGGCCAGTTCCGGACCCAGGCTCGCACCCAGTCGCACACTTGCCGTCGCCGTCTCCCTTCCTCCTGGTGCTTCCCTCTCCCTGGCACTGCTATCGCTCACTGGGAGGGCTAAGCCACTGCTCCTCGTGCGGATCATTTGCCAGTTTCTCAGGGCCATGACCCCAGAAACCATCACTTTTTAACCCTCTGTCCCTCATTAAGGCATTCTCCTCGCTGACCTTTTCACCCTGGGCACACTGGCTCCCCCTTAGGGAGCCACTGGAAGGTTCTCATTAAGGGACAGGATGCTGCGGTGGCTCTTGCAGGTGCCAATGCGCCCGTCCCACTGAGCTGGCCCTGGCACGCCAGGCAGGACAGGCCTCCTCTTGGACAGGAAGCCTAAGAGGATGCGAAGCGGGGCAACTGTCAGCGTGGGGAGGACTAGCCTGCTGTGGGCTGAGCAGCTTCTCAATATAAAAACCCGTTTGATTTCACAGAATGGAGGCTGAGAGGGCTCAGAGTGAATGATGGTGGAAGCTCATTTACATTTTAAATGAACACATTTGCCCGGGGCAATGCTTCCTCCCAATAAGGGAATCTGAAAAACACAGCACTACTTTTTTTTTATAAAAAATCATTTTCCTTAAAGCAATAAACAAATATATGTCTGCTCTCCAAAGCTATTACTATCTTTTAAGCATAAAATCAAGACAGCGCCTTCAATGAATGGCTGATCTGAGACACAGAAGCATTTCAACATGAGGTAATAGACTGAGTGACTCAGGGGATTCTCTTTACTTAAAATGCAAAGAATCCTCAGGGGGATGGACTGCCCAGCCAGACCGCCAGCTCCCCTCCCCTGACAGTGGAAGTAAAAGAAAGTAACGCTGCTTGGTGAGAACAGCTCCACAGATGTTGCACTAACTCCCAAGGCAATTCCACAGAGAAAAACCCATTCCCTTCAGATACCCAAGGCCACGTGAGCTGAGTATGCTCCACCCCAAAGAGCATCTGTCACTCAATGAAATTACATTTGTGAAACAGCATCATCTGAGGACACCAAGGGTGAATTTTATGATATGTGAATTATATCTCAATAAAACTGTTTTTTAAAAAACAAACAAGCAGGATCCAGTGTCTGGTAAATGCTGTATCAGGGAAAGCCATACTTATCACTATTTTTATTAGGTTTATTTTTTTTATTATGGATCATTTGGCTACCGTGTGAAGAATGAATTGTTCGGGGGAAATTGGGTAAGAGGTGACTGCAGTACCTTAAGGCAAGAGGAAATGGTGGTCTGGATGAGGTGACCACGAAGATGGAAAGAAGTGGCAGGGTTCAGGATAATGTTGAAGCAGAGCTTCATGGTGTAAAAGAAAGCACTGTGCTGGGGTAGGATTTCTGAGTGACTGGAGCCTGCAACAACCCTTAGTGAACAAATAACCACCAACTCTCCCAGCAAATACGGCTACTATTAAAGGGACCCCTTGGGTATAGAGACTATTTTCTTTTCCTGTCCAGTAGTTGACCCAAGAGCTATTTCAATCAGATACCTGGTGCTTGAAATAAAAGCTAAAAGAGCCTGGCCAGTGTGGCTCAGTGGTTGAGTGTCTACCCAGGAACCAAGAGGTCACCAGTTCAATTCCCAGTCAGGGCACATGCCCAGGTTGGAGGCTTGATCCCCAGTAGGGGGCATGCAGGATGCAGCTGACTCATGATGTTTCTCTCTCATCAATGTTTCTATCTCTATCCCTCTCCCTTCCTCTCTCTCTAAAAATCAATAAAAATATATATATTTTTAAAAAGCTAAAAGACAGTATTTCTTCAAGCTGATAGGTCTAAAGATTTCTATGTGGCAAATCTTGAGGACTTCTACATTGATGAAGCACAACTTGAAGGAGAGGAACCAGTTTAGGCCCATGATCTAAGGGATGAGTGGCTGACTTCCTGGTTCAGCAAATAGTGATTAATTAGATCTTCAAATTCAAGTAAAGAATCAAAGTGAGTGAGCTCTTGGTTCAACCTGCAATAAGCAAGAGAACATTAAGCCCTTAGTTCCTAAGGAAGAGACAGCTGCCCAAAGACATGGAATTCCAGGCCATTTCCTGTCCCTTGTTAATGTCAGGCATGCTATTGAGAGCCTTCGGTGATTTCCATGCAATGCGCTAATTTAGCTAAAGTGGCTGGACAGGTAATAATTAAGACCACAAAGGTCTTGTCCTGCACTGTAATGATCCGCAGGGGAAAATGCCTGAACTGAACCCTAATGGACTGATGATTCCTTCTGAAATAATGGGTTTGAAAAATCCCCCTACCAAATTAGGCATTAAAAATAAGGGCATCTCATATATGAGACTCTTGAAGGTAATGATGATTAACATTTAATTAGTGCTAATAATATTCTAAGCTGTGTGAATTCGTTTGTATGCATTGTTTCACTTAACCCACACAACTCCATGAGGCAGTTACCATTATTGTCCACATTTTGAGAGACCCAACATCCCAGCAATTATTAAGTAGTGGAGTTGGGCTTCAAATCCACACTGTCTTATTCTAGAGCAGGCACAAGCTGCCTTCCCAAAGGAGTGGGGATGTTGGGAAATGTCAGCCTAGCCATAGTCCGAAACCTGGGTTTTAAGTTCTTCTACATCTTACATGCATTGAGGCAAATTCTGTTAGACCCATTCTGGGGAGGTAGAGAAGGGAATGAAATGAGAAGGTGAGAGAGGGTGAGAGATCAGGAGAGCATTATTCCAAACACCATTTCCCCAATGAGCAGAGTGCCCAGGGGAGTGAGAGATGAGAGACAAAGTGACTACTTCCTCAGCAGGTCCCCTTCTCACCTGCACCTCACTGACACAGCACCCTACAAGGATGCATGGGATTTGCATTTAAAAACACACTGCACTGTTTTTCATATAACACAACCCTGAGAATACTTTGTATTCATCCAAGAAAAACAGGAATCTATTCTGTCACTGAAGGAAAAAAAAAGAATGATCCTGTTCGATTTTTGAGGTATTATGCCACCTGCCTAGAACATTTTTAAGGACAGTTTTAACTAAACTAGATTTTTGTTTCACAGGCTGACTTGAGAGCCTAGCTCTCCTAAGATGAGGCTCGACTGCCTCATTAGTCTTCATTGATCTAGTTCTACTGAACTTTACTCCCTCTATTGCCTTTTGCTTCTTTCTGACTCACAAAGTATTTGTTAGGCTAAATAAAAACCACCCTTTCCTTTAGAATACCTATAAAATATTATTAGCTAAGAGCTTCAAAACAAACAAATAAAGATCTCTCACACACCTATGCAAAGGGTATTCTGTAAAATCAATACCAAAGATGATTTGACTTTGGGCAGTGGGCACACAGTGCAATATACAGATCTCGTGTCATAGAAATGTACACTTGAAACCTACATGACCCTATTAATCGATGTTACCCCAATAAATTTAATTTAAAAACAAGAAAAAAAAAATCAATATTTGCAATGTACTTGGAATTGAGCAGGACTTGGGAAAAGGCCACTCATCTAAGGAAGCAGATTCTCTCCTGTTGACGCTATGAAGTTAATTGCTTTATAGAGAAAAGTTTGCTTTCCTCCATATCTGATATTTGATTTTCAAGCCCAATCCTTCTATTGACTTATGTTGTTCCCTTGGGCAATTAACTCCCCATCTTTAATCTTGATGTGCTCATCAATTTAAAGAAAGGTCAGCGGTAATTATATCCATGGTTGTCTCCATCCTTGGCAAGGTGACCTGCTAGTCCAGCTACCCCAGTGAGTATATGAGTCAAAACCGTGCAAATATCCAGACAGGTTTCTAGCCCAGCTAAAACTCCCGGTAGAGAATTTGTTGCTATCACTATTCTGTAACTCTGGTCCTGGTTTGAAAAGAGGGAGGTTAATATAGGAGTCCATGGAAGGTAACATAGGAGAGCAAAGGACAATTTTTGTCATGCATTCAAGTGTAAGTAAATTTACCAAGACAACTCCTGGGGGCTAATCTTAAGTATATAATGAAAAATAAATCCCCATACAATTGGATTTTGGGGTTGTCCAAACCAACTAACAATATCTTTCACAACCCCAGATACCCTTCAGAAATTTTACCTTTAGAGATTGACCATCCTGAGCTGATGGGTCTTCTGATTTCCCTGTTAGAAGGCAAATCCTATTGGCAGGGCCACCCCTTAAACTTGTGTTTGTTATTTAGGGGCAGGGGTGTAGAAATACCAAGTTAGATGTTGGTCACGAAAGCCACATTTCACAATTTGCCAAGGCCGCCTCCCACACTTAGGCCTCTAGAGGTGGGTTTCATATGGCTCCACCCTGAAGACAGCCTGTTCCGCCAGCCACAGCTCTGTTATCTGAAGCCTCACAGGAGGCAAAGCCACCTAATTCTGCTCACTGAGAGAGGCTTCAGTCCTAGAAACAAACATAGGATGCACAGGAATTCGGGATGGAGCCCTAGAGCAGAGGCGCAGCTGGAAGGGAAGCCGGGGAAACTTTCTACACCAGTTAAGCCTTTAAAGAAATCAAAATAAAGACGTGTTGGAAACAGCCTTTGTTAATACTCTGATGAAAATATAAGAGAGGGAACAGTGTTAAGCAAGACCTTGGGAATTACAGAAAATACAGCAAAATGTTGGTACCTTTTCACGTGAATTTCAGTCTACAGTATAGGAAGTGCTCCACCTACCAGCTCCTTCCAACAGCCACCCTCCCATAACTGATCCTAGCTATGGCTTTGCCCAAAAAATCACCAACCCTAACCCTCTCATTTACATTTGGGGTGACTGAGGCATAGCATAAAAAAAAAAAAAACACCTATTTGCTTATGCACAAAACTAGTTTTAGTGGTAAAAACAGGAATAGAGTTGGGTCTTTCCTGTGTACAGCTTTTCTGGTAGCTGTGTGAGTGACAGGGTTTTAAATTATACTTATTTTCCCATGCCAAGCTCTGAGTAGTGACAAAATTCAGTAGGAGTCATTCATTTCATTCTCAGGACAGACAAGTACCGAGGTATCTAAATTAAAAAAAAAAAAAAAATGAAATTGTCTGGTCCTCTCTGCCAAGTGCGGAAATTCACACTGATCGATGTCAGTTCTCTTCCCACGATCACATCTCCTATTTATAATTGCTAAATAGGCCAGGTTTGCAAAGTTTCCCCATTTGAGTGCCCAATGTGAATTTGTGTGTAAATGCCATTCCTCCAAATGGTATTTGCATAAATTCAGGGCCAGAGGCATGTGGTGAGCTGCAGAATAGCACCGAGTCAGCTTGTAAGGGGTGGCTATGGCTCAGGTGTATGCTTGCCATGGTACCTTGGGTACCGTGGTCTCCCTCTCTGAGCCTGCTTCCTGATCCCCAAATGAGGAGAAACTAGACATTTCATGTTCCTCTCATGGATACCTGGGAGAATCATATGAGATCATGGATAACTTTTTTAAAATCTGTATATGATTCTCACTTTGAAAATAAAGAAAAAATATATAATCAAATGCAAGCATTTATAGAAATTACCAGGAAACTTGGAGCCAAGTGACATGGACTCAGTTCCAACCTTTCTACAAACTCACTCACATTTCTTCTCTGGAATGCGATCTCTCCATCAGTAAAATGAGGAGTCGAGACCGAATAAGGTTTCATGTCTCCTCTAATTCTGATTGAGCCTTTGCGGCATTATTAATCAGTACTATCATTCTAGCCTGAATTGAAGCAGAGTCATACCAGTATTTGAATTAACCTGTGACTGCCTTCAGGGCAAGGTTTTATTCATTGTAGTGGATAAATGTAGCGTGAGACATGGATTATGATCCAGAGCAGTAAAACTTGGCATATGTAACAACTATAAACAACATGAGGCCCTAGAACAGCAACAAAAAGTGAGTGAAGCCCAGCTGGGCATGGCTCAGTGCTTGAGCATCGACCTAGGATCCAGGAGATCCAGGTTCGATTCCCCATCAGGGCACGTGCCTGGGTTGCAGGCTCGATCCCCAGTCAGGGGCATGCAGGAGGCAGCCGATCAATGACTCTCATCATTGATGTTTCTGTCTCTCTCTCTCCCTCTCCCTTTCTCTCTCTGAAATCAATAAAAATATATTTTTTTAAAAAGTGAGTGAAAAACTGGTGAAATCTGAATAAAATCTATGGTTAATTAACAGTATTTTTTTCAATGTTAATTTCTTGGTTTTGATAGTTGAAGTATATGGTTAAGGAAGATGATAACATAAAGAAAGGCTGGATGAAGGGTTGATGGGAATTCTCTGCACTAACTTTGAAACTCTTATGCACATCTAAACTTCTTTCAAAATAAAAAACTATATCCTATAGGAATCACCTCAAGTGCATGTTGAACATGTAAATTTCTCCAGTTCCAGAGACATGGGAATAACAGTCTTGGAGCGGGGCCCAGGAATCTGCATTCCAATAGGCACACAAGGAGATTCTGACACAGATTTCTCAGGACTCATACTTGGAGAAACGCTGATATGAAAGAAAAAAAAAACCAAAAACCACCAATCCATAATAACATGAGTGACAATTAGAGATGATTGAATGAAAATGGACAACCGGAGGCTATAAAAAGGCTCTTGGGTAAGATCTTGACTTGCGTTCTACCTCCACAAGTGGCTGTACAAAATTAGGCAAGTCATTAATCTGCTGGGCCTCACCCTTCATTTATAAAGTCAGAAGGTGGATCTGTGGATGGATCTATAGTGCTCGTTTCTATACAAGAACTGTCCAGCGTGGTGAATAGTGGTCCCTAAAACTGTACCTTGGCAGCCACCTGTCTCTCCCAGCGTCTCCGCAGACTCCTTCCCCACTCCCCAGCCCCCATGGAGCTGCTCACCAGCCCTGGGCTTCGTGCAGCGTCGTTACCAGGCATGCAAGTGCCTGGCCCTGCAGCGAATTAAACAAGGCCAAATAGGAGACACAACCATGTTGAAAAACACAGCCACTGTAACAAGGTCAGCAGCGGGGGACTAGATTTTGAATTTGCTCTATTGAGTGCAGACGCAGGCTGTAACTCCGACTTTTGCTGTGTGAAATAGAAATCCTAACTTCCATCTGCGAAGACTCTGGGGAACGGAAATTAGGTCTTGGCTCTAGGCCTTTCATTAGAGAGCCGTTTTGTACCAGATGAGACCACAGACTCAGAGCAACTATCTCTCTACAGAAACTCTGCCCAGAACAAGGAGAAAGATGGATTTAAGTCAGCTCAGAGCCACTGAATTTAGAAGGGGCACCGACTAGAGTCATGGGGCTGCCCCTGCCTTCTTGCTGTTAAACATGTGTGCGCACACATGCATTGGCATGAGCACAAGCTTCCCAGATCAGAGGGGAATGGGGCACATATGCAAATAAAAATTCCTGTCAGGGATACTATGCCAACCTCACTCCATTCTAATTTTCTTGACCTGACTCCACAGTTTAGATAAATCAATGTTTTTAATGGTGCCTATAAATCAACTCTAGATTTTGTTTGCCCATACACAGAGTATATCACATGACATATGACACAATATTTTCTGAGTGCAAAAAATGCCACTTGTAATTCCAGAGCATGAGTCTACAGCATATTTAACTTCTGGACATCTTGTTTTCCTCCTTTGTAAAGAGAGCTAATAACATCTACAAAATTTAATTTGAATCTTGACAATAACCCTAGGGGTTTATTTTATTGTGCAATTATCCACATATAAATGTAAAAGGAAGTGAGCTTAAACGCCTAAATTGAGATTCAGGTAGTTAGTGCGGGGGCTGGGATTTAAACCCAGATCCCACATCGGGAAGGCCCACACATCCGCTAGCATGACTCCAGGGAAACCACCGCTCAGGCCGGTGCACTTCCTGAAAGCCAAAATGAATTCACGTCCCCAAAACATAAAGAGAAGAGAAAAAATGGTACACTTCTCTTATGTCTGTTTTGTCAGCATGATAGTTTGTGGTTAAGTTATGGATTAGTTATGTAGAAATAGTCCCCAGGACTTCTGGGAACCAAGATCTATACCACGGTGAAATACAATGAACAGAAAGGATCCTACCCTAAGCCCAGCCATTCACTCACCTGTGTCTCTACTGATCCTCACCTCCATTCCTCCAGTCTTGGGAAACGACACACTGTGGTATTCCCTCGAAGCTGCTCTCTCTTGTTCCTTTTGAACACTTTGGTTACTTATGTTTAACTGTAGGTCGAATGACTTTGTATAATTTACAGAACACAAAATTCACCCAAAGTACAGCAACTCAGTGACTTTTAGTGTATCAGTCAGAGAGCTGTGAGACTGTCACTGTGATCTAATTTTAGGACATTCTCCTGAACCTTAAAAGAAATTTTGTACCTCTTTGCAGCCCCTCCCCATTCCTTCCCGCCTCCCCACCCTAGGCATCCACTAATCTTTCTTACAAGACTCTGAAAGCATGATCCACAAGAAAAAACATGGACAAGTTGGAATTCGTCAAAGTTAAAAACAGTTGCATTGCATATACCCTACGGGGAAGATAAAAAGATTGAGAGAAAATAGAGGCAAATTACCTCTCTAACAAGGAACTTGGATACGAAGTAGACAGAACCCTCTAAACTCAACAGTAAGAAAAGAAACAGCCCTGTTAAAAAATGAGCAAAAGACTTGAACAGATACTTCCTCCGAGGGGACGTATGGATGGCAAATACTTAGAAGAAGGTATTTTAGCCATAGGGAAACGCAAGTTAAAGTCACAGTGATATACCACTTTAACATGGCCAAAATAAAAAAGTCCTGACAACACCAAGTGCTGATGAGATGTTACAACTGCAACTCTCAGATACTTGCCGGTGGGAATGCAAAATGATACGAAAATTGGAAATCAATTTTGCAATTTCTTACTAAGTTAACCATAAACTTACCATATGCCTCAGAAATCCCAGTTCTGAGTATTTACCCTGGAGAAATGAAAACTGACTTTCACACAGAAACCTGTACATGCGTGTTTACAGCACCTCTATTCACAATCCTGTAGGATGGAAACAACCCACATATGTCTCTCCTAACTGAATGGATAAACTCTGTGGCTCTTCCAACTGAGGTAATACTACTCAACTAAAAAACAAAGCAAAAACAAAAACAAAATAAATAAACCACAAACTAACAGATGCCAATGCAAAACAAACTACAACAAAAAGCCCTGTTGATATACTTAACAGCTTGGTGGTGAACCTCAAACGCGTTTTCCTGAGTGACAAAGGCCAGTCTTGAAAGCTTGCGGCCTTCCTGCGTGATTCCATTGGCATGTCATTCTCATAAAGACGGCGGTTGCCAGGAGTTAGGGGTGTGAGAAGGGCTTGAATACAAAGGAATAATATGAGGGAGTCTCACGCGGTGATAGGACTGTTCTGTCTCCTGATTAGGGCAGTAATTACATGAATCTACACATGGAGTCATAAAACTATATACATACAAAAAGTCAGTTTTACTGTAGTTTACATGATCTCACTCATATGTAGAATCTAAAGAACAAAATAAGCTGAGGAACAAAATTGATCCAGTGACACAGAAGCAAGGAACAGACTGAGGGATCTCAGAAGGAATGTGGGGGAGTGGGTGGGGAGAGGTTAAATAATTTATATGCATAAATGCATAACCCCTGGACACAGACAATAGTGTGGTGAAGGCCTGGGGCAGGGAGGTGGGTGAGGGGTGGAAGGGAGTCAATGGGGGGGAAAGGGGACATCTGTAATACTTTCAACAATAAAGATAAATTTTTTAAAAAATTAATGAAAATCTGCCCTCTGGGCGTGGCTCAGCGGTTGAGCGTTGACCCAGGATCCAGGTGACCGGGGTTCGATTCCCGGTCAGGGCACATGCCCGGGTTGCGGGCTCAATCAATGACTCTCTCATCATTGATGTTTCTCTCTCTTTCTCCCTCTCCTGTCCTCTCTCTGAAATCAATAAAGATATATTTTTAAAAAATAAAAATAAAAACTAAATGAAAATTTAAAAAATACGGGAAACAAAAGAAAAAGAAAAGAAAAAATTTAAAAACATAAACTAGAAAATAAAAGATAAGCAAAGTGATGTAAAATATGGAAACCTACCACTTCTCCCACTTTATCGGATTTCCTCCCCTCAAAACAAAACCCCGCACATTCTCACTCCACATGCTGGGCTTTTATTCGTCTATCTGATGACTATTTACGCAGCACTTACTATGTGAAGAGGAATCGCTACTGGCTGGGGAAAGCTAGGAAGAAAACACTCGAAGTTCTATGATAAGGGTGACATATTAACTAAATATTGAGAAACACGGTTTTAGTGCCAAAACACGGAGGGAAAAATCTGGACGTCTCTCTGCTCGAAGGCAGAAATTTACCTGCCTCATTTGAGGAAGGTCCGGTTTTGTTAGGAAACTGAAATAGAGATGATGTAGAGATGGGCAGAAAGTTAGCCTGGGAACAGGTCTGGAAAACCTTGAGTGCCAGAAAAAGAGTTTGTCCTTAATTTCTATTCTATCTACCTGACAGTAAAGGTCATCTCATGTCCTATGCCAAGGAACTTATCACATGGGTCCTATCTGTTCTTATTCTGCCTCATTAAGTCAGCATTAAGGGATAGAAGATGCCTTTCAGTCTTCGCTCCATCACTGATTTGCCCTGCAGCTTTGGCCAATTAATTTCAGCATCTTCTCTTATCATGCATCACACGCAAGAAATTACACTACCCTTTCCTATTTTGTAAAGTTTATCTGACAAATGAGCCTAAGTGTACAGGAATTTTTAAAGTACAGTATAAATCGTTTTCTCAAAGTGTGGTACTTGAGTCAGCAACATTAGCACAACCCGGGAACTTATTAGAAATGCAAAGCCTCATACACCAACCCAGACTTACTGGATCAGAAATGCTGGGGGTGATGGCCAGTCATATGCATTTAACATACCCTGTGGGTTATTCTGATGCATTCTAAGGCTTGAGAACCACTGACATAAAATATTATACAAATATACTCAAGTGTTATTAAACTCAAACTATGCATGCCTCAGTCTACTCTGAGAACATTACAGACTCCTCAAGGGACAATGTCTTATTTGTAGCTAGAAAGTCAGGCATCCTTCACTGACGTTTTGCTATTCACAACTCATGAATCTATTGAAAGCTTATTTTCCTAGAGGAATAATTACTTTCAGAAATATCCAGCCCTCTTGTGTCAGAAGGTCTGGGAATGATTTCTTTGAGGGAAAGAAAACAGGGAATTTTTCTTCACTGATTTGTATTTTGATAAAGCAATTTTGTTTGAGAAAATCGATGTCAGACCACTGACCTGCAGTCACAATAAATTTGTGTCAGTTTACTCAATGAATCATCGCTAATGTCAACATTTCCCCCTATATCCAAATGCTCTAAAGCATTAGAAATCCCAGCTGCAGAAAGGACAGACAATAAAAAGACCATGCTAGTCAGAGGACAGAGCACAAATGACAAGGGAGTAGTGAGGACACTTTCTCAGCACAAATTAATAAACAAAAATATATTTCTGTTTAATATATGTCAACATGAGGTAACATCAGAATAGATCATTGAAATAGATTGCCTAGTGCCTCGCTCAACTACACACTCATAACAGTGAACTTCTTAACGTTTTATAATCTATAACCTCTTTCACTGACTCAAATCCTATTTTTCTGTGGTTTGCTTGGGTCAAGTTATCGCCATCATCATCACCATATATATCAAATCTGTGCCTAAATCTGAGATATCCTCTGTTGGCTAATCATGTTGAGATTAGTTCAAAGTGAACATTTAAATTTAAGAAGAACTCATCTTTGAATTCAACGTTTACCAGGGAGTAAAAAAAACAACAGGTAGAGAGTCTACTGACCAAGCTCCAAATTTAGCCATGGGCCCACCATGTGCCTCTAATTACAACCTTGAACATCAGCTTCCTATCTATACGATAAAAGAGGAGCTATTAACTTCTATAGAAAGCGATCTCATCATATTTCTGTAACCATTTGCTTTCTTTTAATGTCCCCTCATTGTTTCCCGCAAAGCATTCAATTTGCCCTTCTGCCCACATTAGCGCTGTCTCCAGAAGAAATAAATCTGATAAACTCATTACCACTTAGGCCAGAGGTCACAAATTCAAGTGCCTGCAGGCTAATAAACTTATCAGGATGCTTGCCAGGTATACAAAAACGGGTACTAAGCCACTTGTCCTTCAACCAAGCAAAACCCTATCTAGTTACATTGGCTTTGAAAACCTATGAAGCGACATGTAACAAAATGCTCCAGCAAAGCACCTGTAGTAGTTGTAAGACTCGGAAGCCACCAGTTTGCCTTCCTTGGTTTAATCATTGAGTACTTCATACCATAGTCTCTGTCAAATTAAACCCCTCTTTTCTCTTTTACAACTAAAAGAGAAGATTACTAGACAGGTAAAATGATGTTTGGCTATGACCCTCTCAAATGCCACCTTCTACACCTAATTTTTTTTTCCCCTAACATAATATATAATCTCACTCTTTGGCTTACATTTCTGTTACATTTACTGTACCTCTGGGTACAGGGATTGGCATATTCCACCTTGTAGGGAATGCATATGCAGTAATAGGGTACTTGTTACACCTTATTTCATATTCTGGCATCCAGGATGGTGCATTATTGCTCTTTAGCTCCCATATCATTTAGAGCTCTGCCTCGAATATTTCTAAATCAGCCCTGAAGAAAATAATGCTAGAAATGGACTTGTATTCATTTTAAAAATAACCATGCATGAGTGACTCTTCTGGCCCAAACATAAGCACTAACCATGGTCATCCCCACTGTTATAGATTTCACTCCTATGTTTCCATGAAGTAAACATCCTTGTGCCCTGTAGATTTTAGTATCCCTCATTCATAGCATTTTACTATGGAAAAAAGACAGACATTGGGTAGGAAAAAAGTCTGCCTGGGTAGGAAGATTAAGGACAAAGCAAGAGACAAAACTATAGAACCCTGATTCATTTCTTAAATGTTTTTTCCTTTCTTAAGCCCTTGTTTATAGAAGTTATTGTCAGGCTGTGATTAAACACATTGATTACTAACTCTTCCCTGTTAACAAGGCCAGCAATCAGTTCTCTTAGAGGAAGTCTGATTGCCTCCATTGTGAAGGCCGAAATATTCCAGATGGCTTTGCACAGTCTTGGTTTTCTTCCAGCACCATGGACAGCTCCACTTATTCATCCACAATAGCCTGTGTACAGGCCCTCCCCAGAAAGGTTAGTACACAACCTTTGTCTCATGGTTGTCGCAGTCCCGAGTATATATCTTTCTCTCCCACTAAGAGACACTGTGGCATTTTCAGATGCAGTGTCCACATGTCATGTGCCTTACACTTCTCTCTGGGCCATCGCCAAGCTCTAGATGAAGCACATAAGCTGATGACAGAAAAATAATTTCTGCCAAATCTCAAGAGAACCTCAAATGTGGCATCTTTGTTTTTGTCTAGGGACAGAGTTCTTATGAGTCATTTTTACTGTTTTTCTAAGTATTATCATCATTATTAAGGGTGTCATTGCAGAGGGAAAGAAAAGAAAGAAGGGAGAAAAAAAAAAACCCAAACCAATATGACCTGATCTTAAAACTATCACTGGCATAAGATTTTAGATGAAAAAAGAATTGTTAGAGTTTTAGTGAGAAAAAAATAAAAATGTTCTGGTGATGGCTGATTTGTGCAGGGGGAAAATAATTCCAGAAACCATAGTTATAGACAGAATGTTGGCATCCCATGGTCAGAGGACAAAGGCTTAGCGCTCCCAGTCATTCCCAAGACAGTCAGACCCAGAAGGGCAACGAGACTCTACCCCCCTCCAGTGTCTCTAGTTTAAGAAGGAAATCAGTTACCCTGCTGGCCTCTACAAATCATTTTTCCCCTGAGCATCCTTGCAAAATGGTCCATCTGCGAGGTACTTCTCATTCAAGATGTTACTAAAGAATCTTGGTAAATCCTCAGATATCTTCCTATCATCCAACCTAAAATTGCTCATAGGGGAAATAACTGAACTGCCACCATATTTGCATACAACCAAGAAGTTAAGGCGGATTAGAATATTTGTTATTTCAAAATTGTGTACATTATTTCATATTATTCAGTATGTAACCACGAAAAATGCTCCTTACCCAGTCAATTTGTTCAGGAATGTGATTTAAAAGAGAATGTGATTTATCCCTGATGCTAGTACCAGCTCAATATAGACAACGCTGAACAAATGATGACATCCCTCTGCAAAAATCCCCTCTTTAAAATGACAGGCTTAAGAACCCCAAGAATTCTAGGATTCTGGAAAACAGCACAGTTCCTGATCAAGTCATTTTAAGTCTCTAACCCTCACTTTCTTAATTTATGAAGATACAATTTATAAAATATATCCTCTCTACCTCACAGATCAAAAGCAGATTATTACCCTAAAACCCCAGAATTATTTCAGCTAGACAACTCCACTATATTTTCTTTTGGCAGAGTTGCAGGTCATCAATGGCCAATACTTCATAGCCAAGAGGCGTCGGAGCTGTGGAGTTGGACTGTCTGGGTTCAAACCTCAGCACCACTGCTTATAAGCTACGTTGCTCTAATCTACTAACTTGTAACCTCTCTTAGTATAAATTCCCTCTTTGTGAATCAAGAGGGGAAGAAAGGATAGAGGAAGAAAAAAGAAGATGGTTGTTATGAGCATTAAATGAGAAAATCTACCCAAAGCACTCAAGTTCATAATAATTATTAACTCTGCAAACGATACCATTTGCACGGGAGGGGTAAAGTCAAGAAGCTAGGTGACAGCAACCAAATCAATAACAGCAGCAACCACTTCAGCCGCACTGATCACTTGCCATGAACTGGGGGCTGTGCTAAGTGCTTTATATGTATCGTGTCCCTGTATTCCTGCCTTCTTATCCCCTTTACTCTAACGATCACCTTGCAAAGAGAGGTCAAATCAGGATTCTTTTATGAATCAAGAGATCTTATCATCAGAGAATACGTTCGTGTGCCCTCTCTCAGTGGATTCTAGCAACAACCTGCGTTATCTATTGAAGTTATTTTTATTCCCATTTCACAGAGGCAGGGATCATCGGAGATGTTGCAGAGTTAGTCAATATCAGACCAAATCTCCTGAATTCAAGCCTGGTATTCTTGTCATTCTATCTCGCCCCTTCCCATTGCAAAGACACGCCAGGTGAGCAAACGGCGCAGGGCTGGTTACTGACGGGCGCTGGAATGGAATGACAGCCTACCATGAAAATACGAGTACATGGATGGCCGGATGTGTTTTGGGTCCTTTCCCTGCCAAAACTATGTTCTGGCCAAGGAGCTGTTTTATTTATCAGATGCCAGAGGGTTGAATTTTCACGCAAGCTCGATGCTGCTTTGGCTGGCCGGAAGAAGGCAAATAAAAATTGCACGAGGTTTGGAGTAGGTTGGGGGTGGATGGTGGGAGTCTCCCTGCTGACTTGGCCTTTGCTGCATGAAAGAGAAAGTGAACCTCAGCAAGGCTTATGTGCATCCTGGAGAAACTCATTTGACACAAACATAAACGTCTGTAGGAAGAGAAGTTCATGAGAATGCAAAGGCCAGAGAAGCTGACCATCTGCTTTTTTAAGGGAGGCAATGCGAAAAATAGTAACGGCCTTTTTTCCCTTTGTTCATTCAAGATATATTTAATATTCACGTGGTGTCCAGACTTATCCCGGGCACTGGGAAGCACGTGCAAAAACATATCATAGCCTCATGCTTCAGGAATTTAACATTAAGTACCAGTGCTGGGTTGTGAAGAGTAGAAAGAGACGGTCCCACCCCCTTCCCGAGGAGCTCACATCTAATAGAACAGACACTGATGACAAACTTCAGCCCTACCGTGCTGGCACAGTCAGCGGCAGACTCCGCTAAGTGCCATCATAGGAACGGTTAAGGACCGCGAGAGGAAAAGGAAGGAGAGAGCCATTCTAATGACAGTAATCATGGAAGGTTTCACAAAGGAGATGATATTTTAGGTAGATCAGTGATAATATTTGAATACCAGTATTTCAGCGGGGAAATGAGACTCATAAAAATACTGAGGCACTCGAAGGAGACTGAATAGTGGAGGCAGGTTTCCCACTCCAAAAACATCACATTTTCTTTAAGATAGCATCTTTTTAAATGTTTTCATTGATTTTTAGAGAGAGAGGAAAGGAGTGGGATAGAGAGATAGAGACATCAATGAGAGAGAAACATCATCGATCGGCTGCCTCCTGCAGGCCCCCGACTGGGGATGGAGCCCGCAACCCGGGCACGCGCCTTGACCAGGAATTGAACCGGTGACCTCCTGGTTCCTGGGTCGATGCTCAACCACTGAGCCACGCCGGCCGGGCTTAAGATACCATCTTAAGGGAAGCTACTGGGACGCTAATGGAAGTAGCACAATGGGGGGAAGGTGATTCTTGCTCATGTGATATAGAAAAAGCAGACAGTGCAGCATTTACGAGCTGGCACTGGGAGCCGGGCACCCCCGCCTCCAATCTCAGCACCACCATTTCTGAGGTTTGTGGGCTCCATTAATTCGATTACGGTCTCTAACCCTCAGTTTCCTCAACTGAAAGAGGGGGTGATACAACTAATTTAGGGTTGATGGGAACGTATCAGTAGGCTCGTTAATAATGCTTAAGGTGTGAAAAGCACCTAGTGTTTAGAGGAAGACAAAGAGGAGAGAGTTCTGACTGATGTCCAGGGATTGTTCCCGGAAATAGTGAATGATTAGGTTTATGGGAATAAAAAGTGAAGAAAGGGAGGCATAACTCAATTCGAGCTGAGTTATTTCACTTGCTCCCCAACCTTTGTGGGAAATGCTCCTCCTCGCCGCGTAGGTCGTACATCATCACAGCTAAAGCCAAGCGGGGAAAGAACAATGGTCGGAAGCGAGCCTCCTCCTCGGCTGACTTTGAGCTCTGTAATTCATGACTTTGCCGTCGGAACAAAAGCCAGTCCCCGGTCACAAGTATTTGCATTTGAATAGAAAGCATGAATTTTAACTAGCCTCCGCCCCCTTGGGGAGAAAGCTGTGCCAGGGCACCCTAAGGAAAAAGCCCTGGGAGCTCAGCAACGATGAAAACCTCAGGCAATTGAAACTTTCTTAGCCCTGATGCTCTTCCCATTCCCGAAAACCTGTGAGTCACCTCTGGCTCTACTTTCTCTCCTATCCTGCACCCATTCCATCAGAAAATGCCATCTGCTCTGCTTTTAAAATGTACCTGGAATCTGACCACGCGTGCCCCTTCCGCCTCCAATGCCACCGCTTCCGTCCCGGCCGCCACCACCTCTCACTGGACCACGCCAACAGCCTCCCTTTCCCGCGCTTGCCCCTTGCTCTCTTTCCCACACAAGAACTGGACAGATGGCTCAAAATCAGATCAGATCTTGTTACCTTTGCTCAGATCCCCCCCGAGGCTTCCCCCTCACTCAGACTGTAGGATCTGACCCCATCCTCAGCCCTCTCCTCGCTCAGGTTTCTCCCTCCAGCTCTTCTGGCTTCTTTGATCTTCTGAAAATGCCAAGCGCCCACCTGAAGGTCTTTACACCCCTCTCCTTTGCTGGACCATTCTCCTAGCGAGGGTCACAGCGGCCTCGCTCGCCCCATTCAGGTTCTAACCAAAGAGCAACATAGTAAGAATCCCGCCCAGATGAACTGCGCTGAGAGAGTAACCCATCCCTACTGCCACTCTCCTCCCACTTTGCTTTTCTTTTTCGTGGCATTTGTCACCATTCAATAAATAAATATCTTAGATTCAATTACTGTTTCCCCTACCAGACGGAAGCTTCATGAGGACTAACACGTTGCTTTGTACTCTGCTGTATCTCCAGTGCCCATTACATGAGCTCAGTACAGTTTCGTTGAATAAATACCACCAGAGTCGGGATTAGGAATTGAAATGTAATAACTAGCGAACTTCAGGCTCAGTTCCATCCATGTAATACAAAAATTCATTTTAAGGTATTGTTGTTGCTCATTGTTTTAGCACTAAAATGAGATGTTAAAAAATTGAAAAGTTTATTAATGTACAAATCCATATTGAATGAGAGCCACAATATTAAATACATCCTAGGTTATTGGATCTTACAGACCCTATGTTGCTTTTATTAAAGGTAAAAGAGAAATCGCAAGCCTCAAGTTGAAGATGAAAAAAATAAAATAAAACCGAGAGCTCCTAGTATAAAAACTACTTAAGTATAAAATCTATTTTTACTTCATTAAAAGTAATGCTCAACATTTACTGTAAAGTTACTGCTGTAGCTATTATTTCCACTCATCTGCTATTTTATTTTGTTATATTTTATTTTATCAATTTGTTAGCCTATGAAAGCACTGAAGATTATGAAAGCATAAAAGGCATTGAGCCAAACTATTTTGAAATCGTTTTAACCTATCATATGATTGGTGGGGGAGGGGGAATGTGTAGTTTGAATGCATGTTTCAACAGATATTATTGCTTTGACTGAAAAATATTAATTAAATAATAGAGGTGATACTTGGACTTATCAAAAATTGTAAAGGTTGTTTGTCAATTACTAAAGTTTGGAAAATGTAGACACATGGTAGTTTACTCTCCGCTTGCAGAAATCCTGTGAAGAAGGTATTCATAAACCCATTTCTTCTTTCAGATAAAATACTGATACTCAGAAAGACCAGGCAAACTACTCAAGTCTCATAGCTAATGGACTATAAAACTGAGATTAAAACCAAGTTCCCTGACCACAATTTGCATCCTTTCCATTAGCCTACCATAATCAAAGGCCTCTTCCACCTCAAAAACCAACCATGGTTACCAAGGAATAGGCCAGAATTGCTGACTTACCACCCCTTATCTGGATCTGGCCCACAGAGAGCTTTTGTTTATTCCACATTGTACTTTTTATAAATTTGAGCTTGTAGTTAACATTTTCTACAAACCAAGAAATTCCACATAAAACTATTTATCTTCGTGGATTCATTTTAAAACTCCAGTCAGTCTGAAAACAAATGGTTGTAACAAGCCAAAAGTCAGCTGGAGTTGGGTCCCGTGAAAGTGTGTACATTCTCTATAGACCGATAGCATCCCAGATGGCCAACTACAGATGTGTACTTGACTGGCTGTTATTACAGGCATTTTGAGATTTAAGATCACTCAATTATAGAAGAGTTATTTCATAATCCATGGGGTTCTGGTTCTCCTGAAAGCTAAACAGAGTTCAATCAAGTTAAATTAATAAGACCACACGTGCTTAGCTCAGCACCTGAGACAGAACTGGTACTAAATAATTACTAGTGTATTTCTGTCCTGTCTCACTGAAAGGGATTTTCTAGGAAAGACAATAGTTCCCAAAGAGTGGTCTATTGGTCACTTGCATCAGAATCATCTGGAAAGCTTATTAAAATGAATATTTTCTGGACCTCAATTTGAGATGCATTCAGCTACATCTTATAAGATAACATCTAAACGGCAGCCTCATCTTTGGACCATCTCTGGAGTCTAGTTCCCTCCCGTTGGAGCTGTGCTTGAAGGAATGGCATTTACACAGAAGGCAATATGAATGGCGCCCTGATTGACCCCCATATGATTGGGTTTCCAGGACTCCAGAAAAAAGACTAGGACAAAAGTAAAAACATTTCCAGAAAAATAAGAAAAACTCAGAAAGAGTCCATCATGCCTCAGAAGTCCCTGAAATGAGCGGTGTCAGAGCGCAGGAGCCACTGCAAAGCATTCTGGGATCTTGTTAGAAAAGCTGTTGCAGGGCCAGGAAGCTGGACATGTGCCGAGGTTCTAGCCTTCATGCCCCTGAGGTTCTAGCCTTCTGTTTCCTACTTGACAAATAATGGCAATTCTAACTCCTGAAGTCGGGTGCTGCTTATGTGCTAGCCAGGGCGTAAAGTGTGAGCCAACCTTTCATATATTGGTAGATTTCACCCCAGTAAGACCTAAAGGAGAAGTTATAAAATGAGTAAGGCATGTCATTTACCCATTAACTGCCTTCCTAGCTCGTGGTGGTACATTAGTGTCTGCCTTACAAAACTACCAAACCTGCTCCTTACCCTCACTAATTAAATATTAAACAAAAACAACAACACAACTTGTTTAACGTGCAGGTAGTTAAAAAGCAATCTTGTCCCCACTTGTAAGCACCATGAAGACATCTCTGAGAAACAAGACCCCACAAACACTGTCATGATATTATTCAGAACAAATGCAACTTCCGTTTTGAGCGACCATGCGCTGCCCCCTGGTGGTCAGGAGAGACCACAGAACGGCGTCCACAACAAGAGCAATGCTCAGGGAGCCAGGGAGCCGTGAAAATGGGGTCCAACTGGCATTTGGCATGATTGATGGCGCTGATTTATGAAGCCGTTTTTTCCCCCTGCTCACATGGCAATTGCAATAACTTGCAGCCGTAAGCTGGTTTGACAAAGTGAAAATCTTAAAACCGTAGCATTGCTCCTTTTAGACATGAACAACCTTCCATGTTACTAAATCTTTCGTTGGTTCATCATAGATACATACATTTATTCAACGAATACTGATTGTTGCCTACCAGAGAGTGAAGGATTTTTCTGGACATTGGAGATACCTATGGGGAAAATAGATGCACTCTTTGCTCTCTAATTTGTGCTCACTAGTTTGTGAGTAATGATCATGGCCTAAGTTTGCTGAGTGCAAAGAAGGGTTGCAGGTTCATACTGAATCCTCTCTCCAGATGTGGAAAAGGTGGCAGAAAGGTATGGTCTTGCCCCCTGTGCCATTCTGCCATTCCACACCACAGACCTCGTGCCGGACGGGCTCCAAAAGACCGGCAAGCAAACCTTCCCATTTAAGTGGCAGCAAAGTAAGGTTGTGGTCGAGGGTTCCAATGTCAAGGATCCACATCCCAGCTCTGGGCCCTGGGCGAGCCCCCTAACCTGCCTGAATCTCCTCGGTTTACTGGAGATTATAAAATAATCCTCAGGTTTGCAGTGAAATTAAAAAGGTCAAGTAGTCAAGTGCCCCGTCGAGCAACGGGCTGGGGTATTTCAGGGAGGTGAGGGGGGCTGTCATTCAGAGGTGGCAACGGAGAGTTTTTCCATAAGCTACTGCTTCTTGTACTTGTACTTCTGCTTCTCATTTTGATCCAGAGAAAAAAAGTGTGAATTTCACAGTCTTGCAGAACAAATAGAACTGTGACTTTCATTTCACATTGTACTTCTGTGTTCTTTTGAAAGCTTTGGCACATTCCAAACAATCATATTTTCCCCTCCTTTTGCACATCATGGGAGGGTGTTTAAATGCTATGCCAGGCCATCAGAGAAGAGCTTGTGAGGCTGCCTGCCTCCCCAATACTGATGCTGTGCTTAAGGTCACTGACTCACAATTGGATTCAATAAATGGTTTTTAAGAATTCATGCTTTCTCCTAGCCAGCATGGCTCAGCAGTTGAGCATCGACCTAGGATCCAGGAGATCCCAGTCAGGGCACATATCTGAGTTGCACGCTCAACCCCCAATGGGGGCTTGCAGAAGGCAGCCGATCAATCACCCTCTCTCATTATTGATGTTTCTATCTCTCTCTCTTTCTCTCTCCCTTCCTTTCTTGAAATCAATAAAAGATATACTTTTGCCTGGCCAGGCATGGCTCAGCAGTTGAGCATCAACCTAGGATCCAGGCGATCGGGGTTTGATTCCCAGTCAGGGCACATGCCCGGGTTGCAGGCTCGATCCCCAGTCAGGGGCGTGCAGGAGGCGGCCGATCAATGACTCTCTTATCATTGATGTTTTTATCTCTCTCTCCCTCCCTCTCCTTTCCTCTCTCTGAAATCAATAAAGATATATTTAAAAAGTAAATAAATAAAAGATATACTTTTAAGAATTCATGCTTTAATAATATAGACAATGATTATTACTGTTATTAATAATTAATCATAAATATTACCACTATTACTACTATTACTTGGAGTAGATCTACCTAAAATGGTCCTCAGGCAAAAAAAAAACAAACAAAAAGGTAGCCCCAAAATCTGTAAGTTTAGTTCGAAGCATGTTATTTCCAGATTGTTTTGGACATGGCCCTGGAGAAACTGATGACATATAGAGTCAGGACACAAGCCAGAAGAAATATGTGTCAGGTCACAGTGAGTGGCAGAACCAGGGCCACCACAGATTCGAAGTTAGCCTCAGACTCATCTTTACCTCGAGGCTAGGAGCACCAAGGTAATGGAGAGGCAAGTCATCATGTCAGGGAATCAAAACTGAAAAGTGCCTGAGGGTCACCTATCCAAAAGCTGGGCAGAAAGCATACGTGAGTGAGCGGGCTCGGGGGTGGACCCTTGGTCAACCAGGCAGCAATGAGCACCCTGTCTCAAGAGGACAGCCACAACTGAGAGCCGGCCAGTTGTTTTTGTGCAGGAACGCAGACCACTCTTGCCAGGTCCGCAGACATTCCAAGAGAAGCCAGAACTCTAGAATATATATCATATTTCTCAATGTTTCAAAAACACTGTGAAGATCAGGGAAAGCAAGTTGAAGAGGAAGATTCAGCCTGCAGAACATCAGTTGACCACTCTGACCTCCTTGGGTCCCCACATTTTTTAAAATATGTTTTTATTGATTTTTAGCAAGAAGGGGAGAGGGAGAGAGAGAGAAACATCAATCGGCTGCTTCCTGCGCACCCTGTACTGGGGATGGAGCCTGCAACCTGGGCATGAGCCCAGACCAGGAATTGAACTGGTGACCGTTTTGTACATGGGATGACGCTCAACCAACTGAGCCACACTGGCCAGGGCAGGTCTCCACATTTTAAAGAGAGGAATCTGATGTCTTGAATGGGGGAGGGATTCCTCAAAGGCCACAAGGCTGGTCAATAGTAAAGATAGGAGCAGAAAATAGCGTAATCTGTATACCCCAAATTATAGGGTTACCGGTAATGTATTTATTGTGTGATGTCTTTTCTCTCGCACACATCTTGCTACCTCTGGCATTTGGGAAAAGTCTCAACTACAATAATACAAGCAGAGAACTTCTCCTCTATGGACCCTATGGTTTTCCAGAAAGTAAGTGATAATTTCAGGAAAAAGAGAAAAGAAAAGAAAGAAACCAGCAAGCTGTTGTGGGTAAGAAATGTAGCCCAGATGAATTGAAAGCATTAGAGAAAAGAAGGATGCTATTTTTTCGCTTCTACAACCAGTTTACATCTGGAAAGAATTATCCAGTTAATGTAATGAGATTTGGGGCCATAATCATCTTTAAATAGGAGAAAGAAATTATGGAGGCACCAATTACCAATCTAAAATTTCTACTGGGATTTGGGAAATTTACAGCCCCATTTTAAAATCTAACTGGCCAGTGCCTAGGAAAAATAGCTTTACCTCTATAGCTCCCCTGGGGTGATTAATCTCCCTCACCCTTAATGCCAAAATCATTCGACTTTTTCTTTTTTTAAATAATTAAAACAAACACCTAGGAATCTGGCCCCTAAGACAAACAACAGAAAGCTCAATGCTGCCTTGGAGGGATCCATGGAGGTACCAATGGGCCTCTTGCCCTTGACCCTGAATACTGGAATCTCTTTACTGCTGTCAAGAGTCTGGTCCTGGGGCTGAAGCTGAGCCTGTCATTGCTGTTAGGAAGCCGCTGTGGAGGGAAGGGGACAATTTGCTTAGAGAGAACAGTGTGTAAAAAGCTCACCCCCACATTTAAATACATTACTTAAGAATTGTTCATCCTCTGAAGTTCTGGGTCCTGGGTCTCCAAGTCTAGTCCATGGCTTTATTTAAAGAAAGAGATTTTTCAGGTGCTATGGACTGAATTGTGTTCTCCAAAAATTCATATCTTGAAGCCCTAACCCCCTAGTATGTGATTGTATTTGGAAACAGGGCTTTTAGGAATTCATTCAGGTTAAAGGAGGTCTTAAGGGTGGGGTCCTAAGCCAACAGGGTTGGCAGTTTGGCAGCTTTCTAAGACAAGAAACCTCTCAATCCGTCAATCTCCCTCCTTCCCTCTCCATCTCTCCCTTCCTTATGTATTAAGAAAAAGCCATGGGAGGGCACAGGGAGAAGGCCGCCGGCACCTGGATCTTAGACTTCCCAGCCTCCAGGACTGTGAGAAATAAATGTCTATTGTTTAAGCCGCCTAATCTGTGGTATTTTGTCAAGGCAGCCGAGCTGACAGACATATCCGGTCTCCATCTCATGAACTGAAATGATGCTTTCACTATTCTAAGCACACTCACTTTGACTGTATGCTCTCACGCACACTGGGCAATGGCAGAGCTGGGCGTCCGTCCTTAACTCCCAGATGTGGAAACATTCATAGAGGTATCCAGTGACTTGCTCAAGTCATGGAGCAGGTGGGAGCAGGGAGAGCCAGACCTCGGGGCCGCCTTCCCGGCCAGCTCGTCTTCCCGACACCAGGAGCAGATGCTCCTGTGTTGGAGGAACCAGCCTGCTGCAAGGCAACGGTGAGCTCTCTGCTATCAAAGGGGCTTTGGTGACACGGTGCTAGCTTCACACTGGTCACCTTTCACCCTACAGCATGTTTCTAATTAGTATGAGAGGGAGGGGGAAACAAATGACACTTTGAAGCCAGGGCCGACGAAGGAGGAGTGAAAGGATTAATTGCCTCCCAGCTGCCACAGCGGTAATTAAATTCAGGTTGTTGGCTCCAGCCTTGCTTTGATTACGTGAAAGAAATCTCCAAATGCATCTACATTTCCTTTGTCTTTCACTTTTGTGTGAAAGGCAGGGCATCCCAAACAAGACACAAATAGAGAGAGTGACACGTCCTTGGCCAGTATCCAGCCCAAGCAGCCTCCGGGTGCTGAGCAGGGCCGGGGCTTGGAGGGTCGGTTCTCTTTATAAAACAAAATCACTCCCCTTGTGTGTGTGTTCAGAACCAGCTTTGGAGGGAACAACACCTAAGCATTATTAGGAAGTCATTTCAAAAGAAGAAACCAGCACATTATTCACAGGCTCAAGAGTTGAAACCAGTCCAGAGGGAAGTTGGGATCTTTAACCAGTGGTGCCATTTGCAGGTCTGGAGCCCCTAGTTCCTGGGCCAGGAGTCCTGGGTCCCCGCGAATGTTCTGACATTCAGTCTCTCTGATCTTTGAGAACAGTGCGTTTTACCTCTGGACCTCAGGTTAGATACCTAACCTATCCTTTCTGAGGGAAGGGGAAGATCAGAATAGAATGATTCTCTTCTAGGGCTAATAGTCCTTGATTCTATGACCTTCCCACTTTCCGTGAAAATCTGTTCATGTCTAGACCTTCCAGGCTCCTTTCCTAATAAAACTGTGGCTACTGAGTGGCCAGAACTTTTCCATGGCCTCCAGATACCTAGGAAAAGGGACATCAGTCTACGTAGGTAGGACGTGTCAGCCACCCACACACGTGAACGTCAATGATCCTGGACTTGACTTGCATCTGCTCTCTCCTGCCTGGAATTCATTTTGGTGAGAAAAGTCCTAATGCCCTCAGAGTCCAACTTAAAGTGTCAAAATCCTCAGGAGAGGAATCAAAGGTCATCTTTCCAACATACACACGGCTGAGGTCTGAGTCTTTCCTTTGGCGGGTGAAAATGCTGAGGAAGACCATGCAGTTTCTTGACTTCTACGGGTAGAGGTGTCACAAATAGGGGCAAGGGGACAAGAAACAGGTGATGCAGGCACCATGTTGTCCAAGAACAGCTTTGCCTAGCAAGCCTCATTACCAAGATCCCATTTTTTTTCCTGTCTGCAAGGGGACCAGACCGCACACGGAGACACTAGCACAGAGCTTGGGTCACAGTCTTCTCATTAGAAGATGAATAACAATGATTTCTGCACAGAGCTATTGCAAACCTCTAGGGAGGTAGGGAGGCACGGTACTTTCACAGGTGCTATGTCGATGGAAAGATCATGTTGAACATTTGTGGGATTAAATTAAAAATTAGTAATAACTTTTACAGAGGAGTGCATATGGGCCAGGCACACTGATAACTGCTTTCTTTGCATGACCTATTTAATTCTGTATCTACCTTGTGAGGCAAACACTATCCCTCCCTTGATCCTCCTTAGCGTTTCTCAGTCTGAGGTTGAGCAATGTTGAACCACGTGCTCAGGAAAGCATCTAATGCATTATGAATCCAGGAGTCAGGTAAGCCTTTCTAATTTCAGAGACTACATTTTTAACTAACCAGCGAGTCCCCTGTCATTGGACATGTCCAAGGAGACGATGGAGAGAAATAAGTGTCATGAACATTGAGTGTGAAATTTTTGCATAAGGTTGGAGCCACACCATGGAGACGTCTACTACTATTCTCAGAGAATGCAAATTCTACAGTCAGTGGTTTAAATGTCAGCTGAACTTGAGTTCCAGGCACTGGGTAATAACGGCTTAGCCCAGCAGCAGCCAGAAGTGAGTCAAGTTCTCCGACATGGAGACTGTCTTTCTTCCTGTGAGAGTTTCCCTTCTCTTTCCTTTGTGGGAAATTGCCCAATTACCCCTTGATTTTTTCAGAGCGTGCATTTGTTCCTCCTCAATCCTATTACTCACTGTCTAATCCACCAGAGACTACAGTCCTCAATCCCCATGCCCTCTCATTAACCCAATTTTCTTTCTCGTGATCGGCAACAAAGCTATGACTAATATCAGTTCCTTGACTCTGTGTGATGGGCTCTTCATATCTGCCACTAGATAATGGGAACAAAAAGATAATTAATCCACCCGGGTACCATGACCTCTGTGAAAAAGTCTATTGTTCATATTTTTAGAAGCAGTAAGAGGAACCTTTATGGGACAGGAAATTTGCCTTTGGGCAGAATGATAATATCCACAGCCCTCTGGCTTCTGCTCATGACCTGATTTTCATCACCAGTCATTCACCCAGCACCTACTGTGTGCAGGCCTGTGCTTAAAAAATAAACTAAAAATTACAGACAAGACTCATTTTCTTTCCTACTGTGGATAGGACATCAACTATTATCTGTAAGTGAATTTCATTCACCTAATTAAAATGTATTCCATTGAATCCCAAAACTTAATAAAAAAAAGAAAGTTTTTTTTTCCTACCAAGTTTCTACAATGAATTAAACTTTTCCTGATCTGTGTGAACAGAGTATTCACGTAAGTAGATAAACCCCCTACTTGATACCTTAAGTCATGCACAGCAGTAACTATGCAACACCGTGACACATGAATTCCCTTGGGCACCAACCAGGCTTTGTGCCTTCACATGAAATGTCCCACAAAGTGCTATGCTTTTGGAAATCCTGAGCCTTTTCTCTACTTACATGTTTTCCACCCCCCCACCCCCCACCTACATACACACTCACACCAACACACACACTAGTTGATGGGCCAAAGTCTCTGCAACTGTTTGAGTCCCCACCTTGTGTCCCACATTCTGAATTGTACTCTTTAAATTCTCAGAAAAAGATATAGTAGTTTATCTGCATCTATGGCTGAACAATGGGAGGCCACAAGTGGAGAGGAGGCCCCAGAAGATGAGAGGTCCTTGCAGACACTGCAGCCACAATCTAGGTCCCAAGTAAATGCACCCATTTCTGTGACCTCAGTTCACAGGGAGCAGATCCACCCAGCTGAGTCCAGTAAACCTCAGATTCATGAAAATTAACTGCTGTCCATTTTAGCTGCTAAGATTGTGGGCAGCAATAAATATTCTGAAATCATATATACTGAGAATAAAAGAAGCTCTGAGTATGCAATTGGGTCACCCTATAAATTAAAGCTATCGTATTTAGTGATAGACTGGTATCTGTCAAGTGGTATCTGTCTAGAATGGCCAGAAAACTTATTTTCTCATCTTCTTAGTTATGCTATATTTTATAAAGTTGGTGCTGCTAGATGAATGGGAACTGCCAGAAAGGAGAGAGAAGTCTAGTCTCAAAGTGTATCTAAGGAAAAGAGGCAGGGGTGGGGCTGCACATGGTATGAGGCAAGATGGGAAGGTGAGGCTGGTTGATGAAGTCAAAACCAAGAAAGACAAAGGGGCAAAAAAAAGGTTAGTAGGATGGCAAATAACCAAGGATCTTAGGAGGGTTACAAGGTAGCTGAGAACTTTCTTTGTGAGATGTGTTTTTGAAACAACAGAATGTCAATTCTGAACATGAACTAAATAACCTAAGAGTAGCTATTATACCCTTAGCCGGGACTACCTGGGAGCTTGGCTTGAAGAATTTTCTAAGTTCTCAGAAGGCTTCCTAGAACAGCACAGATAAGTTGGTGAAAGTATAAAGTAATCAATATTCAATTAATTTATCCAACCCATGTTTACTGATTCCAGATGATAGAGATACGTCAGTAAAAAACAGGCAACAAACCTGTCTTTTCGAAGATCTCATTCTATCTGGGGGAGGCAGATAAAAAGCCTAATAAATAGGGAAAGTACAGCATAGATTAGATAAGAGCTATGAGACGAACAGAACGTGGTGGGTCAGAAGCACAGCAAAGGAGACAGAGTTTTAAATAGGGTGGTCAGGGCAGACCTCGTGGAGTTGAGGAGGGCCACGGAGCAAGGACTGACGGAGTGAACCACGTGGAAATTGGGTAGGACAGTACAGTGTGCCTAGCCAAGGACAAAAACCACTAAAAAGTCATAAATTAGGAGCAGTCCTGGCATGTGAGAGGAACACGCAGGACACCGTGGCCGGGTGAGCAGGTAAGAGCAGCAAGAAAGATCAGCATGGTGGTGGGAGGCAGGTCCTGGAGGCTTCGGTTTTTGCTCAGAGTGAAGTGAGAAGCCTTTGGAGGCCTGGACAGAGCAGTGCTGTGATTCATTTTTTAAAATGCCCTTCCAGCTACTACGGCGAGAATCAACTATTAAATAAGAATGGTTAAGGCGGTAAACTTATTGAAGCGGTTACTCGATCCAGTAGAGAATTCATAGTGACTTAGATCACAGTGTCACACACATGCACGCATGATTGGAGTTTTAAAAGGCTTTTTGAGAAGAACTAGTCACAGGACCATAAATATGACATTGATGTTCCTTTTCCACCCTCAGGCTCCAGGACCTTGGGCAGACACCTACAAGGTGAGATTCTAGGGGATGCAATAGCTCTGCTCACCCCAACAGCCTTGTTGCTCTTAGGATGTTTCCTGACATTTTACCACTGGAATGTAACTCTTTTTTTTAAGAATTCAATTTTGATTTAGATGTTTCCCCTGGGGCCCAAACTCTATAAATAACTGTCACTTACATCTCTTTTTGGATGAAGAAACTGAGAAAAAGAAGGGTTATTGTAGCTCAAGAGAGATGATACTTGCTCTACACGTGTCCCAAGAGGAACACTTCCTTTTATGTGAAAGCTAAAGGATATTGATTATAAAAGAAAAAATGGGATTGATAACTACAATTGCCTTTGGCAGATGTTGGATTTGTTATGGAGAAGACTTCATTTTGCCAACAGTGATGTGAAGGAGAGACGGAAAGGAGAGCCTGTGAGAGGCAAAGCTCCCCGTTTCTACCGTGTGCTCCTCCCCATGACTTCCAGGTCTGCACTAAATGTGCTCAGTTTACAAAATGCTCACAGTGAAGGGGGGGTGTGTGCGCAGGTATGTGAAGGGACTGTGGTGTGTGTCAAAGAGGCTGATACAAGAGAAAGCGCAGTGAGGATGCTACGGATGCACCGAGTAGAGGCCGCCAAGCCAGACCGGGAGATGAGAAGGAGATTGCCGAATTAGATGGAAGGCCTCTAAGCTGAGATCTAAAGAATGAATGGGCACTATTCAATTCAAGGAAGCGGGTGGGAAGGAAAATTATATTCCAGGTAAGAACAATACTATAGACAAAGGCCTTGAGTTGAAAAAGATGAGAGTTGGCTCATTGTAAGAAATCAAAAAGGTCCCTGTGCTGTGATGGGGAATGGGCCTGGGGACCGGGCAAAAAAAAAGAGTTCAGGGAACCTCATTAAAGAGTTAAAGCTGGACCAAAGGCAGTGGGAGCCATCGTAAAGTTGTATGTGGGGGACTGCCAGGGCTAGACTTGCACTGTAGACAACTTTCTCTGTCTGCTCTGAGCAGAGAACCCACTTACGATATTGTACAGTAGTCCGGGAGAAAGATGACGATGACCCAGACAGCGGAGAGCAAAAAAAAAAAAAGATATTTAGAAGAACATAAGAGAGAAAATAAGCAGAATGTACCGATTGACTACATATGGCAGAGAGGCGAGGGAGGGAAGTAAAGATGGTAGCCAAGTTTCTTTTCATTATAAATGCACACCCTCTATCGCACTTTACTCAACTTGTATTTTTAAAATAACATTTCATATTTTAAAGATTAAGGAGTGCTGTGGAAAGAGCACAACACTGCCACTGAGGAAACGTGGATTCTATTCTCAATTCTGCCACCGCTATGTGACACTCCCCCCTCCGCCCCCCCGGTTGAAGGGGTCCTATTCCACATGAGGCATGAAATTCATTGATCTTTGAAAAATAGGCAGCTTAAGCTTAATGGTGGGAGCCCGGCTGGTGCTACAGACAGAGGCAAGCTCCCCCTGACATTCTGGCAGGAGGCCACGAAATACACTGATTCCACTTGGCAGAGGCAAAGTAGTTAATGAAAACTCCTCTTTCAAGATGTGACATGTTCCGCGTGAGCTGTCAGAAGGCAAGTTTACATAATGAAGAATACTGGCATGGATCAAAGCCATCTGGAATAGCCCAGTTCCCCCTTGGGCAGCTTGTGACTGGGGGTCCTCATGAGAGGAAGAACAGAGAGATGAGTTCTGGTTCCATGAACAGTCAGCTGGAAGGATTAGCTCATGATACTAAAAAGGCTGAGATTCGAGGGTTGACGTTGAGGAGATAAGTGAATGCAACGTTGCATCCTGTGCATTTGGGGAGGGGGGGGTAGAGGGCCACCCAGAATGCAGTCACCATGCTTCCAGCGATAAACGGCCCCCAAGGTGTCCTCTCTCTGGGTTAGGTGATGCAGATGTGCAGCCGGGACACCACTACTCAGACCCAAATAAGTGGTTCTGGGATGGACATGTAAAATATGTGAGTCCAAACAGAGAGCTCTCTTTCCTGCAAATGCAGGGGCCAAGATGCTCTACCCTCCAATCCTAGCTCCACACTGTAGGTTTTCATCTGAAAATATGAACTCTAGGGGCTAACTCACACTTCTCTGACCACTCTGGCAGGTGAAGTCCACAGAGCCAGGGGCATAATGGAGACTCGGGTCAGATTCCTAACGACCACCCTTGTGCTCTTCCCACCGTGTGTTACTTAATCCTTAAAATACGGAATGCTCGCCCTGGCCGGTGTGGCTAAATTGGCTGAGCATCCTAGGCACTGAGAGGTTGCCAGTTTGATTACCGGTCAGGCCACATGCCCAGGTTGTAGGCTCGATCCTGGGTAGGGGGCATGCAGGAGGCAGCCAGTTAATGTTACACTCTCACATTGACGTTTCTCTCTTCTCCCTTCCTCTCTAAAAAAAAAAAAAAAAAAAAATCAATAAATTATTATTTGTGAAAATATGTAAAGCTCTTTGTGAAATATGGTTCAGTAAGTGAGGAGAGGGCTTATCTGACCATGGAACCAATTCAGATTCAAGGAAATGCGGGATAAGTCATTATTTCACTATGTGAGCCCTGAAGCCAGTCCTGTCTCTGGACTTTTTAGTTACAGGAGCTAATACAGTCCTTGGATTTTTTTTAGACCACTACGAGTTACACTTTGGTTATTTGTAATACAAAGATTCCTAACAGATACACAGACTTTGCCTTCTGCACCCAAAGGCTTTTCCTAAGCCTAGTCCATGTTTTGCTAGCATGTAGCATTGAATATTAATGAAGGTGTCACGGAGAATCTGCTCCTCTGCCTTCCATCGAAAAGGAGGGCCAAGGATAAGTGGCCTGTGTCCCGACTTCCACTTCTGTCCCACGTCATTCACTCTCCCTGGGCCTGGGAGAGTTGGCCTCAGGGTCCCTGTAAGTAAGAGGCAGATAATGCCCCATCCCACAGCTTCTCAGGGCTGCTGAGAGTATGAAATGGCGCAGTGCTTGTTAAACAATTATGACAAATCTAAGGCCTGATGTAGCGACTAGGTATGAGGATAAGATTAAAATATACGTTCTTATTTATATGCTTTATTTAGTATCACATGGAGTTATGAAACACTACCTGCCAACATAGAATTCCTGTATAAGACGCTGGACTAAGCAAACATATAGTTAAAAAAAAAAATAATTCCAGTCAATGTTAGTCATTAGAGATTAATAATTAACACAGTGTAAGGCATGCTGCCATGTTACTGAAAAGTGCTATTTCTGTAAAACAAAGTACATTATGACACCGCATTTTTTTCTTCATCTTTACCAGTTCAAGGTGATTCTCTTGCCTCTAGAACCCAAACGAAGGTACCGTGGTTCTACAGAGAAAAAAAGTATATAAATATTGCCCCAGAGTAATCTACATTCTAAAATGGAAGTTTTTGACAATTTTTAAAATCAATGAAGCAAACAAAAGTGGCAGCTGAGAAGCACCGCTATTTGCCAGCACCCCCTACCATGGGCATTAAATCTATAGAATGACCGTATCTCCCTGTGGACGTCACTTGACTCTAGTCTGAATATCTATCCATTTCTAAAAGGAACTCCAAATCAAGGATTGACAGCTTTAAAAATAGTCAAGTTATTCCAAGTCAATTTCCTATTCTCTTCTTTACCTCCCCCACATTTTCCCTCAAAAAGCTTCAGGACGTAAGTGTTCCCAGACCTCATAAGCTAGCTTCCTTTTAGCAACTTTAAAAATAAATAAAAAGAATATTTTTTATCCTGATTTTAATCGTTTATAACTGATTAATCTTATTTTTTAACTAGTATGTAGTTTGCTGCACTTCTTGCGAGCACGAGCCTTGTCTGACTGAACTTACTGTCCCGTGGTCGGCAATGATATTTTCAGGGTAAATCACGTAAGAAGGTAGGCGGATGACCCAATGTGATGAATAGATGCTGAGCTGCCCTTGGGTTCTGGCACCTGGGTCCTATGCAAAGGATCCATTAGGAAGTGACCGTGGTGCTGGAAAGCAGGGGCAGGCACACCTCAGGGGACAGCCTGGGACTCTATGAATCGGCCCCCATGCTGTCTGATTTCTGCAACGATAGGGCTCTGGCCTCCCCTCCAGCTTCCTCTTGTACTCACTACTTCTCACGTGGCAGGGCCCGGCCACTCTGTCAGTCCCTCCGACATGCCGAGCAATTTCCCACTTGTGGACTTTTTCCCCCCCTCTGTTCCCCAAGACTCTTTTTTATGACTCTCTTTCTCACCCTGCAGATCTCAATTTAAATGTGGTAGAAGTTTTACTGGGCCACCCCTTATAATACTTCCTCTCCCATTTATTTTAACTTAGGACCTCATTTATCTCTTTTATAGCACCTAACACAATCCATAATTATTTCTTTAAAGTATCACTAGTTTATTATCTAACGCTCCTTCTGAACTTACGCTGTGCAATTCAGTAGCCACTAGCCACATGTGGATATTTACATTCAAGCGAATTAAAATTGCATAAAATTAAAAATTCAGCTTCTTGATCACGTCAGTCACACTTCAATGCTCAGTAGCCACGGTGGCTGGTGGGTACCACAGTGGGCAGCACACCTACAGGACGGCTCGGTCATCACGGATGGCATTGCTCTGGAATACGAGCTCCTTCGGGGTAGGGTTCCGTGGCCCATCCCCTTCGTGGCTGTATCTAGTGCCCATCGCAATGCCTGGAACAGAGCAGATGCTCCAATATTTGTTGAGTAAATATATAAATGAATGAATTAAAGAAATAATAGAGTGATTACTGAATAGCTACCAGCCGGCAAAATCTTAAGACTGAGAACTGGAATGGATAGCAGGAGTCGATTTGACAAGGGTGCAAGCCCTGCCCTGAGTTGTAGGTTGCCACGGAACACGCTGCGGGTATAACTGTTGCTGGTTGACTTACCCCCTCCCCACACTGGAATACAAGCTCCCTCCGGGTGAGGACTGTTTCTTTTCCCCACGGCCAAAACAGAGCCTACCTGTGGGGAGAAAATCCACACCATCTTGTCCTTTCCATACACGTATTTTCACACAGAGAGGTAAAGTGACTGTTTTACTTAGGGAAAGCTGCATCCCTTTTCCAAATGTCCCACTTGTGCCGTTGCCCCTCAGACGGCCTCCCCAATTGTATGTGTCAGTTCCCTCCTTTCAACCCACAGACCTCTCCCTGCTCTTGGTAGCTTCTCGATGTCCACCTGGGAACAGATGCAGGCTTCCCTCCTCTCCTCCCTGGGACCTGCCCCTTCCAGCAGTGGCTCGCGCTCAGCATCTCTTCTTTCTATCCACATCAATGTTGGGGTGTCTACTTTTAATTCTGACAAATAGCCATCGCCCCCAAGTTAAGCATCTAATGGGGGCAAGTGGGTGTAAATGTCCCTTCTTCGAGGACTTCTTGTCATCATCATCTTAATTCTGAATCTCACTCGTCTCTTGGGGGCTCAGCCTAAACCCCGTCTCCTTCATGGAGACTTCTCTTACATCCAGAATGAAATGTGACCCTGCTTTTGACTTTAGACTAAGCACATTTGAAAATAAGCTATTTACTTCTAGCCCAAAGACGCCAAAATACAGCACTCCGTGGCCCCCTCCACAACTGAGTAATTTCTTTAGCTTTTCACCCCTCGTAGAAATTTATCTATTCCTCTCCTGTGACAGACATTACTACCCATCGCGTATTGTAATGATTTATGTGCGGGCCTTATCTCTGTAAGACAGCAATTCATCTTTATATATTATCCAGCCTTGCACAGAATAGGCATTCAATAAGTGATTTTCACGTGAATGAGACACAGTGTGTTGTGCTGGGCCCATGATTTGAATTTCAAATCCTTACCCAATAATTTCTATGTCAAACATTCGCAAGATGTGGAGAAGAGATAGAGCCTTTCAGTCCTATGAATATACAGTAATAGCAACAAATGAACCTTATATAAAATGCACAAGGACTTAATATAGTATGACTTAAAAATTATCAAAAACTCTACTCCAATCTAAATTTTCACTTGTACTGATACGTCGTGGTGAGGGCAATAGCTAAGGAGTGAGGAGAAGCCATGTTCTAGAAAAGTGGCACATTTTTATTACTTGATTAGATAATGGGTTAGGATGAAAATATTGTTAAAAATGTGATGAAGAGGCCATTCATAAAAGCAAGCATGGCACTTGGGATAATGAAAGCATGGCAAGACAGGTCAAAAGGCCGTCAAAACAAGACAGAGGCGTCTTAAACCAAAACTCGTGGCCCCCTCCCCAAATGAGGGTGCAGGCCCCGTCTTTGCTCCCGTCTTCCATCTCCTTGTTATGACCCACCTGCCCACTTCTGGTAACAGAACCTAAAATTCCAGCATTGAAGACATACACCTTGAGTTATGGCTTTTTATTTCTAAAGAGGCTCTCATAAATTGTAAAAGCGTCTTACAGGGTTAATATGCCAAGTGTAAGCCATGAATATTTGAGCATAATCTAGTAAAAGAAAAAAGAAAAAAAAAAAGCTGATCCCTAGGAAATATAGAACTGCCTCTGTCACATTTCTCAGTGAGGACCATGGTGACTTCTCTGAGTCTCAGTGACCTTGTGTGCAAGCTGAGGTATTCACACACATGTACACACATGGGGACTCATGCACACACATGCATTTATTTCTATATAGGCACATTCACTATAAAATATGTAATAGATACTACATAGGCTACAAAGTCCCATTCCTTTTTGTAGAAAATTAAAATGATTAGGCAACTCGCCAGACCAACGGATTTATATTCTCTATTTTGCGTATAGAAAAACCATACCCAAAGCAATGATATCATTTTTTAGAAAACATATTTCCTTTCCTTCTGGTGTTGTCTTGGGGAACCCATTGCTTTCCCGATTCTAGATCGCCAGGTTCAGGAGAAATCACACCTGTTCTCAACTCTAAAAGAACCTGTCATCCAAGAAGAGAGAAATATCCAAAATACTTAACACCTGGAACAGCAGAGCTATCAGCCACAACATAACAGCAATAGAGGAAAATACTGAGTGGTAACTTCTCTGCCCAGAAGTCAGCAAATTACACTGTTCCGTCCACACAGGCGGTAGCGATGGTTCGGGAACAGTCACAGGGACCAGTCAAGCCAAAGAGCGGAGCTCAGGCCTTTGGGAGACTTGCTGGGGAAAGAAGTTGTCTCCCTCCCTAAAGTGACTGAGGCTCACCACAGAGAATCTGACAATACAGAGGAAAGAAGAGCCAAAGAGATGGAGAAACTCAGGTCCTTATGACGTTGCTTTTATTCCCGATCCAGCTGTACCTGAAGTCAGCCAGAATCAGCCCTGAACATGTTAAGCATATGAGCTAAAAACTCCACCACCACCCCGATTTTATTTTATTTTATTTTATTTATTTTATTTTTTATTTTATTATTTTATTTTATTTATTTTGTTAAGGCCACTTTGATTTGGGCTTCTGTCACTTGCAACCAAATAAGATGTAAAAGCCAAGTCTACCACGGAAAAGTGACAGGACCAAAAAAGTGAATTCCAACAATGTCTCTCAACTGAAATGTTAAATTTTCTTTCCATTCTGTGGATGGTCTCATTTGGGGGGAAAAGATTTAGGTATCAGAATCACTTGGAGGAACTTTTCAAATATGTACATTTACCTCCAACAGTCGCCGGCCCCCAGAGACACCAGAACAAAGGCAGATTGGAGGTGGGAGGTGGGGAGGGATGTAGAGATGAGAATATTGGCAAACAGACTTTGAGAAAGCTGCCTAGTGATTGATACATCCCTAGCTCTAGAACAGCTCTACACTCTTATGTCGCTTTGCTACTGAGTGCCAAGGGCTCAATTACATTGTTGAAGTGAGAGTCATTTAAAGCACTGCCTTACACTTTACAGAATCAAATGACTTGTTTCTGAGCTAGTAACAATGAACACTGCATGGAGAAATTTCTTTCCTAAAAGAAATGACTCACTTCTCAGGGTCCCTGAGATAAAATTAATTTTTAGAATTGCAGGAAATAAGTGCATAATAAACACACTTTTGAAGAGGGAAATTCACCAATAACTATTGCAGGGCCCCTTTGTCAGAAATGACAATATCCTCCAATATTTAGAACAAACAGCCACTGTGGAAGGCAGTATGGAGTTACCTGAAAAAATTAAAAAATGGAACTGCCTTATGACCCAGTGATTCCACTTCTGGGAATATACCCGAAGAAACCTGAAACACTAATTAGAAAGACTATATGCAGCCCTGTGTTCATTGCAGCATTACTTACAATAGCCAAGATATAGAAGCAGCCCAAGTGCCCATCAGTAGATGAGTGGCTAAAAAAGCTGTGGGACATTTACATCATGGAATACTATGCAGCTGTGAAAAAGAAGGCTCTCGTCCCCTTTGTGGGAGTATGGATGGACCTGGAGAGCATTATGTTAAGTGAAATAAGCCAGGCAGAGAAAGACAAGTACCACATGATTACACTCATATGTGGAATCTAATGAATAAAATACATTAAGAAACAAAATAGACCCATAGATAGAGAACAGACTGACAGCTGTCAGAGGGAGGAAGGTTGTGGGGCTGGGTGAAAAAGAGGAAGGGATTAAGAAAAGAAAACCTCACAGACACAGATAACAGTATGGTGATTACCAGAAGGAAAGGTGTGGGGGCCCATTCTGAACAATGAGCAGCACCTGCCAACACCACCAAACTGAGAACTGCGAAACCTCATCTGGATCCAGTGGGAAAGGATATCATGATTGATAATGAATGTCTGCCATGGTCATGGAAAGGGAAAGTGGCAGCTTGAGCACAATTTACTTACCTCTCTGAACTAAACCATGCACAAGTAATACTGGACTCTCAAATAAATAACTGCATTGGCATTAGGCCATTATTTTAGAGCTAAACAACAAATTGGCTTATTTTTGAGAAGTAAACCTGAAGTGTTGCCAGCAAGGTCAACATCCTTAAGTGTTGACTCACAGGATGACTTCAGCCTTAAACAACTACACCTCACTGACCTTTCCAGGGATACTTCTCTTCCTCGATTTCCTTCCATCTAGTACAAGTAAGCAGGAGGGATGGTACCTGATCCCCTACGACAATAGGACCTGCTGATGTTGCCATTTTCGACCCCAGAAAGCCGATCATCTCCCTACTCCTGCCCACATTTCTGCTGCTGACTCTATCCTCGGCCTATAAACACAGGTTCCAAACTCCTCAAACCTCTAACTATGCTCAGCATCCACTGAACTGTCTGAGCAATTTTAGCGGGCAATTCCATCTTTACATCTGAGCCAGAACTTCTGGGGCCATCATTTTATGATCTTCACATGCTCTCCCTGAATAATTCTTGTGTTCTAACCACGCAGGCTCCTTTTTTCTCACTCCTATCTTTCCTTTTCTTCTTTTTACAAACTACAGAAATAATAGGTACTTTAGAAGCATCATCTTACTTAATCCTCTTAAGGAGCCTATGAAGTTTGTAGATGAGAAAAGGAATGCCGGCCAAGGTTAATAAAACCGCCCAGGGTCACAGAGATAGTGCATACTGGAGACAGAATTTAAATCCAGTTCTCCTTGACTCAAAAGCCCATACTCCCTTTCAGAATATGGTGCTGCCTTTCAAATCTTCATTTATCTTGTAATTATTTTCATTCTGTAGCTCAGATTATGAATGTGCCAGAAAGTCCTATAACACAATCTTCTCATCACCCCGGAAAAGAGACACCATTACAGCAAGCACAGTTTCGGTACCAGTTAACACTGTCCAAGTCGGCGACCAGCCTCTGCATTTATCCATAATATCCATGGACTCTGAATTACAATAAAGAAGAATCTATGGGTCAGTATTACTGGGCATGCAATTAGGACAGAATAAGAAAATAGTAAATGTCTCTGTTTCGCAAGGTGGAAGTGAAGATTCAGTCCAAATCCTTATGGTTCTCATGGGTTATGTCAGAGGTCTAAAACAGAGGTAGCCAGTTTCCTTCCAAAACCCTGGGCTCCCGGAAGATTACTAAGTTTAGAATTAGAGAACTCAGCTCAATGTTTATTGTTTAACCCAGTAATTTGAGAGAAAGTAGAATTGTGATAAAAAAAAAAAAAATCAAGTGATTTATTTAAAATCGCTGCAGCTAATACAAATCAAAGTGTCAGGCTTATATTGGAATATAAATCAGCATATATGGCTTCTTTCACTAAGTATTGCCAGGAAGGAAAAAAGATCAGCCAACCCCAACAGCATGCTTAGTGACGCAACTGATGTAACTGATTGGCATTCTGCGCATGCTCCTTAGGTTGTGCAGTCTAGTCATAGCATTTTGCAAACTGGCAGTCCCCGGGTGGTATTTTGAGTAGTACTGACTGCAGCTAAGTAGTTTACAAAGCCAAGGTTAGAAATTAGTAAATCTCTGTTCATTCGATTAGACTTGCATCTCCTCCAATCGCGCCGCATGAAGCAGTGTTCCTACCGGACATTAGGTAATAGGTGTTCCACACTTTCAGTAAGTTTGGGAAACATCATTCAAACATATTTCATTTTTTCTTCATACTACTGGATTTCCCTGCGGATTAATTCTGGAAAAGTGCCCGGTGACACTCGGAACGGAACAGGCTGTAAATTACTCCCCGGATCCTATTGCACAAACACTGGTTAGCAAAACTGAACAAGTGACCCCAGGAATAGAGCTTGGAACCCCGCGTCCACTACCTAACTCACGAGTTGGATTCCCTTTGCTCTTGAAGCAAGGCCCGAACTGCAGAGAGCTCTGTAACCCAACCAGGGCTCACAGGCGCCCGGGAGCAAGGTAAAAATGCCAGCACGAACCAAACCCACGGAACAAGCGGAGACAGCCCTAGGTAGGTGTTTTTCCACTTTTATGTGCAAAGGGCTGCTCCTTGTTTTTTTTTTACTTTTTAAAATATATCTTTATTGATTTCAGAGAGAGGAGAGGGAGAGACAGACAGACAGAAACATCAATGATGAGAGAGTCATTGGGGATGGAGCCCGCAGCCCGGGCATGTGCCCTAGACCGGGAATCGAACCCCGATCGCCTGGATCCTAGGTCAATGCTCAACCGCTGAGCCACGCCCGGCCGGGCTGCTCCTTGTTAATCACTCAACTGAGAGCCTACGGCAGGCACTTTGGTAGAGCGAAGCCGTGAACCAAACACCCTGTCACAGGCCTCGACGGGCCATCAGTGGCGGCTACAGAATTTCTGTACATAGGACAATTAGGCTGACGATTGGGATAAGTGGGGACTGGGGTGGGAGTGGTGTTAACTGACGTACCTTGAATTTGAGTGAGGGTGCAGAGCAAAATTACTGTTAGGTTGTATAATTTGTTGAACGGCAAAATTTGGTGGGGTTGAAAGGAATTGTGGGAAGATGACATCCCTGATCTTCCCCTCGGTTCTGCCATTAGAGAAGGGCCTTCAAACTGGGGATAAATGACAAAACAGATTATAATATGCAGAGGGGTGCCCTCAACAGGCAATGGCACACTGTGCTCAGGCAGACCAGAGGAGGGAATATTTTAACCCATATCCGTAATAGGAAAAAAATTTTAAACTGCTGCTAGACTGCCCTATTGAAAAAGGAAAATGCAGGGTTCCCACGTGGTGCCCTAGTAAATGAGACATTGTATAACACAGTCTCTTTGAGTGGTAATAAAATGAATAATGTACTGGACTGCTGCTCCCTCTGCGTACTTTCAAAACTTCTATTATCAGAACGGGACTGGAGACAGAAAATGTAGGTTCTTGTATTGTCACCTGTCAACCAAATGGCCTTGGATAAACCTCTTAATATCTGTGAGAGTCAGTGTCTTCATCCATAAAATGGGGGACTTAAGCTAGTTAAACTAAAGTATCACTAAAGTCCCTCTTGGCTCTGAAATACCCTAGTATTTCAGGGGCGTGGTTAAATGATCAGCTCCTGGTTTAAATCCTATCTTTGCCACTTACTATTTGTATGACTTTGAACAAATCAATTACTCTCTCTGGGTCTTATTTCCCTAACCTGTAAAATAGAGGTAATAAAAATAATACCTACCCCATAAGTTTTAGAGAGTAAATGAGGCAATGCATTTAAAGTACTTAACTTAGCTGCTAGCATCTAGTTACAGCTCAATACAGAGGCGAAGTTACTGTCAACACATAATACTTATTTTTTTTTTGTTTCATGCAGTGCCCATTATAAAAACTGGTATATAGCACTCAATGAACAGGTGCCAAACTGGGCACATCCCAGGTCTATGTTCAATCATTAACTTCATTTTCATTTCTCAGGCCCTAGTTCCATGCAAAATCTCATTTATTCAATAATTTACTTAATGTAGCACTCATTAAGTGCAGGACACTCTTCTAAATGCTTGAAAGATATTAACTCATTTAGTCTTTCCATCACCCTCTGAGTTCAATATTATCTTCTCACTCTATAGATGAGGAAACTGAGGCACAGGAAGGGTCCGTAGCATGTCCTGAAGCCTTGCCAACAGCTAGTGTGTGGCAGAGCTCGGGTCTGGGCCCAGGCAGCCCGACTTGACCCTTCTAGAATGGTTCCCTGTTCTCCTCACAGCCCTTCAAACAGTCCGAGCTGACTCGTTCATTCACCCTGCTGAGCTTTCAACCCCGCCATCCCTTCCACCACCCCCTAACCCATCAAGTGGCCTCTCCTGGGCCCTATACTTGTTTGACCTGAATCTAAGATACCCTTCAAGACTCGTGATTTCCTCCCCTACGAAGCTGTCAGTTTTTCCTTTCACTCACTCTGATTTCCCCTGTCAATTTCATTTGCAAGCAGAGGGGTCAGGATAACGTGTCCTATGTCTTGCATGCCTGACTGATCCTATCCCACTAAAGCATAAGTGAAAGAGCCATAGTATCTTTTCGCATTTGGTTTTCAGGGCTGGCTGTCTGGCTGTCTTAAGACTGCCCTAGAAAACTCCTTATGCCCTGAAATATTAGGATGCATGGCATTTTTTTTCTCTCTCACCTGCCCCCGCCCAGGAAATTTGGAAACAATGGAGACAATGCTCTCATTTAACAAAAGCTAGTCTAGAGTGACCTCTGGTGGCTGTTTCTTAAAAGTTTCAGAAATACTGACTTCCTTACAGGTAAAGTTTGGACGGCGTTATCCATTAAAGCGTATGTCACAACGGGGCTACCCACCAAGGCAGCAGGGAGAGCCAGGCGAGGTCACGTGAGCAGAAATCCCTGGACACTCGGGAAGTCATGAAGGTATGGGGCACCCCGCCTCGGGGAGAGGGACCCCGGGCACTGAGGCCCCTATAGAGACAGAAGTCAAGCCCCATGTTTCAGTCCCGGCTGTGGCTCCTAGAGAACAGGCAAGGCCCCTGCCCGCCCTGGGCCTCAGTTCCTAGTTTCCTGACGCTGGGCTGCAAACCACACCTGCCCTGACCTCTCTGCCCTTTTCCTCTCCTCACAGCCCTTCAATCCTGCGGGAGCCAGAAGCAGTCACATAGCGGAGGGCGAAGAGTAGAAAGGCAGGCGAGTAGGTGGCAAAGCCAACCCACCCTACCCCGACTTCTCCCGTGCGGCACCCCAGGCTGGATCAGGCCCACACGCCGCAGGGGTAAAGTCTAAAACTGGACAAACGGGTGCTCCGATATGACACTTAATGGAACTTTTTGCGCCTGAAAAATAAGACTGTTTGAACGGCAAAAGCAATGACACACGTCCAAAGCACTGTCAGGCACGTAGAAAAGAGGTTTGACATAGCACAGGGGCAAAAAAGCACAGAGCTGTTTCCTGCTTGCGGTTTCCCCGGCCCGGCTCATTCGTAAGCCCTGCCTGCTGTTTTGGAGCGAACAGAACTGTCCATTTTCAAAGATGAGTAATAAAGGAAAGAGCCCAGCACAAAAGCCCTGAGAGCATGGAAGAGACGCTGGTCTACAAGAAAGAGCCAAGAAAACGGCACGCCACAGGCACCTTTCCCTGTAAGGAGCTGAAACAGCTCACGGGTGCCCTGATGTGGGAAAGAAACCCCGAGCACACAGTGGAAAGAGAACCAGCTGAGCAAAGAAACTCTGGCACCATGTGAACTCTCCCCATTCAAGGGGGAAGACTTACCCAAAGCAGAAGTAGCAGCCATAGAAAATAAGGAGCCGGCGACCTGGGGGCAGCCTTGAGAACAATCACAAAATGCTGCAGTTGAATAAAAATAAAAATAAAAAGACTCAGGTAAAGATGGGTAGAGAAAATAAATAAATATTGGGGGGGGGGGTGATCACAGAGGGCTGTTATATTAATAATTGTTTTTTCCAAAGAAGAGGAAAGATCATTGCAATAGAAAAAATTACTCAAAGACGTATTGGAAGAAAATGGGGCACTCTCCCTCTGAGAGGCATGCCTGCACCCCGCCCCGCCCCGCCCCCACTCCTTCCCCCAGGCACCTTACCTTGCCTTTCGCTCTCCTAAGCTCCTAGGGCCCTTCTCTGCCTCTGGAACTTGTTTCCTGAGCCTGCGCAGCCCAGCTGGCTCACTTCTACTACCTCTGTAACTTTCTAAATAAATTTTCCCTTATAATTTAGAGGAGGGAAAAGAAAATTATTTGGAAATGAAGGCAAAAGTTTATCTGAAGTTCCAATGAGTTGCCCGTGTCCCAGGAAAGCTTAATAAATATTGTCACAAATATAGTCTGATTGTTATACTTAACATTAAAAAATATCTTATAAAAAATAAGGCCCAGAAGGAGTAGTTACTGAAATAGGAAGAAATGACATAATCGGCTCTGACCTCTCTGTTTACATGCAGTTAACAGAGCCGTGCCTACAGTTAGACAGGGAACCGTACCCAACAAATGAACAACACATTTATACGCTGCATGCCCTTCCCCCCGAACTCCAAAGTCATTCAAGTGCCTACCCTGTAACTCCACGGGATGACCGCACAGACAACTCAGAAGCAAAATTTCCGAAACCAAACTCCCCATCTTCTCCTGAGAATTACATCCCAGGTTCTCCACTTACGTGAGCAAAAAATGCACTTTCTAGCTGCTCGGACAAGAGCGGTGGAGTCACCTATTTCCCCCTACACGCAACGCGCCTCCCCGTTTGGAAATGCCGCTGGCTCCGTTCTGGAAACAGAGCCCAGACTGAACATGTCCCACGCCCTCTGGCTGGGATTATTCACGCAGCTTCCTGCTCTCTCCGGCGTGTCCTTGCCGCTGAGCTGTCCACGCGTCCGGCGAGCCTACATTTTATTGTCGAACTCGGGACATTTTGAGTGTGAAAGGGGCCGGGACAACGGGCATAAACTAAGGCGGCCGGCGCAGGTCGGGTCCATGGCCACCCTATTTAATCTCAACACAGCAGCCAAGACTCAGGAACAGTAAAGAGAAAGGCACCTCTGAAGACAACGAAGGAAATTTGCAAAAAGCAGCGAGAAACTAACCTATCTCTCGCCTGACATTCCACGGGGGTAAAATAAATTACTGTCATTAAGACGACCTTGGCAATATAGTACACACACGGCCAAGACAGAATATACTTCTTTCAAGCACTAATATAACATTTTTTAAAAACTATTTTAATAAGGCACAAATAAAGACTTTAAGGAGAAACAAGATGGCGGCCCAGGTAACCGCGGCGCTCGCCGCCTCCCGCAACCACATCAAAATTACAGCTAAAATACAGAACCACCGTCACTCAGAGCCTCCTGAGATCCGGCTGAACAGGAGCCCCACAACCAGGGAGCTGAAGAAGCACCGAGACGGTAGGAGGGGCGGAGACGCGGGCGGGGCGGGGCTGAATAGCAGGGACGCGGCCACGGGCCCACCCCAGGTGCTGCAGGTAAACCCGGGAGGACATCTCAGCGGCGGAGGTTTCCCGGAGGAACGAGGGGTCCCAGCCCCACAGCAGGCCCCCAGCCCAGGGCTCCAGGCCGGGAAGAGACGCCCCCACAGCTCCGGGCTGTGAAACCAGCGGGACTGTGGCTGAGGGTCGCGGAGGCTGCGGGAGCCCCAGCAGCTCCCCTAAAGGGCCCGGCGCGGACTCACTCGGACGCTCCCTCTGAGCCCAGCGCCGGGAGCAGCCTGAAAGGACCCGGGACACTCGGGGGGAACTAACCTGCCTGAGATCCGGGCGAGAGGCGGGGGGCGGCTTCCTCCCGGGCAGAGGGGCTGGCGGAGGCCATGGCTCCTGTGGCGAGTCCTCCCCGCACACGGCCGGCAGGCAGGTGCCATGTTTGAGTGGCCAGCACCTGACTCGCACCCTTGGCCCCGCCCCGTGATTCCCGGAGGCCCCGCCCTCCCCACCTGCAGCTCATCCAGGCCATTTCCAGGGGCTTTTCTGTGCAAGCGGCCTCTCGAGCCTCATGCTTAGGACTTTCTTAAAATCTCTCAAACAAGCAGCAGCTGCCCCATACGGCTTGATACGCGGCCCCAGGCCTGGCACTAGCAGCAGCCTGCATTGGCTCATAGCTTGGCCTCTCCTGGGCACCTTCAAGCCCAGCACAAGGAGCATCCAACTACGGTTTGCTGTGTAGCTCATGCTGGGTGGCCCTGGGCAAGGCACTGGCACAGGCTGACTTTGCACCTCCCGGGAGGCCCCAGAGACAGTGCACCTGGTGGTCAGACTCGACCACGCTGGATTACAGCCCTACCACAGCCACGAGTGACACTCAAGGGGCGCACTTGGTGAACACCAAAGCTCCATTAAAGTAAATCCTGATCCATATGGGGTGTCTCCAGCACAGCAGATCTGTGGCTGTAGTTGCAGCTGGTCCTCACAGCTGATTGGCCTGGGGGTCAATTCCTCCCAGTGACGCCAACAGCAACCAAGGCTCAACTACAGCAGGACAGTGCACACAGCCCACACAGGGGAGCACCTGGAAGGCCCAGCTCAGGGGACTGGGGAGGCTGAGCCACTGGACCCTACAGGACACCTACTACACAAAGCCACTCTACAAATTCCAGGAGACAGAGCAGCTCTACCTCATACATAGAAACAAATACCTGGAAGCATCCAAAATGTGGAGGCAAAGAAACATGTCACAGAGGAAAGAACAGAAGAAATCTCTAGAAGAGGAACTAAATGAAATAGATCCAAGCGAGCTAACAGATACAGAGTTCAGAATTTTGTTTATAAGGATGTTTAAGCAGACTATTAGGGAAATAACTGAGAAAATCGATCACATAATAAAGTACCAATTTGAAATGAAGGCTACACGAACTGAAAAGAAGAATAATTTACAGGGAATCAACAGTAGAGCAGAGGACACTGAGAATCAAGTCAGCAATTTGGAACATGAGGAAACAAAAAACACCCAACCAGAAGAGCAAAAAGAAAAAAGAATCCAGAAATATGAAAATAGTATAAGGAGCCTCTGGGACAACTTCAAGAGGCCCACCATTCGTATTACTGGGGTGCCAGAAGGAGAAAAAAGAGACTAAGAAATTGAAAACCTATTTGAAAAAATAATGACAGAAAACTTCCCCCATCTGGGGAAAGAAATAGACTTACAAGTCCAGGAAGCACAGTGTCCCAAACAAGAGGAACCCAAAGAGGCCCACAGCAAGACACATCATCATTAAAATGCCAAAGCTTAAAGACAAAGAGAGAATCTTAAAAGCAGCAAGAGAAAGGCAATTAGTTACCTACAAGGGAGCAGCCATGCGACTGTCAGCTGATTTCTCAACAGAAACTTTGCAGACCAGAAGAGAGTGGCAAGAAATATTCAAAGTGATGAAAAACATGGAACTACAACCAAGATTGCTCTACCCAGCAAAGCTATCATTTAGAACTGAAGGTCAGATACAGAGCTTCTCAGACAAGGAAAAGCTAAAGGAGTTCATCACCACCAGACCAGCACTGCAGGAAAAGTTGAAGGGTCTTCTTTAAGAAGAAGCTAATGAACAAAAGAATCTGATGAACTAAATAGATCCAGAAACATTGATGCATGCAACAGACAATCATATTTCAGAGGAAAGAGGGAAGGGGGTGGAGGGTGGGAAGAGATTAACCAAAGAAGTTATATGCATAACCCATGGACACAGTTAATAAAGGAGTAAAGGCCTGGGAAGGGGGTGGGAGCAAAGTGGAGGGGGTCAATTGGGGGGGGGGATGGGACACCTGTAATACTTTCAACAATAAAGGTAAATTTTAAAAATATTAATAAAAATTAAAAATAAATAAATGCAATTTGATAATTTCCACCTAAAAAAAGAAAAAAAGACTTTAAAAAAACTATAAAGCAGGAAAAATACCAATTTTAATTTTCTAATATCTGTAATAAAACTAGAAATAAATAATAAAAACCAAGAGCCAAACATGAAAACAGCAGTAATACTAGCAGCTCACAAGATGTGATTGAACAGCATGGAGATGCATGCTCTCTACTAACAGCTCCTATATCACAAAGGTAACAAAAACTTCATGTACGGACTTTGTTTCTAGCAATAGGGTGAACTAGATTCTTTAACAAGACTCAGGTGATTTATAATATAAATTATAACAAACTTTTTTAGGTCCATCGCTAAGCATTCAAGAAAATGTTTGTTGCAGCATTATTTACAATAGCCAAGACATGGGAGCAACTTTAGTGCCTATTGATGGGTGAATGGATAAATAAAATGTAATGTGTGTGTGTGCACACACGCATGTGTACACACGCACACGCACACACGATGGAATATTACTCAGCCATTAAAAAGGAAAACCCTACTATTTGCAACAACATGGATGGACCTTGAAGGCATTATGCAAAGTGAAATAAGTCAGAGAAAGACAAATGCCATGTGATCTCACTTATATGTGGAATCTAAAACCGAACAAAACCGATTTCATTGATACAGAGGACAGATTGGAGGTTGCCAGAGGTGGCAGGTGGGAGGGGGGAGGTATGAAAACTGGGTAAGGGTTCTCAAAAGGCACAAAATTCCAGCTCTAAAATAAAGAAGTCAGGGATGGTGACCACAGTTAATAATACTGTTTTGTTTCATGTTTGAAAGTTGCTAAGAGTAAATCTTTAAAGTTCTCATCATAAGAGAAAAAAAGTTGTAACTGTGTGGTGATGGATGTTACTAAGACTTACTATGGTGATCATTTTGCAATATATAAAAATATTGAACCATTAATGTTCAACACCAGAAACCATTATATGTCAAATATATCTCCAAAAAAAGGGGGAAAGATGAAGCACTGTTGTATATCAAGTAGGAAAAAAATCTCAAGAAATGCGTACCTAGGCACATTGTAATGTAACCGCAAAACATTAAATCAAAGAGAAAGACTTAAAATCAGCCAGTGAGAAGAGATGAATTTCCTGCAATGAATAACAATTAGACTTACAGTAGGTTTAATATGGAAAATGGAAACCAGAAAGTAAATGTCAACCTAGAAATATGCACCCCATAAAACTATTTAAACATGTTTTCAGACAAATAATTCTTAAGAGCTTGTCACCAGCAGAACTTTAATGAAGAAATTCTTAAAGGATTTATTTTATGAATATGAAAAATTGAAAGATGACCTAGAACGTTCAAAGATTTTTTGAAAGGGAGCAAAGAAGCTGGTAAATGTAAAAATAAAAATATATGTTGTATAAAAGTAATACCACCAACCTGTGGGCTTCAGAAGGGATACATGCTAAACAAAAATTACATGTAAATTGGGAGAGGAGTGATCAGAGATAAATATTCTTAAGGTCCTTCTAATTTTAGTAGAGAAGGTCAATATGCTGATTAACTTTAGATTTTTAATTATGGATAACTGTACATAGAAATCAGTAGGAACCATGAGGATTCAATATAAAAGTTGCAATTTCCTCTTTTATCCTGCTCAATGGGTGACCTCTCTCTGTTCTTGAATGAAATCTTTGTAGTCTCCAAGACTTTTCTTGTCACTTTTAGGTAATAAAAAGTCAGGTAATCTTTAAGAACAGAAAACTTAGTCTCAATTCAGTAACAGCTTCCGGTCCAATGTATTAATAAACGTGTTAATCTTCATGGCAAAATGAGTTGTCTTTCCTCTTAAGGAGCCAAGCTCGACCCAGCTCTAGGCGGCCGGCCGGCCTGCTGTGAATGAGGGGTACTGAGTCCTTCCTTTCTGGATGTTCTTTCTTTTCCACATTGCCAGCGGTGACCATTGAATATTGAGGCCTGGCATCCCCTGCCCCTTCTTGGTTCTCAGGAAACCAGCAGCCAAGCTTCTGCCTTCAGGGAGGACCTTAGAAGAATCTCCTCTGGGGAATCTGATGAGTTGAAGAGGAAAGGCCTAAAGATACTCAAGTTCTCGGGAAACCCCCGATTTCCCTCAGTAAAACCACTGTTGACTAGCACCAACCTCACAGTCAACCCCTAGATTTGAAGTGTATCATGCTTAGAAAACAACCACCAAGGGTTCCAAGCATCTGAGAAAATCTTTTCTAGAAAAGATCAAGCCCCATGTATAAAATACAGCTGACAAAAAGCCAAGAAGTGGGAAGTTTAAATAAAATCTTGTCAGTATCCCCAAATACCTTCAGAGCAATAACAGCAAATATTTCATAAACAAACACGTGTAAGATGCAAAATGAGTGTGTTTCTAAAAAAAACAAAAAAAAACAAACAGAGCTTTTACATATTAGATTAGCAGAAATTTAAGTCTCACAAAGGTTTAAAAAATAAAGTTTACAGAACTAGAAAGTAGAGCAAAGAGAGAGAAAAAATAAAAGATTCTTTTTTAATCAGAGAACCAGTCCATGTATTCCAACATCCAAATATTGGAAATTCTAGAAAAAAAAATAATAACAAAGTAAAACATAAGGAAGTAAACCAGTAAAATTACTTTTGAAATGTCTTAGACTCAAAGGGCAGGTTGTTACAGATCAAGGGCACCACCAAATTCCCAGAACAGTAGATGAAAACAGACAGATACCAAAGCATCCTCACATGATGACTTTTTAGGATGCTGCTGATGGGATAACCCCACAAACTCCCAGAGACACAGAGGGGAAAAAACCACTGTTAGGTTTTTTAAGCTTAATACATCAATAATCAAGCTTTGGGTCCCCTCCCCCTTTAACCACAGATCTATTCCTCTCCGTCTTGTGCATCTGTATAGACGGCCCTGACATCTGTCTAGCTGCTCAAGGACCTGTCCTTGGCCCCTATTTCCCCCCTCTCATCCATCAGGAGGTCCTACTGGCCCTACCTCCAAAACAGATGCTGCCTTATTCCCCTTCTCTCTGGTTGCCCTAATCCTAGCCCACCTCCCCCCGCCCAGGTTACAACCACAGCCTCTTACCTGGCCCTGTTGGCCTCCTGGTCCTCTCCAACTGCGGGATGCTTTAGGATGTAAGATCGTGTCACCCCTCTGATTACAACTCTTCCGTTACTTCCCATTACTTTTTAAAAATTGACTTCACCGGGGTGGCATTGGTTAATACAGTTCTATAGGGTTCGGGTGTACAGCTCTATGACATCACCTGCACACGGTACAGTGTTCACCGCCCCACGTCCCGCCTCCTTCCCTCACCGTCCACCCTCTTCTACCTGCCCCCTTCCCTCTCCCCCTCTGGTAACCTCCGCACTATGGTCTGAGCCTATTAGTTTTGCTTGTTTGCTAAACCCCCTCACTTCTTTCACCACATTGCTCTTAAAACCCAACCTCTCAGTTCAAGATTTTGCAGCGGGTCCAGGAAAAAGATGACCACAAGGTGGCAGTAGCACACGGGCGCTTTCACTGGGTGATGATCTGACAAGTTTGCCTGGAAGAGGGGGGGTCTGAAAGCATGAGACCTTCCAGGGGCTACCACATGGGGGCCACCAACCAGGGGGGACGAAGGCAAAGAAACTCCCACGGCCTGGCCGGCGTGGCTCAGCGGTTGAGCATCAGCCTAGGATCCAGGAGATTGCGGTTCGATTCCTGGTCAGGGCACCTGCCCGGGTTGGGGGCTCCATTCCCATTTGGGGGCGTGCAGGAGGCGGCCGATCAACGACTCTCTCATCATTGATGTTTCTCTCTCTCGCTCCCTCTCCCCTCTTCTTTCTGAAGTCAATAAAGATATATATATATATAGTATAAAAAAAAGAAACTCCCACTGGGAGGGGGGTCCGAAGAGACCCTTAATGTGTAGGCGATGTTGCTCAGCTGCACAGTGGGAGTCCCTGAGAGCAGAGGCTCGGGGGCTTTCGTAGCCCGGGGGTTTATATTCCCCTGACTGGCAGATGTTGGGGGCGGTTTTACAGGTATACGCACGAAGCAGGCAGGCTCCACACAGGAATCAGGCTGTGATCTTCAGTCCCCACTCAACACTGGCCTTCTGTAAATCTTCTAGGTGGTTATATATGTCGATTTTTTTTTCCAGTTTATTGGTTTATTCACGCTTATTGGCTCATTTGTTAGGCATTTGCTTTGTAATAAGCACCATTCCTCAAACGGGAAACACAAATGTGATCGCAGCAGGCAGCTGTCACTTCCACGGCTCTTACCGTCCATTGGGCAGGAGAGGTCACTGCACCCCGGGCGGCAGGTGCTGTAACTAGTGTCCTCCAGAACGTGTGGTAACGCAGGACACCTACCTCAAGGACAAAAGTAAGGTATGTTTTTCACTGATAGCGAAGTCTCCGTGGAAACCCAGCGCCTAGGCAATGGGGAGGGGCAGGCTGGGGTCTGTGGAGGGCCCTAGTCCAGAGCAGCCTGACTAGAAGCTTGTAGGTGAGGGAACCGTGACTGGAAAGGTGAAGTTCAAGGTAGGGAGGGACATAGCCCGGGGGTGGAGTGCGTTATGTTCAGAACAGGAAACTCCTCCTCAACCCCATTAAAGAAATGAGAATTCTGGGAACCCATCCCAAGCGTGCCGAGAAGGGGCTGGAGGATCATCAGCGCACAAATAACACGAAAACGATTCCTCAGCCCGCTTATAAAAATGTGCATTGGAAGGAGGCTGTGCCGGAGGCAGGAAGACTTGTTAGGGAGCCACTGCAGGTAGTTCTCAAAAACAACGATTAGGATAAATGTGGTGAGTGCCCTGGCAGGATTCAAGAGAACATTGTATGGATTCAGCAGAGCTCCTGATGGACACCAGAGGGCTCCGTGGGTTGTACCAATAGGACCCGACAGATACAAGTGGCGGTGAGGGCGAGATGAGCCCAGGATGGTGCGCCTTCCGCCTTCCACTGCACCCACATGACTCTTGTCGTATTTCCATCCGGAGTAGGTTTTTCACCATCCTCCCCAACAACAGCAGTAGAGTTGTCCACTTGGGAAAATCCTAACACCTACCTCACAGACTAGGCAATTTAAATCAGGAAAGAGGTGTGGTCAATAGGAGAACATTACCCCCTATATTTTATCATAAACTCTTAAGTAATGGGATTCTGTAACTTCAGATATTTTCATATTATTCCACTCTCAGAACAAAACACTGAACATTCTAGATAAATATAATTTTGGAACTAAGACATACCTCAGAGGTAATGTGTTTTAATTTTATTTATATATATACATATATATATTTACTGATTGAAGGGAGGAGGAGAGAGAGAGAAACATCAATGATGAGAGATCAGCTGCCTCCTGCACACCCAATTGGGGATCGAGCCTGCAACCCAGGCATGTGCCCTGACTGGGAATCGAACCCCAATCTCCTGGATCCTGGGTTGACGCTCAACCTCTGAGCCACACCAGGCCAGGCAGGTAATGTGGTTTAATATTCTTGCCAAATAGATTAAGAAACTGATACCCAGAAATAGAATGAAATTTTCCCAGGTTATGTCAATGATAAAATAGGTCTATAATTCAAGTCCTAAATCTGTTTATCCCAACTGTTTTACTCGGTCTAGCAGAATTCAAGAGATCATAGGCTCTGAAATCTTACTCCTGGGTTTGAATCCGGGCTCCTCCACTTACTAGCTTTGTGACTTAGTAAAAGTTATGAAAAAATGTGATGTCTCAATTTCCTGAAATCAAAATTATAATACCTAATTCATAGGATTGTTATAAAGCTTAAATGAGATAATATATGTAAAACTAATTGGAACAGTAACTACAAATGTGAGTGACCGCAATATATCAGCGTTAGCTCTTACTATGATCGTCGTTTTTAATACTAGCAATATATTTTATTACCATTTCAATTACTCTTCCTTAGAGTGTCCTAGAGAGATAATTCAGTTATTTCAAACACACACACACACACACACACACACACACACATGCACACGCCTCTTCTTTAAATCCCAATGAATTGGAACAAACAGAGATATCCTGAATGCGTCTCTGTAGTGCACACTTTTCCTTCTATTGTCCTGAATTTTTACCTGCTTTTCATGATGCCCTTCCCATCCCCTATCCATATATTCTTCCTGTTTCCAGGACTCATGTCAGTTCGTGGTTTTTTTGGTGGCACCCTTCCCTGAGCACTCTGCCCTCTGGGCTCCCTTCTCCTCCTACCTACAGTTTACAGTTTAATAGTGAAACGTATCTTGCATGTTTCCATAATTGGTCTTGTCCCACAAAAAGGTTAGACGACTTACAGACACTCTCCATACCCCCCCACCACACACGCATACCCTAAAAAAGCTCTGTATATGGATGAAGATCCCAAATCATTTCGATGAATAAATCAGAGATTCAGGACATTAGCTTGCTTATTAATTTTTGCTAATTTCTTTCCTCTACCATGCCTCTCTCTTAGTTTTGGACTCCACTCTAATCCAAATGTTTGCGGGGTTTTTTTAAAAATGTTTTCTTACTTAGCACAATGGAATAGAGTTTTAATTTCTTTGTTTTTTAGTGAATGTTTTTGCGGTTGTTGCTGCTCTATGAAAACACATTTTTTTACGTCCACCAGGTGGCACCCACATCACTAGTCTAATGGGGAACCAGGAGGAAAAGTTCCTAAGGCAATGAAAAGAAGGCCTTAATATACAAGCCGCAGCAGCACGGGTCCTCTTCGCTGTGGTGGCGCATATATGACAGACGAGGCCATTACAAGGACCTGCGTATGGAATCAAAATGCGCCAAGTTTCTTACAAAATTAAAACATACTCTTACCAGGCGGTCCAGCAATCATGCCCTTGGCTTTTACCCAAATGAACTGAAAATCTATGTCCTCATAGAAACCTGCACACAGACATCTATCGCAACTTTACTCCTAACTGCCAAAGGCTGGAAGCCACCCAAATGCCCTTCAGCAGATGCTGGATAACCTGAGGTAACATCCAGATAATGGAATAGTATTCAGCACTAAAAAAGAAAAGAGCTATCACGCCATGGAAAGACATGGAGAAACCTTCAATGCAAACCATTAAGGGAAAGAAGCCGATCGGAAGGGGCCACGCATTGCATGACTCCGAATATATGACATTCTGGAAAACACTAACCTATGGAGTTAGGTAATAAGGGACAGGAAAGGATGAATTGGCACAACACAGAGGACTCTGAAGGTAGTGAAACTATTTTGTATGATACCACAATGGCAGGCATGTGGGATTATGTATCTTTCAAAATTACGTCAAGTAAAGCTCTAATGTAAACTATGGGCTTTCGGTGACAATGATGTGTCAATGACAGTGTCATAGGTTGTAACAAATGTGTCACTGTGGTGTGAGATGTTGATAGTAGGGAGGCAGTGCACTTGTGGGGGAGGGATATATGGGAACTCCGTATACTTTTGCTGTGAACCTGAAATTTCTCTTACAAACAAGTCTGTTTTTAAAAATGCTCCAAGACATTGATTCTTTGTATCTGGCCTCCCTCCAGTAACCCACCCACCCAAATGCTTAGACCCAATGAATATCTCATCTCTTCATTCTCTCAGTCCCTTATTTCACCCATTAGGAAAATCCCGTAGACCCCACTTCCAAATATATGCAGAATCTGACCACTTCCCATCAAATCCACCGCCTCCACCCTAGTCCATCTAAGTCGCCATCTCTCAGCAGAGTCGATGCCACAGCCTCCGAACCGGTCCCCGTGCTCCTGCTCTCCCCCTTTAGTCCATTCACAACATGAACCCTGTGAGAGCAGAAGAGATCACAGCACTCTCCACATTAACCCCTCCGCTGGCTTCAAGCTGCACCTAAAGGGAGCCCGAACCCTTCCGCATATGGCCTATCCGTCCCAAACGGTCTGATCTCTCTCCCTCTAAACCCATTCTTGTGGTCTCTCCAGGCTTACTGGCCTCCTTCCATTACTTACTAACTTATTACTACCCCAGGGCCTTTGCACATACTCATTCCCTTGTCTATTGAGCATATTTGCATGACCAATCCGTTCTCATGCTTCAAATCTCAGCTGCTCCCACCTCCCTGCGGAGATCTCATCCCACCACTCCAGCGAACGCGTTTCCCCCAGCGACTCTCCATGTCGCACTCAGTTCATTTTCTTTCCTAACCACCTTTGTTATACTTCATGTGTGTATCCTCTGACTTCTCACCGTAGAATATCAAACCCGTGAGTGTGGACGGACTCCAAGGGGGCTGCCATTATCACCACTTTCTGGTACTCACATGCTTGTGTGACCCCCTCCCCTTGAATGTGGGCTGAAACTCTATACAGTAAAGGACGTGCGATTTCATTTGCTCTTGATTACATAAGGTTGTCAGGCGTCTCTTGCTAGAACTCTCACTTCCTTGCTGGCTTTGACAAAGCAAGCTGCGGGTGTTATAAGATGTCCTTTAGACACTGCCACCTGATGAGGTGGCCTCTAGCCAACAGCCAGCAAGAAACCGAGGCCCTGGGGCTGGTCGCCTGCAGGGAGATTCCTGCGGCCAGCACCACATGCTCTTGGAAGCAGTTTCTTCCCCAGTCGAGCTTTGAGGTGAGGTGGACTGCGAATTCTTACATGTGTGATGCGTATTGAAAGACCTAGGGCTCCAAAGGCATGTATGTTAGGAAAAAAAAAATTATCTTAATTCTGAGGGACCTGGGACTTTTGGGTTTTCTTCTGAGGAAACGACCATTAAACTAAGTTGAAGGACGATTTAACCAGGCAGAAGGGTCACTGGACAAACGACACAAAGTCAGCTGCATTTATCTCTACATCTTATTTTACATCAGTCCCAGGGTTTTTAAAACACTTGCTTAGTGCTTCATCTAGTATTCACATCTCGGTCTCTCAATATCATTCCCTACTCCTTTCAGCGTTAACTCCAGGCGAGGTCAGGAAGAGCACACGGGGAGCCTGGGGGGCCGTGCAGGGAGTAAGGGAGTAGGAGCGAGGAGCCAGCCGGAGGCACCTTCATTGATCGAATTTGGGACGGCCTGACCTTTAATACATGGAGAACCACGGCAACGGACTACACCGCTTTGGATTGTTTTTTTTAAAATCTTGGATCCATAATGGTACCCAAGAAAGAGAAGGGAAAAAATATATATTTTTAAAGGACTGCAAGACAAGCAATGTAGAAAAAGAGAGGAAATGACCACTTTCAACCTCCAATGCATTAACTATTCAGCTAAAGTCCACCGGTGGCTGCGTAAACTTCTGGATCGAAATGTATTTGGGGACAGAATGTTCACAGTCTCAAAGTATCACCCCACAGATACTTATTATAACCAAAAAATGCATAGCTATACAACAGAGATGCCCAGCAGTCACCAACTTAGTATCACCGAACGTTATCTCTACCTCCTGAAATCTTAACAAAAGTCAACATCTTGACAAATAAAGAGTTTAGTTTTATTCCAGAATACGAGAAACCAGAGAGACATAACAATCCAGGACAACGAATGAACCTCGGTTGGACCCTTGATCGAAAAATAATGCCATAAAAACAACTGTGGGACAATGAAAGGAACCTGAATATAAGTATTAGACAACATTACAGAAATAGTAATAACTCGCTCTGCTGTGTTGATGGCATTGTGGTCATGCTGGAAGATGTCCTTAGTTCTAGGCGGTGCGTGCAGAGCCTTTTAGGAGCGGTTCATTAGGAGTAAAGGGTGGAAGGGAGACGGGTATTTGGGTAGAGAGTGAACTATTCTGCAGGTTTGGAATTATAGGAGAAAATTATAGGAGAAAACCTGAGGGGAAACTGAGTTTAAAAAATGAAAATTGTCCACCGGGAGGAATGGAGAGAGAGATGGAGAAGAGAAAGATGGGGAATCCCGACAGATGTGGTTTGATGCGTCTCCTTTAAACCTCATGAGGACTCGGCTGCAGGACACGTTATCACCATCTCTAGTCCAGAAATGGAGATACAAGAAAACCAGTTCCAGATAACACAGCCTGCAAGGAACCTGGCCGGGGCGCAAAGTAGGGGTCCCGCCACTTCTCCATATCTTCGATATCTAAACGGACATTTGCATGCGGTAAACATTCTTTAGAATTCCTCTCCCCTCTGATTTTCCTGTATGAAAGACATAGGCACGAAAAAGTCCATGAATGGATGGGGAAGAGCAAAGGCCAACAGAATCATGAGGAACCCCATAATGTCTTCCTCGGGGGGGTGTACTGAGCAACTCCCCTAAACAGCACATGCAGAGAGATGCCTCTGACCTCGCAGTAAGATGATGGTGTTTCCATACCCTGTTGGAAGCGGTGCTTTCTGATGTGCAGAGACTTGTCCAAAAGAGTTGGAAAAATTGACCACTTAGGACATCCATCTTCTGAAACTATGAGTCTATTAGCGGGTAATTGGGACAATTCGTACCATTTGCGATGGATGCCTTTCCTTGTTGCTGAATGTTATGAAGGACAATGCCCTGCTCTATACGCGAGATAAAAGCCTGAGCGCTGGACGTGAACTTGGGAGGTCCGAGTCCAAGTCATCACACCCGTGTGGCCCTAAATGAGTGGCTTTCCTTCCCTGGGCTGTAAAAGGAGGGAGACATTCATCTCAGAGTTTCAGTGCCAGCATCCCGGGCCTCTGAACCGCTAAGAGTCCCCCGGTCTTCTGATATTGGCCGACGCAGAATTCAGCTTGAGTATGGGTCTGACCCGGTGTGGTTTTCTCCACTGTATATTTAAATAAATGACCCATTAGTGTAACTTTCCATTTCAGATACGTCTGACTAACACGCAGCTAATTTTTTTTAGGCTGTAGGTTGGCTCAGAGTCCGCTAGATGGCAATCTTGCCAGTTTTTCTTCCAAGACCTACCAGGCTTCCAGCCCTCTTCTCAACATTTCCAGAACGAGAATTATGTGTCCGCCCAGAGCGCTCCGCACCTGCCTTCAGACTTCACAATACAATAACCCCTCGGAGAACTCAGTGCCATCCACTTTCTGTTTTTCAAATCAATAATCAGTACTCATGCACAGTATTGCTTTAGAGTCAAGCTATGGCACAATCCTTTCAATTAAATTAACATTTAAATAAAAATTGCCATTGCGGAAGAAAAAAATCAGGAGGGAAATCTCTAAGTGCCTCCGGTGCTGCTTACGCTGTCTGAACTTGTTTAATTTCCATTCCTAATGACTTGCCGGTGAACTCTGGAAATTATCACCAACCACAGTCCCCTTAGAGCCCTTCCACAGCCTGGAGAACAGAGAGGCTAACAGCACGGAGGGGCAGGTGACAAGGGCATTTACCTCGAGGACAGAGGGTTAGGTTAAAAGCCTCTGGCCCTGGACAGAATAGAAGCACCTCTCACTCTGCCACTTATTGACTGTGAGACCTTGAGCAACTTCAACCTCTGTGAGCCACAGCATCTTTCTCTGTAAAAATGGGGATAAGCAGATACCTAATCTACAGGGATTTTATGCCAATTAAATAAGATATCACAAGCAAAGCTCTCGGCATAGTGTATGGAAAGAAGTGTTCATTGTTACCGACACTATTATCAGCGTTTTCCAAAATAAGTTTAACAATTATCATTATTCTTGTTGCTGATAACAGCATTGCTATTCGTTCTGACTGGCCTTGTATTTAGGAAGCACTATGATGAAAATGACTTCTTTTATATCAGCTCTCTCATCTCAGCCTCACAACTGTAGGAGGTAAATATAATGCTATTCACAGCTAAAGATAAACTAAAGTTCAGGAACGTTTAGTAGCCTGACCTAGTCCCACAGCTTTAGGAGGCAGAGCTGAAATTCCAGCGCAGGCTCTCTGATCACAGACCCAGGACTTTAAACCATAGACTACAAGCCAAACGACAGGCTACGATCCTGCCACGCAGGGAGGACGGCTAGTGCGGCCATCACTTTACAGTCTGCAGAGTTTCAAGGGCTTGTCAAGGTCACTCAGAGCGGTAAGTGAATGCCTAGGACTAGAAACCGAGCCTCTCTACCCTTAAGCCAATGCCGTCCATCCTGTGCTGGCATTGTTCAGAGCACGAGGACTGGCTGGACTACGGAACCCTCTTGCCAAACAGGATCTTGGGTGTTCAGTGTCTCATGGATCACAATCGTGACACAACCCCAGACGCTGATACTTTTCTTAAAACAATACTGCGCTTTATCAATGCAGCTGGCACACTGACCGCCACGGGGTTCTGGGGTGATAAGTGCTGACGCCGCAGAGCCCTGGTGGCCATTTACAGAAAGAGCAATAGGATGGTGGCTTTGTTATGTCCAGTCCCTTTGGATGCAGCCTGGGAAATAGGAAAGAAAGCAACACAAAGGTGGGAAATAAATCTGGGGAGCAGAGCCAGCGCAAACAGTATACTGTTAGATGGGGGGAGAACTGGTGTGGACTATTGTAGAATTCGTTTCGAAGGTGCAGAATCATTAAGTCACGCGTGCGAAGACCAGGGAATCGGCTCCATTCATCCTCTCACAGATGTTCTCACAGTACCCCGGGGGATGCCACAGTCGACAGTTCCTTAAAAATGCCAGGAATCGGGTCTGTCGGGTTGTATGCAGAGCGGGAAATTTCATAGCACGACGTCTAGGACCGGGAAGCACACAGGCCGCCGCTGCGTCTGCTTGCTTAGGACGTTGCATCTTTGGCGGAAGGAGGCATCACCGTTTCTTTACTGTGCTCTTCCGTCTGTGAGCGTGACCTTGCCCTTCGCCCCTGATGGCTCATCCCCGGGGGCCCTGGGAGGGATCCTCACTTAAGCTCTGCCATGCCTCCCGGCTCTGCTCTCAGTCAGAGACCAGCCATCGGAAGCACCGACAGGTGAGCGCAGTCCTCACTGGCGTTCCTCGATGACGTCCCACAAGGGTGACACTGCTCCAACTCGCAGGGCATGGAAGAATCCCTTTCCATCCCCTTCCCCCGGCCCTGCTCTCACCGATTTTCTTAAACCCTGCACCTGCCCCAAGGCCTCTCCTCTGCCCGGACCACTCTGCGCCTGGCTAAACCCCTTGCCCGGGTAAGCCCCCTGGGCCTCACGCCTCTCTGCTCTTTTGCTCCCGATCCTCGCATCCCCCGAACACCAGCTGCTTCTTCCCCGACGGGGCTTTTCCTCCCCAGCTCACCCTCTACCCTCTCCTGCGTCTCCCGCCAGACCCACCTCCTTCTCTGAGGCTGAGGAGGAGGATCTAAGCCGGGAAAGCTCAGACACTGAGCTACGAAAGACGAAATTCTATAGTGGGAGATGGAGTGTTTAATATATATGTGAACATATATGTATATATATTTTTTTATTGCTACCACATTAGGTAACAAAGGACAGAGACTCCAATGGACTTCGCTCAGCAGTTCTTATGTCTGTTTGAACCGAAAGAGTGAACACGAATTTGAAAATGCCTTCCCTTTCCATCTCTCCTCCTCTAGAGTGAGTGTGTTTGTCCATCAATCTCTCTCTTTTTTCCCCCTCACCTCTTCTACCTTCCTGCTCCCCTGGCTTTTTAACCCCAGTCCCTTCTCCAGCCTCCCCACAGCTTCCTTCGTTTGCTGGTGGTTCCAAAGGCACAACCAGGGGATGCTCAAGGCCCTGAGACATAGAGAGACTGATGACCATCCTCAGGAACGGGGAAGGGAGGGAGGAAGGCAGGTTTCTTCGGTATCCAGAGCGCGCCCAGCCTTCAGCGTGCAGAAGCGTGGCTCGTGTTTTCCTTGTTTCGAGAGTGCAGAGAGACTGAACAAGGGTGCATTTCCTCAACGATCAAGACTTTCTGCTGAGAAATGTAGCCCTTGAGACTTGAAGCAAGTGGGCTGACAAGACACAGCCTGGGTATGAAAATCCATTTCATCCCGCCTGCACGTTGCCTGGTAACATCCAGGCGCGTGCCTCCGCGGTGCTTTAAATCCAATCCGACGCGGGCCGCCTTCTCACTGCCATGGCTCTTCTCCCAGGAGATTCAGGCCTTGGGCCAGCAGCCGTTCCGATCCAGTTATTAATTGCTTTCTTTGCAAGTAAAAAATGATAAAATATGCTTCACCCTACAAAGAGTCACGGTCATCTCAGGGAGATAAGGGGCTGGTGAAAGCACTACCTCCGAGCTATCGCCGACACCGAGCTGGCAGCTTCCCCCAAAGCAACTACCCTTTGAGGATTTACCTGGAAAACAGCTTCACATAAAACGACTTGAGGAAAGAGAAGACGGCGACCGATTATCCTCACCTCGTGTCCCCCTGAGGAGGAAGCTGAGGCTCCAGCGGGAAGAGGGGCGCGTCCAACGGCACACAGAGCGCAGGCCACGGCGGCAGCAGGGCCACGGCCTCTTATTCTCGGTCTCTGTCCACTGCGTTCATTTACTCCAGCTCCCTTGGCTTACTGGCCAGTGTTCTGTGAGGAAGGAAAGCAGGACTTCTCGACCAAAGGATTTGGGAAGTGCGGGAAAGACAACGTTAAAGGTGCTCCGTCGCCGCCAGGAGCCTCAGGACTTCCGAGTCCGGGCGGCCGTGCACCGAAGCCCGGATGGACATCTCCTGGGCCCGCTCACCACACGGGTCTGGCCCCGGACCGTGCTCCCTGCATATCCGCGCTAAATAACGTCTTGAACCAGTAACCCTTGACGCGTGATTTTTGAGCCAGACTTACGACCACGTATCTCTTTCGGGTGGAATTGACTGAGTTGACCGGTCACTTCTGGCCTTGTCCGAGCAGGAAGAGCCTGTACGGACCGGACACTTCCCGAGATCTAGTTGCCTGAGCAGTGCTCGCTGCAGAACCTACGGACATATGACGGGGTCGGTCCATCCCCACGGTCACTTCCTTTCTCCAAGCCACGTAATTCTCTCGATGGATTTCTTTCCCCTCCCTCCCCCCCATAATCTCACTGGCTTTTCTGATTCTCCTTCTGTCCCTCGGAGGCACGTTCTCTACCCCTTAGCCGCTGTGGAGTTTTTAAAAATGTAAAAATTTAAAAAAATTTTTTTAAATGTAAAAAGGGCAGGTTACTCCCCTTTCAACCACTTCCGGCCGTGGTTTCCCAAGGTTGTCGCTGGGACTGCGGGGTTTGGTGATGAAACTCCTGCGTCCGTTCCGACCTCGCCTTCTACCAACCTGTGTCCCCTGTGTCCGCGAAGTTGGTCGCTCCGTGGAGCGTGATAAGCCCGTGCTGGCACGAGGACCCCTGCCTCGTGGGTGTCTGCCTGCGCCTCTCGGTCCCGTCACCACACGGCTGACTGGTTCTTCTTCAGGCCTCTGTTCAGATGCCACCTCCTTAGAATTAATTTCCTAACCCAATCTCTATGGCATGTCCTTGTTTCGCTTTCTTTATTTCATTACCTGAAATTATTTTTGTCCGTTGTTAATCGTCTGTCTCCTCGGTAAGGGCCTAGACTGCTGTTTATCATGGAAGCATCGATGCCCAGGACACTCGCTGGCACGCGGTAGGCATTCGGTAAGTACTTAAGGAAATTAATACAATGGTAACTCTTTGCCCTCAAGCGTTCTCAGAACAGGGCAACTTGCCAAAACTGAGCATAGCTTACTACGTCTATATAGAGGAAAAAATAGGGCTATTAATGTACAGGAACGTTTTAACAGTCATTTACTGGGGGCGACACAATTTAAGGATGAAAGACTAAGCAAGGTTTTGCTAAAATCCAAAATATTTTTCCTCTCAAGAATAACAACTGTTGATTATTTTAAGAACGTTTCAGGTCAAAGCTAACCTGAAAATGTTAACTTAGAAACAGACAGGAGGAAACAAGATGGCGCTTCGGTAACCGCTGAGCCCCCCGCCTCCCGCAGCCACATCGAAATTACAGCTAAATACAGAACCACCGTCACTCAGAGCCTCCTGAGACCCGGCTGCACAGAAGCCCCACAACCAGGGAGCTGAAGCAGCACTGAGACCGGGAGGAGGGGCGGAGACGCGGGCGGGGCGGGGCTGAATCCCGGAGACGGGCCCACACCCGGTGCAGCGGGTAAACCCGGAGGGAATCTCAGCAGCAGAGATTTCCCGAGGAGTGAGGGGTCCCAGCCCCCCAGCAGGCCCCCAGCCCAGGGCTCCAGGCCGGGAAGAGACGCCCCCACAGCTCCGGGCTGTGAACCCAGCGGGGACTGTCCCTGAGGGTCGCGGAGGCTGCGGGAGCCCCAGCAGCTCCCCTTAAGGGCCCGGCGCGGACTCACTCGGACGCTCCCTCCGAGCCCAGCGCCAGGAGCAGCCGGAAAGGACCCGGGACACTCGGGGGAACTAACCTGCCTGAGATCCGGGCAAGAGGCGGAGGGCGGCTTCCTCCCGGACAGAAGGGCTGGCGGAGGCCATGACTTCTGTGGCGAGTCCTCCCCGCACACGGCCGGCAGGCAGGCGCCATGTTTGAGTCGCCAGCACCTGACTCGCACCGTTGGCCCCGCCCCGTGATTCCCGGAGGCCCCGCCCTCGCCACCTGCAGCTCATCCAGGCCATTTCCAGGGGCTTTTCTGTGCAAGCGGCCTCTCGAGCCTCATGCTTAGGACTTTCCTAAAATCTCTCAGACAAGCAGCAGCTGCCCCATACAGCTTGATAAGCGGCCCCAGGCCTGGCACTAGCGGCAGCTGCATTGGCTCATAGCTTGGCCTCCCCTGGACACCCCAAGCCCAGCACAAGTAGCAGCCAACTACGGTTTGCTGTGTAGCTCATGCTGGGTGGCCCTGAGCAGGGCACTGGCACAGGCTGACTTTGCGCCTCCCGGGGGGCCCCAGAGACAGTGCACCTGGTGGTCAGACTCGACCACGCTGGATTACAACCCTACCACACCCACGAGTGACACTCAAGGGACGCACTTGGTGAACACCAAAGCCCCACTGAAGTAAATCCTGCTCCATAGGGTTATCTCCTGCACAGCAGCTCTCTGGCTGTAGGTGCAGCTGGTCCTCACAGCTGAGGGTCTGGGGGTCAGTTCCTCCCAGTGACGCCAACAGCAACCAAGGCTCAGCTACAACAGGACAGTGCACACAGCCCACACAGGGGAGCACCTGGAAGGCCCAGCTCAGGTGACTGGGGAGGCTGAGCCACTGGACCCCACAGGACACCTACTACACAAAGCCACTCTCCAAATTCCAGGAGACAGAGCAGCTCTACCTAATACATAGAAACAAACACCAGGAAGCAGCCAAAACGTGGAGGCAAAGAAACATGTCACAAAGAAAAGAACAGAAGAAATCTCTAGAAGAGGAACTAAATGAAATAGATCCAAGCAAGCTAACAGATACAGAGTTCAGAATTATGGTTATAAGGATGTTTAAGCAGACTGTTAGGGAAATAACTGAGAAAATCGATAACATAATAAAGTACCAATTTGAAATGAAGGCTACACGAACTGAAATAAAGAATAATTTACAGGGAATCAACAGTAGAGTAGAGGAAGCTGAGAATCAAATCAGCAATTTGGAACATGAGGAAACAAAAAACACCCAACCAGAAGAGCAAAAAGAAAAAAGAATCCAGAAATATGAAAATAGTATAAGGAGCCTCTGGGACAACTTCAAGAGGCCAACATTCATATTATTGGGGTGCCAGAGGGGAAGGAAGAGACCAAGAAATTGAAAACCTATTTGAAAAAGTAATGACAGAAAACTTCCCCTACCTGGGGAAAGAAATCGACTTACAAGTCCAGGAAGCACAGAGGGTCCCAAACAAGAGGAACCCAAAGAGGCCCACAGCAAGACACATCATCATTAAAATGCCAAAGCTTAAAGACAAAGAGAGAATCTTAAAAGCAGCAAGAGAAAAGCAATTAGTTACCTACAAGGGAGCAGCCATGCGACTGTCAGCTGATTTCTCAACAGAAATTTTGCAGCCTGAAGGAAGTGGCAAGAAATATTCAAAGTGATGAAAAACATGGAACTACAACCAAGATTGCTCTACCCAGCAAAGCTATCATTTAGAATTGAAGGTCAGATAAAGAGCTTCTCAAACAAGGCAAAGCTAAAGGAGTTCATCACCACCAGACCAGCACTACAGGAAATGTTGAAGGGTCTTCTTTAACAAGAAGCTAATAAACAAAAGAATCTGACGAACTAAATAGATCCAGAGACATTGACGCATGTAACAGACGATCATATCTCAGAGGAAAGAGGAAAGGGGGGTGGAGGGTGGGAAGAGATTAACGAAAGAAGTTATATGCATATATGCATAACCCATGGACACAGTCAATAAAGGATGAAGGCCTAGGGAGGGGGTGGGAGTGAGGTGGAGGGGGTCAGTGGGGGAAAAAAATGGGACACATGTAATAGTTTCAATAATAAAGATAAATTTAAAAAAATAAATAAAATAAGAAAAAAATAAATAAAATGGACAAAGGACTTGAATATACATTTCTCCAAAGAAGATATATAAATGGCCAATAAGCACACAAATAATGCCATAATTAGCCATCAATTACCAAATATATACTATTTATGCAAAAAAAAAAACAAGATGAGATGCCACTTCACATCCACTAGGAGGGATATAATAGAAAAGACAATTAAAAGGTGTTGCCGAGGAGATGGAGGGGAACGGCAGGGTTGGGGAATGAGCTAAGGTTAGCAGGGTTTGGGGCGGAGGGGTGATGAAAACGTTTTAAAACTGATTGTGAGGATGAACAACCGTGTAAGTATGCTAAAGCCATTGAATTATATACTTTAAATTGGAAAAAAAGGAAAAAAAGAAACAAAGACCAAGAAAGAGAACAGACAGAGCACTGTGCTGCAACGGAGGAGACTGAGCTCTATTTCACACCTGCGCACTCAAATGACAAAGTCTGCCAGAGAGAGAGAACTAAAATCAGGGGTTCTCGCGGTCTCTGCTACAGGCCCTGTGAACACTGGGCCTGCAAAAGGGGAATCCAAACCTAAAAGTGTAGCCCCTCACAGATCACCCCACCAGAGTCAAACTGACCGAGAAGCATGGGAGGAGAGCAGATATCCCGAGGAAAAGCAGAGTAGTAAGACGTGGAACAGGCCTCGTCAGGGGCAGTCGGAGGCCTAGTCACACGGTCACATCTCTTTACCTTCAGAACACCCTGGGGATGGAGTGGGTGGGCATCTTCTGATCCTGAATCCTTCCCTCGGAAGCCACGTTTTCTCCCCTTGGTCACATGCTCTAGCCTGTGCGTACAAGTCTCATCATCAAGGCTCAACAAAAATGCTCAGGGCTCCCCAGAGCTTATGGCTTATTTACTGTGCAGCTTCTAAACGCTCAGATTCAGCCACAGGGCAGCCAATTATCATATCAATGAAATCTCTGCTGAATTATCAGAACCAGTTTGCATCTTCAAAAAAAATAAAAAACCTCAACAAGGGAAGTGATCACATCAGTTCTACTGAAACAATATGAAACCGAGATGTGAACTCCCAGATGTTTTTGTTCAAGGGCACTTTAAACCTGAGGACAAAAATTGCTGAAAAGCATTAACATACAGAAACTTTTTTTGGAATAACTTCACTGTTGTTTCTTGAATTCGAGACTCTTCTGTCTCCTATAATTCTACCTCTCTGGGTCCTAACAAGCTGCTCATTCCAAACAGATCACTTAAGGAACAATCGCACTGGCTGTAATTCCGATATAAAGCCGTTCAACTCAACAAGCAGAATCACTTGTGCAAGTAAATCACAGTATCCCTGTGAAATAGGAAAAAAGAGTGTAATTTATATTATTTTTAGAAATAAAGGAAAAGCTAATAAGTGACTTGCTGAGGTCAGATAAACCTTAACACAAACATCCTGGTTCCTATTTCCATGCTCTGGCCAGAAAGATACGTTCCCTTGACCTCTCCTTTTTATTTACATCTTACTCTAGTGCAGAATCCACAGCTGTTCCTCGGCGTTCATTTTCTTCTTTTTTTTTTTTTTTAAAGAATAGTTTATTGATTTTTAGAGAGAGAGGAAGGGAGAGGGAAAGGGAGAGAGAGAAGCATCGATGTGAGAGCATGTTGATCTGCTGCCTCCTGCCCCCTACCTGGGATCAAGCCCACAACCTGGGCATGTGCCCTTGACTGGGATTCGAAGGGACTGGGATGACGCCCAGCCAACTAAGCCACAACAGCCAGGGCCATTTTCCCTTTGATAATAGGGCCTCTTGCGTTTGCACAAATCAATAAGACTGCCCTGGCGGAGGTGATCTTTCCCATCTTCCTGACAGCTGGCTGTAGCCACCCAAACAAGCTTGGGAGTGAAATGCAAGACCTCCCGTCATTTCCTTAGAGAGAGACGGAGCTGCTGGCCCTGCGTGTTCTTTGTCCCCACACTGCTGGCGGGGAAGTGAGGATTGCAGGAACTCTGGCAGCCTGTGCTGGGATCGTGGAGCAGTGCTGCTAGCCTGGGCCTCAGACCGCTCCCCTGTGAACGTCCATGTGCAACAGAAGGAAACTTCCATGTGATCCAAGCCACTGCATTGCATGATCTCTTTTTCCCCCATCTAATAAATTCCACCCAGCCCCAGATTTTAGTCAATGAAGAAACTCACTTTAAGGCTCATTTACCGTGGAACACGTTCAGAGGAGACGGACTGGAAAGCGGGGTAACTAGAAGTCATGACCCAGGAGGGACCACAAAAAAGACCTGGGAATACATGAGGTGAGGAAGGAAAGAAAAAGACGTACCAGTGGGCATTCTCTTCATATTTTTCAAGGATTATTGTGTGAGGAAATAATCACTCTTGTGCCCACGTATATCAAGAAAATAAAGTACGATTCATTTCCAGAAGCTCAGTAGGAACAAATTTCAGCCTCGTTAAAGGAGGCGCTTTCTCATGATCACAACCACCCAAAGATATGCAGGAAGGCCCTGGGTACTGATGAGCTCCCAGTCACTGGAGGTAAGCAAACAAAATTGGATGTGAGAACGTAGAATACAAGGTCAGGATTCTGATGGAACTAGGTTCTAGTTCTGACTCTGCCATTTACCAGTTGTCATTCCTTAATATTTATGAGCCAAGTCTTCATTTGTAAAATGGGGCTAATTTTAATATTTATTGAATAGAACTGAGTAATAATAATAAAACACACATGGGAGACTTTCCACTGGAGATGCTACATACACGACCTTATTTGGTGGGGATATTAAAGCAGGGTTTAATCTCAGGCGAAGAGGGAAGGATGGTCATGATAGATGGTCCTGTGATTCTGAATATTTATTTCCCTTTCGGCGGTGCACAAGCAGGATGCTTATTGAAAAAGCTTGGCTAACAAATTATCAAGTCATTCCTCCCTCTGTGAGTGCCAGATGTTTCAGGAATAATTCAGTTGAGTGGCCCTCACTCACTCTCAGCCCCCGGCTCAGAGCACTTCAGGTCTTTGTTGGATGAGAGAATTATCGCTCCTGGACACCCAGAAGTTCTGCCAAGACCATTTGCCTATATAGACTCCTATTTGGTCCAAACTTCCGAGAGAGTGAGGGGTGTGCCTGGGATAAGGCATATCTGTGGTAAGGAAAAAGCTAACACCTAGGAGTCCAGAGGGTAAGTGCTGGTCTGATGACTGACACTTAACTGACTTTTGGATCTTGAAGTTTCCCCACCTCTTTAGAATTGGTATCCAAGTCTAGAATATAAGGGGGCTGGGAGAGGTCATCTAAGGGTCCTTCCAGGTTCAGAATCCCATCCTTTTCATCCAAAGAAGCAAGATGACTCACTCCTTGGAAGCTTAGATCACTCTCTTCAAGTTCAAAAGCTACTGAATATTGGTGGGAATACAGACTGGTGCAGCCCCTGTGGAAAGCAGTATGGAGTTATCTCAAAAAATTAAAAAAATGGAACTGCCTTATGACCAAAGATCCCACTTCTGGGAATATATCCAAAGAAATCCAAAACTAATTTGAAAGGATATATACAGCCCTATATTTATTGCAGCATTATTTACAACAGCCAAGATTAGGAAGCAGCCCAAGTGTCTATCAGTAAATGAGTAGACAAAAAAGCTCTGGTACATTTACACAGTGGAATACTACGCAGCTGTGAAAAAGAAGGAATGTTACCCTTCGCAACAGCATAGACGGTCCCGGAGAGCATTAGGCTGAGTGAAATAAGCCAGTCAGAGAAAGACAAATACCACATGATCTCACTTATATGTGGAATCTAATGAACAAAATAAACTAACAAAATAGAAACAGGCTCATAGAGAGAGAACAGACTGACAGCTGTCAGAGGGGAGTGGAGTTGTGGGGCTGAGTAAAAAAGGTGAAGGGATTAAGCAAAAGAAAAAACAAACAAACCTCATAGATACAGACAAGAGTATGGGGATCACCAGAGGGAGAGGGGGGTGGAGGGAGGTAGAAGAGGGTATAGTGATGAAGGAGACTTGACTTGGGGCGGTGAACACACGATACAATATACAGATGATGTGCTGTAGAACTGTACACCTGGAACCTATGTGACTTTACTAACCAATGTCCCCCCAATAAATTCAATAAAAAAGTAAAGAAAAAAAAGCTACTGAAACCTAGGATTCAGAACAATATCGTGGGGATTTCAGAATATATAACACTGTCATTTGACATAGATAATCAAGTTTTGTGAGCAGATTGAAATAATCCCTTTTTCAAAAAGGCAACAGAACCATAAGTAAGGATGTCAAGGCCTTTAAATATCTTAGGGCGGGGGCAGGGGTTGTTCACATGGAACCACAAGATGCCAGTGGCGAGGTGGTCTCCGCTGGGCATTACGGCTGGTGGTTAGGACGGTGGCATCAAGAGCGGTCAAACCTGAATGTAAATCCAAACCTGCCACACATGTTGATGGCAACTTTGAAGAAATTGTTTTTCAGGCCTCACTTTATTTCCCTTGACAATTGCCACCCCGTTGTTTGTGTTTTGTAATGCTAATTAAAGGAGGTAATGATTGTAAAACTCTTAGCACTCCGCCTAGCAATTTAACCACTGGAATTTTTACCCATTTGAGGACAGGGACTTTGGTTATCTTACTCCATAGTAGTCCTAGAAAATAGTCCTTACCTGGTACAGAGTAAGTGCTCAAGAAACTTTCAAATAAATGCTGCCACGTGCCCAAGGGTCTACGGAGCTGCCCACAATGATGGGAACGTCTGGCCCAATCCCCTTTTGAACAGTATCACTAGTCTTATCTTTTCGTCTGCATCTGCGTGTATGTGGTATAACCATAGTCACTGAATGTGTACATATGGCCACTGGGCCCCAATCTAGGTGATGTCAATTGGCATCACTGTTCTGGGTCATCGTCAAAGTTGCCTGCCTTAGGATCCTGAAATTTCCATCTTTTGATTTTGAGAGGTTTAAGTAGGTTCTTGATCTTGTTTGGACAGTGATGGAATTCAGCACAGGGAAAATCGACCACATTAGTAATAAAATCTATGAGTAATTTAAAGAGTCGTTAGAATTATAACATTGGCTCTCACTGCACAACCATCCCCCAAAAAGGGTACAAAGAAAACTGTAGATATATTTTCAACCCAACCAACCACCATTTATAAGATTTTTATGCTAGTTCACTTAGCTGGAATTTTACGTAAGCCAATTTAGACACACTACTGCCTTGGGAATCAAGGCAATTATAACCATAATACCAAAAGACTACTTTTTAAATAATCAACATCATCATTGTAATTATTTAGCCAACAAAAGGACACTTTCAAAGTAGCAGAGACTTTTATAACCAGGATATTATTAAATAGGAACCCCCAAGGGATAAATTCATAGAAGAATGACCAATGTGTCCTATTAAAAAGAGTCACTTATTGACAAATTCAGCACATAAATGATGTACATTGTGCAAACCAATTTGTCTTTGCAGTTAGCAAAATACTTTTGCAAAAATTTTAGGAATTTTTTTCCTGTCTCTAACTATTGAAAGACAGAGTCTATTTCCTTTACGTCTCTAAAGTAGAGGTAATTGTATAAGAATTATTTTTAATTCCTATAAAATTGTACTTAATGGCCTACATCAAGGCCACTTCCATTAAGGAAAATACAAAAATTCTTTCTTATTAGCGAGACTTATCTGTTGCTCAGTCTGGTAGCCATTAGCCACATGTAGCCACTGGGAACTTGACATGGGCTGTAAAACCAAGCAGTTGAGTTTTTAGTTTTATGTCTTTTTTATTGATTTTAATTTACAAACTGAAGCAAAATAAAATACTTTTCCATTATACATAACGTTATGATTTCAATGATACTACATTCCTCTTTATTAAGAATTTGGCATCCAAATGGAGCTGTACATAAACAAAAATAATGGAAAATATGTCACTAATAATTTTACGTTGATTATTTGTTGAAATGAAGTTTTGGATACACTGGGTTAAATAAAGTATAGCATTAAAATTATTTCCTCCTATTTCTTCTCACTTAGTTTTTAATGTAGCTACTAAAAAAGTTTTCATTATGTATGTGGCTCATATTATATTTCCACTGAATGGCACCCATCTTGCAATCTAGAAATATCTACTTACTCAAGTTCTGTTCCCTCTAGTGATGGTGACATTTATATTTCACCAACCCTCCCACAGATAATATTTGTGAACAAAATGGGAGGGGAGGGGCAGGGGGAGATTTTTTTTTGAAGGCTGAGAGAGCAACTGAAAGCATGAAGGAATTAGAGGGACGCTGACCCTCGAAAGAAGAAAACTTCCCTAGATAAAATTCACATTCATTAAGCTTTTGCAACCGAGGGCATTCTCTAATCAGCAGGGAACAAAATGCAGAGAATTTAAGCAGCAAGTCATCATCTTAATGGATTGAGAAGTCAGGGGCTGGAGGTTAGGGCTGTCAGAGCAGCTAAAAAGGGAAGGGGCAATATAAGAAAGGAGAAAGTCCCTAACTCTGCATAAGATTGCCACCCAAACCCCCGGCTCACCTGTGAGCCAGTGCTCGGAAAAGAGCAAGATAACAATAGGAACTGAGCAGAGATCTCACCTTCTTCCCACTGCGAGGGAGGCAGTTTGGTGCTTATGTGGGCTGCCTGCTGGAACAAAAATAAACACCCCAGGAGAAAACGGGCTCAGTCTCCACCACATTTCATTCAGAATGTGCGGTGTAACGGGTTAAATTAGCAGACTCACTAAGAAACAGGAAAGTGTGATCCACAGTCAAGAGCAAAAGCAGTCGATAGTTACGGAGCCTGAAATGCCTGAGATGCTGGGATTAGGAGATTAAGTCTATGTTTCAGACTGTCGAGGATACTATGTATCATAATGAATAAAGAAAGGGACACTAGGCCAGGAAAATGGTAAACTAAATTAAATAACAAAATAAAAATTCTAAAACTAAAAAGTAAAATATCCGAAATGAAAATACCTTTGACAAGTCTTTAAAAGCAGATTGGAGTTAGCAAGAAGGATGCATCGATGAAACCGAAGCTAGGTTACCTGCTGAACATTATTTCCTGAAGATAGATTGAATAGCAACATAAATCATCCGATGTGAAGGACTGAGCAAATAAAGGTCAAAAATAAATCAACGGAACCTCAGAGCCTCGTCGACAACAGGGAATGGTATAAAACCTGTGGAATGGCCTCCGCGTTGACAGCGCGCCTGCGAATATCCGCGAGCATTCCTGGAACCTGCTGGGGTTTCCGAAAGCGTGGCGAGGGCCAACCCACCACGTGGCACGGTGCAAGGCGGTCGAGGACCCTCTCCAGGCCCAGGGACACTGACATGGGGCCGGAAGCAGTGGCTCTGGTGGGCAGACTAAGTGGATTTTCTAGGAAACGTCTAAAACTACCAAGAAGATTATGCTGAGGCTTGAATGTGTTGGGCCCAACTGCAGGACTAAGAGAGTGCTGACCATTAAGGGGTGCGAGCATGTTGAGCTAAGAGGAGACCGGACAAGAAAGGGCCAAGTGAGCCAGTTCTAAGCTCCATCTTTTGTTTTATGATGAAGACAATAACATCTTTAGTTCACTTCTATACATAACATGTTATAGAATATATATATTATTATATAATTATATTACATAAAATATATTAGGTATTACCATATTAATTTACATATATATGAGTCCCAGAGTACAGAAGAAATAAAACAAGACAGGAAAAAAGGTGGGGGGAGAGTAGTCAAATATTCCCCAAACTGGGGGGGCAGGGGGAGGATCCAGACTTGCTGATTCAAGAAACTCATGATTACTTTGCAATCATGGTAATTGCAAAGGAAACCACACCGACGCACATTACAGTCCAACTTCAGAAACCAGAGTTGAGCAGAAGATCCTGAAAGCAGCCAGAGAAAAGATAAATTACATCCAACTCAAAGTCCCTTGCGAATAAAAATAGTGGCTGATATCTCATCAAAATCAAATGAGGCTAAAGGCAAGGAAACAATGTTTACATTGTTAAAAGAAAAACTCTTTTACCAAGAATTCTATCTCTGGTGAAAAGAACCTTCAAAACGGGGGCAAAATAAAGAGATTTCAGATAACCAGGAACTGCGAGAATTTATTGCCAACAGAGCTGCGCCTCAAAAAATACAAAAAAGCATGTTGCTCACACTTAAGGAAAATGATGGTAGATTCAAAACGGGATTCTGTAAACTCATGCACAGCACCATAAATCATAAATATAGGAATAAATTTTAAAAATTGATATACTCACCTCATTATTTAAAGGACATGACTAAAAGTGAAATTTTAACACTTTAACACTACGTATTGTGCTGTATCACAGGTGCACATCATAATTCATGCCATAGGTATAATATATATGTTAACAGCCCCGAGTGGATAGTTAAATGGAACTATGTTAGAAGTTCCTGGTATTTTACATGCATTGGTAAAATAGTAACTCTGAGCAGACTGTGACAGGTTAAAAGTGCATAGTGTAATCTTTAAGACAACCACCAAAAATATAAAGAAGGATAGCTAAAAAGCCAATAAAATTGACTTCTAAAATATTTAATTAATATATAAGAAGGCAGGAAGGAAGGGACAGGGAAACCCTAAACAAATAAACAAATTAGCCAACAATCAAAACAAATGGAAACAAACAGCAAAATGACAGGCTTAAATCTACTATGTTGATAATTACATTAAACAAAAATAGACTGAGTACTCCAATTGAAAGTGAACGATGATTGGACTGGATATAAAGAGCAAGAGCTAAATGCTGTCTATAAATGATACCATTTAAATGAAAGATAAAGAGAATCTAAAAGTAACAGTATGAAGAATGATTTATCATACAAATAATAAACGTCATAAAGCTGGAGTGACTATATTAATCCCAAACAAAAAGGAATTCAAGATGTACAAGAAATAATGAAGAATATTTCATAATAAGAAAGCTGCCTGGCGGAGTGTGGCTCAGCGGTTGAGTGTTGGCCTAGGATCCAGGCGATCGGGGTTCGATTCCCGGTCAGGGCACATGCCCGGGTTGCGGGCTCGATCCCCAGTGGGGGGCGTGCAGGAGGCAGCCGATCAATGACTGTCTCATCATGGATGTTTCTATCTCTCCCGTTCCCTTCCTCTCTCTGAAATCAATAAGGATATAAATATACATATATATATATTCTTATTTTCTTATTACTATATATATACGTATATATATAGTAATAAGAAAACTGTTAGTTTTTTAGGAAGACAATAATTATAAATTTATGTGCCTATTAAGAGATCATTGAAAAAATCACGCAAAACTGAAAGACCTAAAGGGAGAAATCGACAAATCAACAATACTCATCAGCAACTTTAACATTCCTCTCTGTGTGACTTACAAAGCAGCCAGACAAAAAATCAGTAAGAACATAGAACATCTGCGCATTATTAATCACCTTGACCTACATAACATTTCCGAGCACTACATCAGCAACTGTAGCAAACACATTCTTTTTAAGTTCACATAAAATAGTAACATACACACACAGCCAGACTATATGCTGGGCCATAAAAGAAAAAAGCCTCAAGACTTTTAAGACATTGCTATTTAAAGAATGTATTCTCTGACTACGTGGAATGAAAATAGAAATCAGTAAAAGTAAGGTATCTATAAAAGCCCTATATATTTGTAAATTAAACAGTGCACATAGACATAACCCTATGGATCAAAGAGGTTATAGGGAAATTTTAAAGTATTCAAACTGAGTGGTCATGGAAACACAACATATTGAAATGTGTTAAATGTAGCTAAAATAGTGGTTAGTGAGAAATGTAAAACTTTCTATGCTTATATTAGAGAGGAAGATATGTTTATAATCAACAATGTTTCCATCCTAAGAATCTGGGCAAATGAAAGCCAGCACAAGTAGAAGAAAGGAAATGCTACAGACAAGAGCTGAAATAAATGAGATAAAACAAATAATAGAAAAAGTTCAAGCCCAAAGCAGGTTCTTTCAAAAGATTAATAAGACTGATTACTTCTCACAAGAATCATGGGGGGAAAACAAAACAAAATGGGAAAGCACATCACCAGCATCAGGAATGAAAGAGGGAACATCACTATAAACCTTATAGCTATTAGATAATAAGAATATAGTAATACATGAAAAAAAATCAAAATGCACAAGAGAAGCTGCAGTAGGCTACCTTTGTATAAGAAAGAAGTAAAACTTACAAAAATCTCCTTATTTGCACATAAAGAAACAGAAAAGATAAACCAGAAATGAAACACTGATTACCCACAGGCCATACACATTGAGGTGTTCAGAAGTGAAGGGTTATTATATCTGTAACTTAGTACACAGAAAAATATTTATATTCATGTTATAGTGCATAACATTTATGTTACACTTTATAAATATACACGCATAAAAGGGAGGGAAAGAGAAAACAAAGAAAATGTGTTAAAATGTTAACATCTGGGGAGTCCGATTGAAGGGTATGCAGATATTATTTGTATTATTTTTGTGACTTTCATTTAAGCCTGAAATTACTTCAAAATAAAAAGTTAAAAAAGGATAATAAAGGAATATGGGGGGGTGCCAATAAATTTAACAACAAAAATACAATGGACAAATTTCATGAAATCATAATCGATAAAATACACAGAGGAAACTAAAAACTCTGAAGAGAGCTTTGTCTAGTAAAGAAATAAAATTCACTATTTAAAATTCTCTCCATAAGAAAATTCCAGGTCGAGATGGTATAGCTGGTGATACTATCAAACTTAAAAAATAAAAAGCGATGCCAATCTTACGACCTTTGCTCATAGACTAGGAGACAGAACCCTTCCCAACTTTTTTTAATGAAGCTAATACAGCTTGATACAAAAGTTCAACACAGACATTGAAGTGTTACAAACTAAAATGTCTCATGAACATAGATGAAAACATTCTTCACAAAATACTAGCGAATTGAAACCTTGTTTTTAGGAAATGGACACCAAAGAATTTAGGTGCGTAGAGGCATGATGTCTGCAAACTACTCAGAAATGGTTTAAAAATGTGTGCACGTATCTCTGCCTCCCTGCAGATCAACAGCTAATGAGGCAGCGAATGGGGCAAGATGCCAGCTGCTGGCTCTGGAGGAAGGGGGTTCAGGAGTGTCTTGTATTCTTCTTGCAGCTCCATGTAATCTGAAGCTACACTGGTGTAAAAGGTTACAAGAAACTCTACTTACCGTCACAGCTTAACCAAGTGTGCTTTGCATACCCGTGTCAAAGGCTGCTTCAGGGCCTAGAAGACCACAGAAAGACAGCCGCATTAATACAAAGAATTTAAAATCTAGTAACACTATTTCATAAGATATGCCAGCATCCTTTGCAGACCATATTCTGTATCTTTTTTCTGTCTCCTTCAAATCAAGCCGGGACTTTGAAAGACTGCAGCCTCATGCAGTCATCAGGCATCAGGGCCCCTCACTCATGAGTCACTGTCCCTCTCTCCCTTCTAAACGTTTCTAGCATTTTCCCCTCCCGCCCGTCTTTGTGGAAATCATCATCGTGGCACTCTTGAGGCCATCCTGACTCGGTTATTTAAACAGGCCCTAATCGCCTCTCATCCGGCTCCACGACCAATCATTCTTCAGGCAGCCAGGGCAGTCGTCTTTCCTTCTACCGAGTGGCCTGCCTCCGTGGATTAAAACCTGACAATCACTCGGCATTACCTACGGAACAGGACCCACGCCCCTGGGAATTTTGAACAAGATCTCTCAGGATGCCACCCTGTCACAGCCTTAGGTCTGCCCACCCTGGCCAACAGGATTCTGAGGTGCCCCACAGTGACTCCCACCCCGGTGTGATCTCCTCCCCCACAGCGTGGGCAGGATCTGTAACCTTCTAGCCACAGAACATTGCAGACAGTAATGCGACATCACTCCTGTGATCACGTTCTATTATATGGTAAAAATGAAGGATTCTACAGATGCAATTAGGCTCCCAAAAGAGCTGATTGGGAGTTCACCAAAAGGGAGATTATCCTGGGTGGGCCGAAATCCATCAGGTGGGAGGAGGGATCAGGGACTCCAAGTGTCCCCACCCTGCTGCTCTCCTGCAGTCACAGTGATGATGTCAATAAAGGGAGCCTCGCGCCAAAGAACTGCGGGGGGCGGGAAGGGGTGTCTCCAGGAGCTGAGGCCCATGGGCCAGCAGTCAGCACGGGAGTAAGGACCTCAGTCTTAGAATCACGAGCGAATTCTGCCAGCAACCACGTAAACTCAGAAGAGGACCTGAGCCCCAGATGAGGGTGCAGGATGGATGAGCCTGAATTTGGCCTCGTGAGAACCTGAGCAGAGAACCCAGAGAAGCCACGCCCAGGCTTCTAAACGACAGGGACTAAGATGATTGACAGGTGTTGTTTTAAGCCACTAAGTGTGTGGTAATTTGCTAAACAGCATGAGAAAACTAACATACCTACCAAGGACCATCCGTGCCTATGTGTGCACTGATCATATTTCATGTCTCAGAATATTTGTATCTACCTGAAAAGGTGTCTTGTCATCCTACAACCTCTAATTTAGAGGGAGTTATTCCCCTGTCTTTGTCGCCCACTTTTTATCTATACAACATGTTATAATATTGGTGTAAGCATTTGTGTTTCCCGCTAGACTAATCTCCTTGATGTCAAGGACAAGGGCTCATCTTGACATTTTCCCTGTAATTGGCTCATAAGAGATTTTCAATCTGTTTTAGCTGAGATTGTCCTAATTGACTGGAAAAAAATTACTCTGTTATCTATAAGCACATTCCTTTTTGTCATTTCCCCTAACTAATTAATAGATATGGAATTTTAAAAATCTCTTATACCACAGGAAAGAAACAATAAGTTCACACAGAAGCTCTCCAATCCAATACAGTAATCAATCACTCTAATTCCAGGTCTGTAGCTATAAATGCCGCTACGATTTCTGTAACATTCTGTTTTTCTCAAAGCAGAACAATGAAGGCTGCCAGCAAAGTCACTAATTGCCGGATGAGACAAAGGAGACGGTCTGTGACTGCTGACATTTCACTAACACCTTATTAGTATGCTAGGGTCTCAGCAAAGCAGCCAAAGAGATGAGCTGCACTTCTTGGGAGGACAGGAATCGGGCTCACTTTTCTTTGTTTTTTAATAAATCTTTATTGATTCCAGAGAGAGGAAGGGAGAGGGAGAGAGATAGAAACATCAATGATGAGAGAGTCATTGATCAGCTGCAGCCCGCAACCCGGGCATGTGCCCTGACTGGGAATCGAACCCCGATCGCCTGGATCCTAGGCCGACGCTCAACTGCTGAGCCACCCCCGGCCGGGCTCGGGCTCACTTAAAGAGAAGAGGCCCTCACAACAATGGGGATGGGCTGAAGCGGCAGTATCTGGAACAAGGTGGTGTGTGGCACTGAACGCATCCGGTTTGCACAGTGTCCCTCACGTCCCCACCCTTCACCAACACGCACCTCAGTCCCCAATGGAAAACACTTGGACTTAGGATTCAATTAGATGCACTGTTCCTTTTGTCAGATCGGCAAAACACGTATTTTTGGCGTGCCACAGACTTGTAGTCATTAGTCTGTGTGTGCCACGAGATGAAAAAGGCTGAAAATCGCTGCTCTAATTACATAAAATAACACAAAAATAAATCTGGCAAATTCCTCTCGCTTTGGACGGCATCATCTTTTTTAGCCATGTTCTCAGGAACAAATATACCTGCACCTTTCATGAGAGCCTGTAATTGTAACCATTTTCTTCCCCCATTATTTCTGTGCAAAGAGGTAGTGCTGGGAGCTTCTTTGTAGTTCAGTCTACTGAGTTGTATCACAGGCTGCAGAGACCAGGCTGTAAGAAACATTGTGAGAAACTACCCAGTGCTTGGAGACATCATGGAAAGAATATATACATTGTCTTGTGGCTCTGGTAAGTGACAGAGGTCTTGAACACCACAGGATGCGGCCTCACTCACCTGAGTGTTATTTTAACAGAGATACACTTGCACTCGTAAAGCTGCTTTCAGAGGCCAGAATGGTTACACTGCAGGCCTCTCCCGCATCCCCTCCTGCCCGTCTCCCCTGGGTCCTCATCCTTCCCATGGTGAACCCACCTTTTTTCCTCCAAATGATTTCTCCTGGAGCCCTTTTCCTCTCAGCTAAAGATGCTTGCTTTCCCTCGACGCCAAAGGGAAATATTTTTAATGCCCCATTAAAAAGGGTTATGGCTAAAACTCAGATTCTAGACACAAAATAACAACTCTGTAACCTTAGGCATATAACTGAACCTTTCGGAGTCTTTTCATTGGTAAAATGGAAATAACTGTGGCATCTGCCTCATAAACTAACCGGAGGATTGAATGAAGTCGCGAGCACACGATAAGCCCTGGAAGAGAGGTCGCTCCTGCTATGGTTTCGATGCTCGTCACTGTAATAGCTTCACTTGAAAAAAGGGCTCTCCCTCCTTTCTTGACTTTCTTCTAGAAGAGCCAACTAGTAGGAGCCCCACAGGGAACAGAGCTGTCAGTAATTCCCTATCTGCTTCCTCTTCTCCCTTCCTCCCATTCCCACAATTTCTAAACAAATCAATGGTTTCAAACGTATTTCAGAAGAAGCCAGGGAAGGCAAACACCATTCTAAGTGGGGCCAGGGCCTGCGGAGTGTGCCCAGGCGCCGGGGACTGTGCCAGTGCCACGTTCATCTCAGGCGTCTGAGGACCCGTGTCGTGTCTGCCGATGGCGAGGTCGCTTGCTCCGCCGCTGCCTGCCAATCGCGAACCATCCACAAGCCAGGCAGCCCCACGGGCCCTGCTGCAGCCCCCCAGTTCCTTATCCCCTCCACCCTGACCGCCTGCGGGGTCTCTCCTGCTTTGCACAAAATCCCAACAGAAATTTAAACAGGGCAGACTCCTGCTTAAAGTTTCAACAGCCCAACAGTAATAGTTTTAATGATGTTCCAAACATTTAGAAATATTCTACATCTAAAATGAATCATCTTCCAGGCTTGGTTTTCCTCCACTGAGTTCTATGATCCAATGTAGATAGTAGGTATTTTTTCTTATTCATAGAATAGGTAATATCTTGTAAAATTTATTCATTTTTTTCCCCATGTTATCACCACCATCGAGGTAATCCTTTCTTTAACCATTTTTTTCCTTCTTCTAACTTTGAACTCAATCATTATTTATTCAGAAATTTTAGCTTATAGATTTATGAACCAGTCAATAGTTAAACAACTATCCCAGTGGGCCCTCACACACTCCTGCATTTATTAATAGGAAACTGAATAGAAGGGAGGAGTCTTGAGTTTGGGGTGGGGAGTAGGAGGTGGGTGTTGAGTTCGAATTCTGGAGTTTGAGATGGAAACCCTGCTTCCATGTCTTAAGAACTCTCTCAACGGCTCTAAGCCTCGCCCCCTTCAGCTGCACAATGTGGATCACACTTGCGCCCACTGTCAGGCTGTTCTTAGGACTAAATGGCGTAACAAGTGTCGATCATTTAGCACCAAGCCTGGGCTACAGTAAGAACTCAGGTCATTGTCATCTTCAGCAACTACACAGGGCCTAAAAGAAGATTCAGGAGATGCCTGTTTTCACTCAGGTATGTCATGAACCACCCGATTGGGGTGAGTCACTTCCCTTGCCTGGACTTTGATTTATTTATCCATAAGTGTGGACAGACAGACCTATTTTTCTACAAGTGAACTCTGAGTTCTGAAATTTCCTTAGCTCAACTGAACCTTGTCTTATTGATTCAGAGACAATATAGTGAACACCAATGATAATACTTTTATTTTTTTCAACACATTTATTGCACGGATAGAGGCCTGGAAAGCCACTTGAAAATAACTTATGGACTTGCCAGTAGTTTGGTAGTAGTGACAATGACACGGTCCGACAAGTGCTATCATAAGGGAGCGTCAAGGAGCTCGTGGTGGGGCGAGGGCGAGAGGAGTCCAGGGCCTTCCGGCAAAAACAGTGTCCAAGCCGGACCCGACGCACAGGAGCGACTCGAAACCCGGGGGAACCGCTGCGGGGACCACTGCTGGCTGCTTCTCTGGGTGACTCAAGATTCTCGCTCTTGTATTTTCTCTGCCCCCATCTTTCCTTGTGTTTCACTTGCCAGCTATCTCGCGTGCGTGCGTCTAACTCTAGTCCCAATTCCTTGCCCAATTCAATGTGCTGTGGGCAATAAAATCAAAGGGCTGATTTTCTTAAAAATCATGCTTTGTTTTATTTTTATAAAGAGCCCTAAGAAGAATGCATTTCTTAGCTATTGACCACTTTTATTTTATTTTTTTTAAGTTGCATCATTGACCTTTATATAAGTAAGGATTTATTTTTTTTCTTTTACTTTTTAAAATAATAGGTGGGGAGACAAGGAAGAATAATTAGACACTATTATTGAAAGGGAGTTTTTTTTAGGTGGGAAAAAAAAAAGGAAATTTCAGAACCACAACTTATTTTTCTTAAAAAAGTCTTCCTTACACACAACCCCTAGTGTAAGGTGCAACAACAGAGCCCAGTGGAAGTACTGTGAATTTAGTTAATGACTAAATTAACACAAATGAGAAAAAAATGTCTCATAAAACTTCAGTCACTGCAGGTATAATTTTGCTTTGAAAGGGAATAGATGAGAGACCTCTCCAGGGCCCGTAATAGCCGTCATTTTCACCAAGAACGGGGGGAAAATAAAAAGGGGAACACGGCGGAAGAAACGTGTAGGAAAGGGAAGGGCAGCCTGGCTGCAAAGCGAACCTTACACATTGGCGTCTGGAAAAAGTGTCACTCCGGGACATTTTCATTGTTTTTGCTTTAATTCTACTCAGCTGAATTAATATACTATCCACATTTCAGGTGCCTCCCACTAGGTGAACGGCTGGGTTCTCATTTTTTAAATAGCCCGGCATTTCTTCAGTCAGCGGGAAGAAAATGCAATGTGATTTATCCGACCCTTATATGCTTCGATAAAAACAAACAAACAAGGTCAGTGACGTAGGGAGCAAGTAGCTACATATTCCATGTTTACACTAGTTAGAAGACAGAGGACACGAAAGAGCAACCCAAAACAATAAATCGTTACAAATTATCTTGAAGTTGTATGTAAGTCCAGCTTTATAATATAACTGTTTCAGGGACAGATTTCAAGCCTCAGCCTCGTGTAGTAAGATTTGTGTAAGAGTTTTTATAGACGTGTCATCATTGGGAGGACTGAAAACCGCGGTGTATTTACACAGTGCGACACTACACGGCAGAGGGAAAGGACAGGCGTTGGCGTGGCTGGGTATCAGCAAAGACACGTTGGGGGGAAAGCAAGTTGTAAAAGAAAGTATGGCTCCATTGTTATAGAGATCAAAAACTTCTCAAACTAGCTGAATTAGTTAGCTATTCATAATTCTCCGGTGGTATTTTGAAATAAAAAATGTTAAATTCACGAAGAGATAAAACCACCCACTTCCAGAATCAAAAGTAAACAAAAAATTGCATTTCAAAAGAAAACCAAGCTGATTAAGTATATCGGGTGTACTTCAATGAGTCTCAGTTTCTGTGTGTTTTTTTCTTCTATCTGTTCTCATTGTGTCCTATACCTGAGCATTGTCCTTTTTCTTGGTAATTTCTAATTTATCCGCCTGGTATTTCACCTTTAGACACAAAGGCAGTGTACTATATCTACCAGTCCAGTTCTCTACTGTATCAATCAGGGTTCTCCGGAGAAACAGAACCAATAAGACTTAGACAGTGGGCAGGCTGGAGATTTAGATAAGACTGGATGTTGCCGTCGAGTCTGAAACCTGCAGGGCAGGTCTGCAGGCTGGAGACTCAGGCAGGAATTTCTAGAGGCGCAATTCCTTCGCCAGGAAACTCATTTCCCGCCCTAGGGCCTTCAACTGCTGAGACGCGGCTCACCCACACGGGGGGTGGGGGGTGGGGGTGGGGTGATCTGCTTTATTTTAAGCCAACTGACTGTAAATGTTAATCACGTCTACAAACTGCTTTCACAGTAACATCTAGTGTTTGACCAACTGGGCGCCATAGCCTAACCGAGGTAACATATAAAATCAGCCATCACATTTACCTACCTACCTACCATTCTTATTTTTTCCATTTGACAATTTAGACTGGAAATGACTCCATATTTGTGTCATAGTTATTGCCCTTCCTTTATTTTTATTTTCCTGAAAGCGTAACACTCCAATGTATAGACAGAGGTCATTTATTCAGCGAGATAGTTCTAATTCTTTTGTTTTATAAACATGGTACAATAAAAAAAAGCTTGTACATATGTTGTTTCATTTGTTCCAGCATATTTTAGAAATAGGCTCCTACAATTGGAAATATCGAGAAAATTAATATATAATTTTCTTCGATATTAGCCAATTTCCCTCCATAGGGGTCGGACCTTTTAGGACTTGGCCCAGCAAAGAGGCCCTGTTTTGTCATAACCTCACATACACACAAAACACACACAACTATATTGCTCAGTTGGTTGGAGCAGCATCTCAGACACCAAAAGGTTGTGGGTTCGATCCCCAGTCAGGGCCTGTATGAGAAGCAACTGACGGATGTTTCGCTCTCATATTGATGTATCCCTCCCCACCCCTTCCCTAAAATCAATAAAAACAGATCCTCGGGGAAAGATTAGAAACAAAAAGTAGCACTGGGACCACCTTCTCACAATCGTGCTCTTCGAGTTCTTTCTTCCCTGTGGGCTAACACCTGGTAGTCACTGCACACTCAAGTTCCGAGCCAACAGTTACGTGTCTTACAAATTATACACGTAACTGAGGGGAGAATCTGTTCCTTGGTTACCATTTTAGTGGCTCTTTTCCATCAATACTAAGGAGCTGTCATACAGTCAGCAGGTGCACACTCAGTACTTAGCGTGGAAAGATGAAGGGAAGACTCACCCTCTCCCAATGCGCCATCAGGTTTGGTGAACTCAAGTTCATGGGCGCCCTGTAGCCCTGCCCCAGAGACATATAAGATACCCCGGTCCTTGAGTACAAGTAGGGAGGGAGAAGGTGCCCAAACACTTGGCAGCTGAAAAGCTGGGTCTCAGGGTTTAATTCCATTTGATATTGAGAAATGAATTGATCTGGTATTTCTCATATCAAGAAACGTGGAACAAAATTCATTCCCGTTACACATGAGTTTCAACTATATATTAGGGAATGATTCATCTAATCACAAAACTATAACTTCCCAACTTTCTCCAAACTTTCTCTTTAAAAGAGTTTTATTTGGACAATTAAATACATATTTGATTTCAACAAAAAGATTTCAAGCAGAAGTGAGGACAACTTGTCTTACACGTCATGAAAATTACATTTCTGACCTGGCCAAGCAATCGTTTCACTTAGATACCTGGGGGGACTAACTGATCTTTAAGAGGTCCCCGGAATACAAATACTGACACTTTTACAAATGTATTTCAGTGTTGCCGAACAGCAAGGTTTTGTACCGAATGCCGAGGGTAGACGTGGAATTGATGCAATCCTTTTTAGTAGACGTGATTCTACCAATGCTATTTAAAAGGTCCGCTGGAGACTGTGAAAGTTAAAGCGGGTTGGCAAGAGAGAGAAATCCAATAACAGAACTGCCGTGAGAAATTAATCTAAATGGTAATGCTTCCACATCCCCGACTCCCCTGGGTCCGGTGTGAAAGCCAGCGTGTCGCGGGGGAATCGCCAGGCCGCCAGCACCCCAGGAAACCCTGCCGGGTCGCCTTCACGATGGGGGAGCCAGTCAGAACCTGGCCACACAAGTTATCGCCTCTGAAGTGAGTCAAACCGTGACCTTTCCCAAGGCCTGCGCCCAGACTCCAACAGAAGGGAGGGCACAGGGGCTCCTGGAGCAGTGCTCCTCAGCTGTGTGTCCCTCCTAATGAGCGAGGCTGTCCATCCACAGGCATTGATTAGGAACCAGTGATCTGCTTAACCCTGCAACAGCCTCTAGGAGGTTATAACCAATGACACGTGGAATTTTTAGGACATTACCATCTAACAAATCTGTCTCTCTCTCTCTCTCTCACACACACACACACACAAAATATATTTCTGCACTTCAGGAAAGGTATCGTTTAGATTGTGGGTGGGAGAGTGAGGATAGACGATGACTTTCCCTAGAATTAAGTGCAAATATACAACTGCGTGCCCAACAGCCTTGTGACGGTGCCCCTCCTGCAGGGTAAGATCCACCAGCCGTGGGTAGTGCACCGGGCGCCGCATCCTGGGGGCTGCGGGCGGGCGGCACGTTCCCTGGTGCCCCCTTCAAGCTGCCCGGGGTAGTTCTGACAGACCCGCTCGGCCCAACGCAGAGCCTCATTTCTCATGAACTTACACGCTTCCCCCCTTTCGAACTTGGTGGGCAGCGCCCCGCCCTTCGTCCTTCGGGGGCGCTGCGGTTGACGTCTCAGTTGCATTCTCCCTTCTCATGCCCCCCCCCTTCGAGGCACCCCAGCCTCTCCGCTGCAATCTGTGAGCGCTGGAAGGAGCCCCCCTTTCAGGGCGGGGCCTGCGGCTCGGGCATAAGCCAGGCAGCGTAGTCTCATTTCTGATCCACCAAAACTCAGCCCAGTGAGAGGCTCGTCATGGTTTCGGGAATGAGGAGAGCAGCTTGCCTGCTCGGAGCGAGCTCTTACACAGACGAACCTTCCTCACTGCCCCTGGCCGAGGGGCCCGCTGCCCCGGAGATGCCGCCAGCCCCTCGGCCCTCAGGGAAAGCCGGCGGGGGCAGGGCTGCGGGCAAATGTGAGTGGCTTAGACAGGTCCTTCACGATATCATTGAAATGCAGAAACGAACTAGCCCTGAAATTCACTTCATCTCCAGATTCGCCGGTTATTTAAGCCCATACATCGGCTCTATTGTTTAAGCCGACCTGGACCAGGTTTTTTTCTTATTTGTAGCCCTAATGCATCCTCCACGATATCGATCATTCCGTGAAGCAGGGCAGTTTGGCAACGTGCAAAAGGCTCAGAAACGCGTGGGCCCTCTGGGCCAGCAGTTCGACTGCTAGGAATTTAACCTAAAAGAGTTGAACAGCTATAAAGAATTTATAGGCACAAGCCTCTTCGCATTATTGTCTAGACTGGCGGGACACTTAAAAGATCTTAAATGTCTAATGGGCAGCTAATCCAGTAAATTAAGAGATAACGATAGCACCAAATACCATGCAGCCGTGGAAAATGATAAGGTAGCTACACGCATTTGTCAGGAAAAGCTGCACCTTATAGAGTAAGTAAAAAAAAAAAAAAGTGCAGGTGATAGCATGTTTTAGTAATCCACTTTATTAAAAAGCACAGGACAATAACGATGCTAACGCCCTCTCTGGGTTTTAAGTATCAAGGGCTGTGCATACATTATTGCCGAGCTTCTCAGTCCTGGCTGTGTCACAGTCACCTAGAGAACACTTTTAACAAACCAACCAACCAACCAACCAACCACCCGAGCCAGGGCTGCACAACTAACCAGGCTCCCTGGGAAGGTGGGCACACACATGAGAATTTTTCAAAGACCTTGGGTGATTCCAATGTGCAGTGAAAACTGAAGGTCATAGTGTGGTCTCTGTTATTCTGGAAACAACACCGTAAGTAGTATTTGTATCACCTGCCTCATGCGGTTGAGGAAATCTTAGAAAGTTGAGTCACTGGCCTCCTGTAGCATGCACGAGCCCCAACTCCACCCAGGGCTGTCTAACTTTAAAAACCGTGATCTTGCCTGGCCGGGCGAGGCTCAGCGGTTGAGCATCGGCCTAGGATCCAGGAGATCACGGTTTGATTCCCGGTCAGGGCACAGGCCCCAGTCGGGGGCATGCAGGAGGCAGCCGATCAATGACTCTCTCATCATTGATGTTTCTATCCCTCTCTCCCTCTCCCTTCCTCTCTCTGAAATCAATAAAGATATATTTTAAAAAACAAAAACAAAACCGTGATCTTGACCATGATATCAAATTATTCTTTCAGTGAGAGAGAGTAAATGTGCGAGGAATTTGGGTGCCAAGTAAAAAGACCAGAAGACTTACAGAATTTGTGCTATATCTCTGGGTGGTAAGATTACAAATAATCTAGGTATTCTTTCTTACAAACTTAAATGTTACTTTTAATAACCAGTATGCCTTTGTATTGTAGGTATGTACAAGTATGTGTATGTATGCATGCTTGTGTACACATGTGTGTGTGTGTATATATATACACATACACATGATACGTGTCATAACATGATTACTGCTCTGTCACTATCATTTCACTCGTCTTCAAAACTTCTGCTACGTCCATTATGACACATCCATAGAGCATCGCCCATCTCCTCTGGGGAGAGCTGTACTGCTTCTGAATGTCAGACTGCTCCTGTCCCCACTTTATCTCAAAACTCCGGCTCCAAGTTCAAAGGTAACATTTCCATATATATTGGAAATAATCACAAAAAATTTAAAAAAGCAGCACAAAAATACTGAGGCTGACCAAAGAACTAAGGTTGCTAACAAAGAAGTCACTCGTCAGCCAGGTTAGCTCCTGGCTTCACCATACACCCATGTGAAAAGCTGACGATAGGGTCACATAAATTATTTTGGTATCATTTGAAACAACTGCACATTGTTTCACTGAACTTTTAAATACCTGAAGCAGCAAAGTTATGTTTCATGTTCATTTAGTTTCAGACAAGCTTTCTGCCCTCTGATTTCATCTCAGTTTGCTGAAGACATAGCGAATGTGCTTTCTCAGGAAGATGACACCCAATTAAACTGAGGGTCGCTATTCTCAATTGTCTGACCATATAATTTTCAGAAAGCTTGCTCTAGTTATCAACACTACCAGTTATATTGTCCTTAAAAATGTCTCCACTCATGTTATTCAAGAACCCGTTGCATATAGACACAGATCCGTGGGTGTCGAAGGCCCCAGGCCGTCCCTCAGCAGGAGCAGGTGCCCCGAACGAACCCTCAGCAGCCCCTCGCTCTTGCCCCATCAGACTCCCTACCTCCCGCCTGCTTCAGAGCAGCTTCATCTCCTGCGTAACATTTCTTTTGAAGAAAAGTTCTGTGGGCACAAATGTTTGAAAACCACTCATCTAAACCAACTCCTTCATTTGTCAGACGAGGAGACAGCAGCTCCCAGAGTGGAAAAGCTCCCAGAGTAAAGCTCCTGCGTGCGTGATGGGGAACACCGGGGCCTGGGGCCTTGACCATCAGTCCAGGGCAGTGGGTGCATTCATTTCCTATCAACACTGCAACAAATTACCATGGACTTAGTTGCCTAAAAATGCCACAAGAGTGTCAGAAGCAGACATGCATCTCACAAGTCCATTCCTTCCAGAAGGCCCGAGGGGAGCATGGTTTCTTGCCTTTCCCAGTTTCCAGGGCCTGCCTGCATGCCTTGGCTCGTGGCCTCTTTCCTCAGTGACACTGATCTGAGTACCTTTCATGCTCCCTTCTCTCAGGTTCTCTCTTCCACAGTCTTATCTCCCTCTGACCACAGCTAGGGAAGGTTTTCCACTTTTAAGGTCTAAGGTGATTAGATTGGGCTCACCCAGATAAGCCAGAATCATCTCCCATCTCAAGGTCTTTAACTGAATCACACCTGCACAGTCCCTTTTGCCACGTAAGGTAACATTCACAGGTTCTGGAAATTAGGATGTGGTTATCTCTGGGGAGCCATTATCCGGCCTATCAAAGTATCAGTACTTTTTTCTGTCCTAGCACAAATGAGAGACAGAACATATTAACATCAACTTGCCAAGGCAATAATTCCCAAGCATAGAAACGCATGACCCTACATAAGTCCACAGGATGGAGATAGAGATGAGAGAGGAAAACCATTTTTTCAAAGGGGTCATTTTAAATCACAGATGCCTTCTATTTCAGGCGTGGTATAAACTCTTAACACAGTGACTATACCAACATTCCTGTTTTGCATACTCTCATAGAATAGTTTATAAATTATATGCAAGCGACACATTTACTAGTATGATATAACTAACGCAAGAGCAAGAGGTTAGGAGCACCTATTTCTCTAGGAACAAAATATGGATTTTGATGTAAGGGCTCAGCAAATTAGAATTTGCAGGTTGGACACTCTCACATATAATTTATTTCAGGTCAGTCTTGTACAAAATGTGGGCTTTATTGCCAAGAAAATACATGTCCTTAAACGGTTGAGTAACATGACAACTTTTTTGAAAAACAAACTGGCAATTGCAGTTCCTGAGGGCATGAATGTCAAGTGTCTGAGTCAGACGGCCCTTTTCCATTAGCAGGTTGCTCCAGGCAATGTCACAGCCCTAAATCAAGAGATCTGGTTTCCCCAACAGGAGATTAAAATCCTCCTTGGAGCTCCAACACCTTCGCTCTGCCTCTGTCCTCCACAGAGATCCTTGGCTGCGCTGATCGCCTGGACAGAGGTGACATTTACCCTCAAAACCACCCTTCCTTTCCTTTCCTTCAAATATCTCGTTCTTTCACTCTCTCTCCATTCTCCTCTCAAAGCTTATAGTTTCCTTTAATCACAGAAGTGATGTCAGGCTCACTCTCCATTTAAGTTAAACACAAGGAAGCTTAGAAAATGTGAGATTATGCTTCACGCTATAATGCTGTATGTACATTTATAACATTTTTGGAAACCACCCCGGACATTCATTCAACAAATTGATGCCAATTGTTCTGACCCTAAGATTCTGAGATCTGTCCTGGGTGGCTCATTAAAAATGCCAAGTCCCACGGTTCCTACACATAGTCATTCCCCCTTCGTGACATTTTGTTTTCTGGAGGAGAGGGGTGAGCCCCAGAAATACGTATATTAATAAACACCTCAGACAGGTCAGCAGTAGTGGTTCTCACAACATACTTTGAATTCAAAGGGATGGGTGACAAAGAATTTTAGGGCAGCCAAGAAGGGATGGGTGAGAAGCTACGCTCACGTGAGGCATGGAATCTTTGCGTGCCTGTTACACGGCGAAAACAAAGGCAAAAGCATAAATCATAGGCTCCAGAGAATTAACTAAAAGTGGACTGTTTTTCCCACAGACAACAGAAGTAAATGGCAAATCTGGAATCCAGACCCAGAAAGTCTGACTTCTATGCCGCCTACACCGTTTTCTTTATTTTTCAGTGTCATGAAATTTTTAGAATGGAAACATTTCACTAAACTTAAAGCAGCCTTAAACATTGATTGTGCCCTGGACGGTGTGGCTCAGTTGGTTGGGCACTGTCCGGTGCACCCAAAGGTTGCTGGTTCGATGCCTGGTCAGGGCACAGCCCGGGTTGCAGGGGGCAGCAGATCGTCTATGTTTCAGTCTTGCATTGATGTTTCTCTTTCTCTCCCTCTCTTTTCCTCTCCCTCTAAAAGTAAAAAAACAAACAAACAAAAGAAAACAAATCTAAAAAAAATAAATAAACGTTGATTGTAAATCGTATACCCTGCCTGGAAGACAATAGTCCAAAATGAGGTAAGCGACTCCACTCTGTGCCATGGCTGAATAAAAGTCGCTGTGTAAGCCGTGCCCTCTCCAGGCTGCTGGCTTCTCCGGATCCTGCAGCGACACTGTGGAGGAGCTTCCATGTGGGATGACCAGCATAACAGTTAAAACAGGCCCTTAAGCCAGGTTAGAAGAATTGCTTTTTAATGTTAAAAATCATTCCATTACTCTCTGATGTAATTGATTATTTCTGACTGACGGAAGATGATTATTTTCCACATGCAAAATGTTTCATTTTAAAGGAATAACTAACTATTCACAGCCATTTCTCAAGGGTTTTCACCTAAAGAAACATACATGAAACGACACAACCAAATTAAAAACAAGCCTGACGTCTGGCTAAAATACGAACAGTGGAAAACTCAGACACACGAAAGGCACATTCACCTCCCTGCGAAACCCGTTCAAAGGCCTCCCCTGGACCAAACCCGCCCATTTACGGGACAGAACCACAGGAAATGCTCTAACTGCCTAAATCGCCCCCGTTTTTCTTACTGTTAGTTTTAAAAATATTTTTATTGATTTTTAAAGAGAGAGGGCCCAGCCAAGCGTGGCTCAGTGGTTGAGCATCGGCGTAGGATCCAGATCACAGTTCGATTCCCGGTCAGGGCACAGGCCCGGGTTTCGGGCTCGATCCCCAGCAAGGGGCGTGCAGGAGGCGGCCGACCAATGACTCTCTCTCATTGATGTTTCTCTCTCTCTCCCTCTCCCGTCCTCTCTCTGAAATCAATAAAGATATGTGTGTTTTTAAAAATCTTTAAAAAAATAAAGTTAAAATAAAGAGAAGAAGGGAGAGGGAGAAAGAGAAACACTGATGTCAGGGTGGAACACGGGCTGGCTGCCTCCTGCACGCCCCCCACTGGGGATCAACCCTCACATCCAGGCATGTGCCCTGCCCGGGAGTGGAACCGCCATGGGACAATGCCCAGCCGACCGAGCCACACCAGCCAGGGCCTTAATGTTAGTTTTGAATTTATGGTTCTAATTTATTTGATTCTTTCCCCCCAAAATAAAATAAAACATAGAGGAGCTCTCATTAGAAGTTAATGCACATGCAGCCTCTGCATACTATAGCTGTGCATAGGTAAGGAAAAATAGCTAAAAAGTTTCCTAATTGGGGCCTTCAACAAAAGTTTTGATTTTAAAGTGTATATGTTATTTTAAGGCACATTAATCAAATTTCCATGTGCGTCTCTGAAGCAAGACAGAAATTGCTACTTGAAGCAAATTTTAAAAAACAAAGAAAGTCGAAGAAAAGGTGACATGAGCCTTTCAACTTCATTCAATCTCTCTTTTAACCCTTTAATTCATTCCCCAGGCTGCATAAGACCCCCCTAATTTTAACTCCGGAGTCCGACGTCTTTAATACAGTGTACTCTCTCTAGCTTTAGTTTCATTCCTGGGCCGTTTCTGAGAGGCAGGCCGCTTACTTGTTCGGGGACATCATAAGGACAGACAAGACACAGCCTTTGCTGGCACCTTCACCGCTGAAGCATTAAGCTAAAATATTAATTTGATCTGCCCAGCACACATGTAAAGGGAGTGTAGCTGCAAATGAAAACTCTTATTTTGCATCTTGATCTTTGGAAATGACCTTTCAGTCTTATTATGCCATTTCCTCTTTTGCTGAAGGGAAGGAAAAAAAAGAAAGAAAGCTGCTTCACTAAGGGTGATGTACCCATCACTTAAACATTCCCTGGCTTAACTCAGTAGTGATTAAAGTAGAGTAGCTCTTCAAATCTCTTTGACTTGGTCACTTCATGAGAATTCATTCAGCTAAAATAAATATTCCTGGGGCCCTAACTGGTTTTGCACAGTGGTTAGAGTGCTGCCTGTGGACTGAAGGGTCCCAGGTTCAATTCCAACCAAGGGCACGTACCTGGGTTGCAGGTTCGAATCTCAGCCCTGGTCTGGGTGTGAGCGGGAGGCAACCAATCGAGGTGTCTCTCTCCCACCGATGTTTCTCTCTGTCTCTCTCTCTCCCTTTCACTCTCTCTGAAAAGCAATGGAAAAAAATACTATCAGGTGAGGTTAAATCAATAAATAAATAAATCTTTCCGGGGCTCAGGGAGCACTCGTGTCCACGGTTGTCTCTCCCCAAACCTGCATCTAGGTTCTGGAGGAGCTTTATTTTATTATTTATTTGCTCTTATTAGCATAGCACACGCACGAAACTAATATTTTTATCTAAGGGTACAGGTCCGTAGCCTAAAAGTCAAGCAATACAACAAGTAAGTGCAACAAGAGTGAAGCCTCGCTCTGCACAATCCTGCCCCGCCCTGGACCCCACTCCCCAGAGACTGGGACTGCCTCAGGGGGGTCACTTCCCACGGAAGCCAGCCCTTGCCCTCATCATCAACCAGAGAGAAAAGATACTTGAAAAGATATTTTAAATGGCTGCCTCAGGCCGGGGTGAAAAGACCCTGGGAAAGTTTCCATGAAGAGGCCTATTTGCTAATAAGTCCTTTTTGGAAACACAGCCTGGGCAATACCTGGTAGCCTTGCTTCTAAAACTCCCCCCACAGCATCATAACCACCAATCTGCCACCAGCTCTGCCGGCCGGCCAGCACGCACGCATCTCCTTGGGGGGGGCATGGTGGTGGTGCAGGGAGTGAAGTTTACAGCAGCAAATTCATCTTTTTATTTACGCATTAGTCAACCTCTCTCACACACAGATATATAAGAGCAAGACCCCTTCTCTCTCCTACAGCCTAGGAGTGGGGAATGCCTTCCACTCTTTCCCTTTCTCTCACAAAAATAGGGTTGGGGAGTGAGCCGCAAATGCATTTATTTCCACCGTTCACCAGCCATAGTGCGGTCCTTCTTGGAATACGAACAATGATTTTGTCTCCCCAACATTTATAGACTCATAAGATCGTATCGATGTGTGAGAAAATTTCCAATTCACATTTCATCATGCATGCGGCTCCCAGTGTTTCCCCTCCAGCAGCTCACTTTATAGTTTTCTGAATAATTTTCTCCTCGGCTGTATGAATTGTTACCTGACTATCCATCCTTAAGATAGTCCCCTCTCCTGTGTCCTTCCTTCCCAGACACTGTTTAACTCTTCCTTGCCCTTCGGTTTTCCATCTTCTCAGGCCCTGTGTCCTTTGGAAACTGCTGGCTCCCTGGTGTCCGCCCCCCCCCCCCCCCCGCAACAGTTCCTCTCCACCCGGGGTCCCCTTGAACACTCTCCGAAGCTGTGGACCCCAACCCCTGAGGCTGTGCCACAGAGAGGGCCAGGCCTTCTGCCAACCCAGGGGAGTAGCCTATTTGCTTCAAGTATTTATTGCTTCAAAAATGAAAAGAATTTTCTATGGAGGCCGCAAGAAGCGAATTTCCCCCACATAATCAAGAGGAATGAGTCCCTCTCCTCTGAACCTGAACACAGGGAAAACTTCACTCCGAAATCCCAGACGAAGCTCCTTGCCAATTCTTTCCCTCTATCACAGTCAAAATAAGTGGGCATCATTTGAGATTCCAGGGCTTGCAATACAGAGGCGAACTTTTCCATTAAGGAAGAATCTAAAGTCACAGAGCTCTACATTACACACGCCTCGTTCTTGTTTTCTGTTTCCCATCAGTCAGCTTCTACTCGCAGTGGAAAGGCAGCCTCTGACATCACTGCGCCCCTGAAGCCCCGGTGAATCCTTCCCTCTTCCTCGGCTCCCGGGGGCTGTAAGCCTCAGCCCGAGTGCAGGCTCCGGGGGCATGCACAATCGTCCTGCCCGTGGGCCCCGGTGGCAACGGACCATGTTCTGCCTGAGTGACAGAGATACAGCTGAGTTTTCAACACTCGGCTAACAAGCTATTAGACACCCACCTCAAGGGAAGGACAGCGCCATTGAGACGCAAAGTTAAGCCCTTGGATCACCCAGGCTTGCCTCTCTCTTCCCAGCCTTCTCAAAATGACACCAAATGCCCCTAATTAATCAAAACTTCAGCCTGGGCCAGCACATGCGAACAAGTCCAGCTCCCCCAAAGCTCCTGACCATTCAGACAGGAATGGGAGTCTCAGAGACCCTGCTAGGCTCCCCAATGCCAGAAACCAGTAGAAATGGGCCCGAGGTAATGCTCTACTCTAGACACCTATTCCCTTGGGTCCAGGTTCACCTGTGCTGCTGGTGCCCCTTGAGCAAAGTTGACATGAATCCAGGAAAGTCAGACTCAGATATATCTCCCAGTGAGGTCCAAGCAAGCCACTGGCTGCAGTCACCTCTGTCCTCATTGGTAGCACTGGGCCGTCTACTCCAGAACTGACGAGCTCTCCAGACCAGAAGAGCACACAGATAGCAAAGTTTCTGAAATTCCATCAGGAACAAGGCTTCTCACTGAAGATTCCATCTGCTCCCAGAGACCTCGGTAATTCTCTCACCCGGCTGCCCAAAGGTATGGGGGAGGCTGTCTTCGCAAAACCTCTGTATTCGAGAGCCCAGAACAGGATGAGCCATTACTTGCCCCCAGACCAGGAGAGGAAAGCCCCATATCCAGCTCCAACATGCTTGGTTGGGATCTCCCAGCTGCCCCATCCTGACTATAGAAGGAGAGGGGGCTGGGCTTGTCCTGGTTGAGAATAAATAGTGTTTTCTTGTTCGCCTTTGGTTGCTCTTCATTGATTTCCATAGTAGCTGAAGATTACATAGCATCTCAGTAGCAGAGCTGGCATTCAAACCCAAGCATTTGGACCCCAGAGCCCACCTCCCTTAACTCTAGTTTGAGAATGGAGAGCCTGCTCAGAGCCTTCAGATTCACTCCCAAACTAGTACCTGCCTGTTCTAAGCCTTTGAAGATGGTTGGCTTCCCAGGCTAGTCTACCATCTTCATCGCAGTCATCTGCCCAGGTACTGTTGACATTTGGGTCTGATAGTCCTTTGTTGGGGGGGCTGTCCTGTGCATGTTTGCCAGCATCCGTGGACTCTACCTGCTTATACACCAGTAGTGCCTTCCCAGCTATGACAACCAAAACTATCTCCAGATAGTGCCCCGGGTGTGTGGGGGAGGGGAAAAATCACCCCCAGTTGGACACCATTGATCTAAAATAGTGATTCTAAAACTTTTAATGTGCAATAAATCCCCTGAGGTTCTTGTCAAAAATTCAGATTGATTCAGGAGGTCTGGGGGGGAGCCTTAGATTCTGCCTTTTTAACAGTTTCTGGGTGATATGGGTGCTGCTAGTCTAACAACTACACTTTAGAAGTAAAACTCTAGATTGGAGTACTTTCTTTAACTATAGATTCCTTGGGCCCAACCCAGGAGACACTGATTCAGAACCTGGGCTAGGGCTCAGGCACCTGCGTTTTAGCATGCTTCTGAGGTATTTCTTACACACAATAAACTGGGATATAACGTTGGTCTTGTTTTAGTAACCTCGGGTCCAGGACTCAGGGTTTCGGAGATCAGCTTGGAGCTCCCCGGAAATACCATCCTAAACTGGGCCCACAGCTGTGATAAAGGACACTGCGCCAGCAGCGGTAAGTGTTTGGCTCTCTGGCCCAAGTGAAGGCTCCTTATCTTGAGATGACTGGAGAGAAAGCCCAAGGGAGGTGGACACCTAGGGGCCCTATGAGTGTGGGCAGAAGAAAATAACTCTGTCTACCTGAAGCAGATGTGGACTGTGCTCAAGGAAAGGGGGTCTGCACAGAGGCTGCGGGACCAGGCTCCAGAAAGAGATGAAAAGGTAGTTCCAGGAGGTCCACGTGGCAAGTATTGGAAGAGTCTTCCAGAAGGAACAAATACCCAGGATCCCTTCTCTCCTTAGGTCACTTAGCTTAAGACTCTAAGAGGGAGAAAAGCAAAGAGAGAGAGGGACAGACGGACACACACACACACACACACACACACACACACACACACACACACACACAGCCCAGAGAAAATAGTTTGCCTAGTTAGGCATTGGCTTTAGATTGGTCACAACTTATTTGGAATCTTTCATTCTATGGGTGTGGAGACTCTCCATCAGAAGGATTAATAAAATTTTTTACTGCATTAAGATCCTTGAGTTAAAGGGGTGTTGACTTACATGCAATATAATAACCTGAAAGAGGTGACGGCGAAAAGACAAATCACAGAGACAGAGGAAACCTAACTTCCTCTCCCGTTAACTTGCCCCTCCCATAGGAACGCACCTGGCACCTTGCTGCACGCAGGGACAGCCGGGGGGAAGTGCCGTTCGCAAGCCAAGCCCTGTGTTAGACACTTCATTTACATTCTCTAATTTAACCTCAAAACAACCCAGTGAAGGAGGTGTTATTGCCTTCATTTTTCAGACCGGGAAACCAAAGTCCAAAGAGTTTAAGTAATCCTTCTACGTCACATGGCCAATAAGGCTGAAATCTGAGTGTCCTGGTTTTCCCTCTCCCTCCATCTACCGTATTCATTAAATCAGCAGTCTACCATTTGACCCTTAATTATGGCTCAAATGACCACAAATGGTGTCATAGTCCAAGTCACTGTGGTGTGTCATGTTTCACCCAGGTTACAAGTTCAGAGCCTCCTAACTTGTCTTCAGGCTTCAACCAAACTACTCTCCACATAGCTGCTGGAGTGTATTTTTAATGTGCAAATATGATCACATCACTGAGCTTCCATTCTCCCTCCCCTAGCCCACTCCCTGCTTAAAACACTTCAACTGCCCTGGCTGGGTAGTTCAGTTGGTTAGAGTGTCTTCCCCATATGCCAAGGCAGTGGGTTTGATCTTGGTCAGGGCACATACAAGAATCAACCAACAGATGAATAAATAAGTGGAACAACAAATCCCCCTCCCTCCCTCTCTCTCACACACACATATATACCCCTCTCATTTTTAGCTTGCTGTAGCTGGAGGCTCGTAATAAAGGAATGTTTCAATACATTGATTTATTTTTAACCCATTCTACTATTTCACACATCATTACGTGCTTGTCTGTCTCAGTCCCATGCGGTGATGTCCTTGAGGATTACAATTATTTCTCATTTTTCCTCATGAGCCCAGAACCTAGTACAGGGCCTGACACATAGTTAAGTCATAAGTAAAAATTTGTCAAGCATATAAATGTGACCTTAATGGGCCCAGGAAGACCTCAGTCTCTCCAATTTGGCTTTATCAACAGAGCCACATGTTAGCAACACCTGGCAAATGCTGGGGCTCACTGATCACCATTGAACTGAAAGCCAGATGAATGTCTGCAGGTGATGGGGCACCAAAGTGCCGGGGGTCCCCTTCTGTCTTCCTGATTAGCACTGCCCTCATAATGCCAGTGATGCTGTGAGATCAGGATCCCAGAGGCAAATGTCCTTTTGGTACAGATGGCCATCATCCCCATGCCCAGCACTGTGCCCAGTCCCGTGCCCAGCCCTGTGCAAACAGTCTTCCCAAAATAAATGTATTGGCTATTGTATAAGAGTCCCTCTGCTAACTCATGCCAAGGGTTCTCTCTGGAAACCTCCCAACGCCAGCCCAGAGCTGCCTGCAGAAAGTTATGCTGCATCTGATAAAAACAATCAGGGTTATGGCTGAGGTTTTTCATTAGGATGGGGGAGGAGTCTGAGCAAAAAAAATACCGGAACCTGCTAATCTCTCTGCAGCCAGCAGCTAAGAGTTTCAGATTGAACACTAAGTTCAATGTAATTTAGTGTATTTGCTCAATGTGCCATTTTCCCCCTGGGTTAACACGGGAAAATGAAGAAAGAGCTAATTGCACTGTTATCACTTCAACATAATGGGCCAGTGCCCCAGAGCAGCCGCTGTTCTTATTAGCCAGTGTCACCGGGGGAAAATACTATTTCCTTTTTCCTTAGGTCCAACTCCTATTGTTCAGTAACTGTTTTACAGGATGAGTGTGTCTGGGTTTGCCACTCTCTGTCTGGTGGCCTGGTTTTCCTTCCCCCAAACCCTCAATATCAAGCTCTTGAACCTCTAAAATGACTACGCTGCATTTGACGGTAGCACATCTCCAGAAATCATCACTGAGGCAAAGAACCAAGGCCACTTAAACAGGCCCTGAGCCCCATTCCTGCCTCTTTCTAACTGCAGATTCCAGGCAAGATACAGAGCTTGCCCCGAACCTCAGTTCCTCCTCTGTGCAATGGGGTAATAGAAGCTACCTCTGAGGGCTGTGAAAAATAAATGAAACCAATGGATTGCTTAGCCCGTGTCTAGTATATGATGGACACTTGATTGCTACATGCTGTTACGATTAGTAGCTTTACACATGATTTATACTTTATCCACAAAGGTTAAAAGCAAAGGCGAGGGGTAATAAAAGGTAATTACAGAACACGAAGAAGAGGGGCCTCAGCAGCAATCTCTAAGTAAAGCAGTGAAGTGAGAAGTTGCCAGGAATAGGGGTGACCTTTCCATTTCTTTTAGAGCAGATTACGCTTTCATTATCTTTGCCTCGGGTGCTGGGATGAGTATAGTGACAAAGACACTCGGGAGAAACAAGAAGCTCTGTTTAATAAAATATTTACCATTTGGATAGTATATCGGAGCTTCCTATTATTTTTTCAAACCATTTACTGAGGCCTAGGTAGTGCATGAATTAGGAACAAATAGGGGAACACAAGTCTCAGCTCTGCCCTTCACCAACTGTACAGACCGAGGCAGGAACCTCATCGTCTCTGGGTTATTTTCAAGGTGTAACACAGGTATGATGCTACTTCATCTCCTCTACCCTCAAATGTCTTGAAAATCAAAATAAAAAAGGAACATGGAAGTGCCTCACACACTCAAGTGCCTCACCAAAGCCTGTACGTGAATGTCTGTAGCAGCTTCGTTCATAATCTCCAAAAGCTGGGAGCAGGGGAGGAGGGAAGAAACCCCCCAATGATTTGACCCAAGCTAAAATAATTTGAGCAACAAAATAAAATAGTATTGAATTATGTACCCAAAGTGTAAAATATCCATGAGTTCACACCCATATACATAAACGATTGAAAAAATAAACAGATGGGGAGAAGAGAACTCTCCCCTGCAGGAGGAATTCCAGCAGCTTCATGGAAACACTCTGCCCTCTGGGAGGTGGAGCGTAGCTCCCCCCCCTTAATGTGACCCCCTTCCAAAGAGGATGGGCAGAAAGGGGGGGGGGTGGGAGAGAGGACTTCACTGTGAAGAAACCTGACAGACGCTATCCCAGTGCAACATCAATGGTGAGAAACCACGTGGAGAGTATACAGCCTGAATATGATGTGATCACAATCTCATTTGATGTCTGTGATCTTTCTCCAAAAAGATCCGTGACCACAGTCTAATCATGAGAAAAGCAACAGGCGCATTCGCATAGAGGGGCGTCCTGTAATCTGTCTGGCCAGGGCTCCTCAAAACTCTCAGGGTTATAAAACACACAAAAAGCCTGAGACACGTTCGCAACGGAGAGGAACCCACAGAGACATGACAACTAAATACAATGTGACATCCTGGGGGACATCATGGAGCAGGCAAAGGACATTAGGCAAAAGCTAACAAAATACCAATTAAGTATGGACTTCAGTTAATAATAATCCATTCATATTAGTTCATTAACTGTAACGGATTTATCATACTCATGCGAGATGTTAATTATAAGGGAAGTAGTGTGCGGAATTCTATGGAACCCCTCTGTATTATCTTCTCAGTTTCTCTGTAGATCTAAAATTCTTCTAAAAAATTAAGTTTATTTAAAAAAAAAGAAAAAGAATCGAATGTGCTCTGCAGCTGTAATGTCTTACTAATTCATGTGACCTACAGCCACCCCAGTGGCGGCAGGGGCCTTCTCAGTATCCCTGTTTAACTGAAGAGGTACCTTAGAATTACAGAGTCAGGAATTTGTCCAAGGCACTATAGCTTTAAAGTTTTGATCCAGATCTCAAGCGCAAGCTTTCTTATCCCTTCCTTAATTCCACACTCTTTCCCTTCTACCAAAAACTAAGGTTCATAAGCAGGGACTTGGTATATATAGGTCATCACCATTGTATCCCCAACACCTAGGCCAGAGGTTGGCCCATGACAGCTACTAACTAAATAATCCATCATAGATTGAGTGATCACTTCCCTAAAATATGAGAAAATACCTTAATAAGGGCTTCCTCTCCAGACATGCTCCACAGGTTATACTGTTGGTGTCCCGTGTGGATGTCTGCCATCATTTGTCATTACAAGAGTCTGTACATGTAAGCATGTCCCACAGGGTGGGGGAACACTGTCAGTCCGGTATTAAGTGACTGGATGTTTAACTTCATCTGTTAAACATTGTGACCAATGTCTTACACGCATAAAAGAATGTACTGTATCAGGAAAATAAATCTAGACAACCCGGAGTCCTGTGCCAGGAAAATGCAATGAGGCTCACAAAGTACTTTGTGCCAACAGTGCCCACCAGAGAAGAATAAAGATCTAAAGGAAGATGTCAGGAGAGCATGAAGAGGGATGGGGCATTGCTAAATAAAACCTCAAAGCTAACAAGAAATTGTAAAAGTCCAACTAAAGACATTCCAACAGTAGACAGACAGACCAATCTGGCATTGTTCCCCCAAATCTGATCTTAAGAAGAGAAGCATCCAAGATACCAAGTCTTTGGGTAAACTCATTGTGGTAGGTTTTTCTCAGCTCTCCCAGTCATCAAGGTCCAGACTTACGATCTTACACTCCCTTACTAGACGGAAGAAGATGGAAGAGGAGTGGCTGCTAAGGCACAGGCCGGTGGAGGCTCTGCCTGAGAAATCCTCACTGCAGACTCCCATGGTTACTAAGCCAAAGGGACTAGTACGCGTTTGCAGAAAGAGCCTTCACTCTCAGACCATCTTATCCACCGGCTTAAAACGCTCCAGAGGCTTCCTACTGTACTTAACATGAAGCCCAACTTCATGGGCATGGCCCATGAGGCCCGACATGACTGGTCCCCACTTCCCTTTCTGAGCATCTGTCCTAAAGCTTCTGCCTCACTCACCACATTCCAGCTCGTTGCCTTCCGCCGTGTCTCGAACAAGCCCAGCCTGCCTGATGGCCCTTATACTTGGTATTTGTCTTCCTGAAAGGCTCCTCCTCCAGATCTCCGCTCAGCTACCTCCTCGCCAACAGGCATTGCCTGACAAACTGAAATTGCCAACCCATTCCTCCCGAGTTCATTGAAGTCCACCAAGAAGCACACACCAAGGGATAGTAGACATGCCAGATGTCTTGGAGACGTGCCTGTGAGGGGGAGGAGGAGGGGAGGGGGAACCATCACACTGTGATGTAAATCTAACCCCTAAAAAGAGAGAGGGGAAAGGAAGGGGGGTTGAATGGGATGCATCTTAGACTGTGCTGCAGTTCTGACAAAGTTTTGGCAAGACAGATGCTGAGTCCTCAAGCCACGGTCCCCACTGGAGGAGTCCTGCATCCCATAGCAATGGGCTGGCCTCAGCCTCCCCACCATGCTGAGTCGCCGGCCGGGAGCAGCACTTGCGAGTGTGACCGCTGCGTGAGTGTGGCCGTGGATTCCAGGAGCAGCAGGTGAGACCATGAGTGGGATATTGCCCACAACAGGATATTTCCATGGCCACCCCACTCCCTACTGCATCTGTGCTCGGTCACATGCCTGTGTGTGTCCCTTCATTGCACTTATCAATATTCGATAGCGTTGTATTAATTAATGTGCTTATTGTCTCCCCCTCCCCTCTCCCATCACCTTTTTTGACGAGAGCACAGAAGTCTTAGCTGTCTTGCTCACCAGGGTGTTGTCGTACCCCAAACCCTTCCTGGCACGTAGTAGGTGCTCAGTAATAGTGTTAAGGAAACCTCTAGGTCTTTGGCAAGGAGAAAAGGAAAGGACGGCTCTTCCATATTTCTTCTCTGTGCTGCTACATTCTAATAGATGAGACTCTGCTATAAAAAGCAATCGACTTCAGATAGGCCCTTCTGTCCCCCTAATTCACACCTGACTAGGTTATCCATTATAACCGCACTTTTCCCTGACCTTGTCTGTATTTTCGTAGAAGATATGCTATTTAACCCACACTCAAGTGGGATATGTGATAGTAACGCGATACAGTTGTACAGTATTTTATATTCCTAGTTTATAAAAGACACTCACGTGCAAATCTCATTGAATTCTCACAACACACATACATGGTGTTTGTTATCACCCTCTTGGTCTAGAGGGTGAAACTGAACGTAAAGGCGAAGGAACCGAAAGCAGCAGGGTGGCGGCCCAGGAGGCCCGTGCCGTGGGCTCCACAGAGGCCAGGAGAGCGCGTGCGGTTCCCGTGGAGACGTTTGAGTATCTCCCCCGAGGTGCAGCCTGAGTCGGTGCCGCAATTCTTTGTAAGATCAGAAAATGAGTTTTAAAGCAATATCTGTTTTCTGACCCATTTCTATCTGATATATTTCTGCTTTCCTGACTCCAGGTGTTTAACACAAAACTGATCATACAATCGGAATATTCTGGGCCTCCACACTTCCCTGCCGAGATTCCTGCCCCGATCTTTAAAGGGTGGCTGACTAGCAAACTCTGGATTCCAGCATTTCCTGCTGAGGCCCAGGAAGGTCCTCACTCATCTCTCTTTGCAGAGCTGTTTTTCTTTTGCAGTCTATGGACTTTTTTACTATCCAGGAAAAATAAAGCCATTGGGACAGCAATGGGGTCCTTCTGCTTGCCCACTTTCCCCTAAGTTGTCTTTAAAAATACATTCAGCTAAAAATAAAATCGATATTAACCATCCATTATAAGACCACTTATAATGTTAACTTATAACATATATGTATATGTTACATATAATATACGCTTTATTTCCTATACTACAGCCAGTGATTCTTTTATTGGTTGACCCACTGATTGCTTAATGATGACTTCTTGTGTGTATATTCCTGCGCAACATGCCCTGGGACATCTTCCCTGCCGGAGGAAAGGCGAGCTATGATCTTTTCTAAGAGCTTCATGCAAGGACTGGAACATGAACTGGACCATGAAAGGAGAGATCAGGAAAAAAGATTTCAAACATAAGAAATTCTAGGATATAAAATAAAGGACATTCAAACCACATGTCATTTTATCAGGGTATACCTGTTTCTCACAGACACCAATTTTGATTGGGTTCATGTTTTTCACTTCTTGGCCTGAAGATCTTCCAAGAGCTCCAAAGACACAAATAAGAGAATATCACGACCTCTGGCAACACCCCTGTCTGCGTGCACGTATCCTCTCAACAGGGGGTGTGTGTCAGGCTCAGGTCGGCCTGCCTGTGAGGCGCTTGCTGCCCTCCCCCTCCCAGCTGCCCCCCAAACAGGGCCAACAGGTCCCAGGTCTTACAGTTAGTCCCCTTAGATTTCTTCACATGCAGCACCCACTATAATCAACCGGGCTGGCCCAACAGGTGAAGCTAGCCCGCCACTCCAGGCCTGACTCTGCCCAGGACAGGAAGACACTGCAGTGAATCCTGTCCCTTTCCTCTTATTACGTTGATCCAAACTCAACGTAGCATCCTGACGATATTTTATAATAAGAGTTATAATTACTTAGCAGTTCCATTTATTTGCAGTCTGCTTGTGAATAGTTATCACAACAATGTGACGTAGAGAGCTTCGACATGTGTAAACTTCATTTGACTTTCAGGAGAGTCACAGGATGTTGATGGAGTAGATGACTGATGAGAAAACTGCTAGAGGAAATGGGTGAAAATGAAACATCTAAGGTTACACGGCAATTCTCTACACACCTAAGTCTCCGAGTTCTTACTTAGTCCTTTGATGAGTCACCAAATAACAAGCTTTTGAATACATGTGCTCCATGATTTGAGATGTGACAGGTTTTGTGTTTTTTTCCCTAAATATTTAACCCTGGAATCAGGTTAGGGGATACACAACACATTAAAAATATGTAAATTGTTGATTCAGGCATGCAATTCATTTTAGGGATTTTAGTTGTGTTCTAGAAAATACTGGTTCAGAAACACTGATCAGTTCAACCTGCTCCCACTATATTGATGAGAAAGTTGAGGACCAAAATGTTATGACATCATTATGATGAACTATACAGAAAAGCAGAATCAGAAGTAAAATTCAGGTCTTCTCATAACTATTTCTTTTTCATTCTGCAACATTGGGCCTCCTGATAGTGTCTTAAAAAGTAGCACAAAGCTCAATTAAGACACATGATGTAGGACTCACTCAACAAAGAGTTAATAATATAGCCCTTGGGTAAAGTGACTAGAAACTGGAATCTCAATCTAAATAAGGCTTTATAACAAATAGTTTTGAATTTGTTTATAAGCATGGCACAGTCTGGGTTTCTAGACTCTTCCTCAGAAACTGCAGTATCATTCTGCATCCTATTTTTACAAGTACGCAGTCTAAATTGAAAATAAATTTCAAAGATGTGCTAAGGGGAACACTGCAGTAATTTCAGCCTAGCTGAGTTGGAGAAAAATCACCTCTGAGCTGGACCATAAATCCCAGCTATTTTACAGCTTTCCCTGCTCTATTGTGCTCGTTCAAAAACACCTAATTTCTTTAGTGAAAATATATATATTTTTAAAAAGTACAGAATGCAAAAGCAGATCTTAAAGTCAAAGCTTCTATTAGGACAAGCCTATCCATGGGCTGTGAAAACCCACAGGGCTATCTCTTGAGCTTTCAGATATTCTACCTGGGAGCATCCCATGTTTCCATGCAGCACAAAATGGGCAAATCATGAGGTCAGTACTTCCTTTAAGAGAGGTAGTGCCCTGCCAGTGTGGCTGAGTTGGAGGTTGCCAGCTGGATTCCCGGGTAGGGCACATGCCCAGGTTTCGGGCTCAGTCACCAGCAGGGGACGTGCAGGAGGCAGCTGATCAATGTCTCTGTCTCTCTTTCCCTCTCCCTTCCTCTCTCTCTAAAACCAATAAAAACATATTTTTAAAAGGAAGAGGGTAGTGCTGGACCAGGGGATGGTGGCCTCAGCCCAGGTACTTGGCTCAGTGCCATCCTGTGAGGCACATCCCACATCCACAAGCCAACAGTCTCTTGCTGGGGGCAAGGAAATGACTTAGCCGAGGGTCTCCTCCCTGACTTTGAGATGCAGAGGGATACAAGAGAGGTCCAACTAGACTGTAATTGAAGGCTGATAGAAATCTAGACAAGAGATGATAAAAGTATAGATCTAATATCCCCTTTCTGTGTGGGAGCAAGAGGGATGTTTTCAACCTTGTAGCACAGGTCTTGCTTTTAGATAAAACGCTGGGCTTAACTACATATTGCTATTTTTCAGCTGCAGGGGTGTTTCTTTGTTCAGCAGCATGTCTCAGTCTTTCTGCCTGAACCCGCATCCGGTTATTACACACTCTCAACAACATTACAGAATTTTCTTAAATGCTGGTGAGTCAAGCTGAAAACAGGCTGCAGAACTTCCCGTCAGGCGGCCCTTTGCTCTCAGCCGCGTGTCCTTACCCTATTGAGGTGCTGCCAAGACCCCTTCAAGGTGGTTTCCTGAAGAGGTTTTTGAGCAAAAACAGGCAAAGACCAGGACAGTTTAAGCATAAAAATAAATTTTTAAAAAATCACATATATACACTGCCTTACAATGTATAAGTCACTTTCACAAGTGATTTAGTGGTTTTTAAACCTAAATGCACATCAGAATCACTTGGGAAAATGCCAGCTCTGAGATGCCACTGCCAGAGATTCTAAATTAAAAGGTCTAGAGCAGGGCCCAGGAATCTGCATTTGTATCAGATACCTGCAGGAGAGTGTGACACAGGCAGTCTGCAGACCAAGCTTAGAAAAACTCTGACTTATATCAGCCTGACAATAGCTCTGTCGGCAAATTATCAGGTTTTGGGTAATTTTAGAGATTTTTAGAGATAAAGAAACTCATTCTCAGAGAGACTTAGCTATTTGCCCAATATCCTACATGTAATAGGAGAGCTAGACCTCAAAAGCAAATGTTTGATCCCAAATCCAAAGAAATTTACGTGAAAAAGGCTGAATTCACTGTGCATGAATTAAAACATGAGCAAGAAAAAAAAACATTATCGTATTAGAAAATAGAACTATGTGTATGGATGAGCATGCAAGGAGGCAAAGAAGAAAAAATGTAAGAAAGAGGGACAAAAGGTTTTCCTTCATCATCAAGATGCTGGATGGTCCTCCCCAGGCTCCCCAAGGGGGTCAGGCAGCCTGTCCCTGACCCCCTGACTGTCACCTGGCCAGTCTAAGCTCCTGGACCTCCTCACTGCTTTGAGAATCTAAATTGATCCTATGTGAGGAACAGGTAAAATTATGTATTTCATTTTTAACTCTACTTCTTTCTATTGTTTTCTTCTCAAATCCTGGCTCCTCTCCTATTTCATGACAGGATTCCAACTGTAAACAAGTGGTAAAAAAAAAAAAAATCTGTATTCAGTAATTCCTCAGGCCATTCATAAACTGGAGTTAGAGTCAGATGCTGACATTAACTCTAATCTCTATGACCCACTTGATGCAGGTTCTAGGGCAAGTTTTTAACCTTCCTGAGCTTTATAAAATGACGTGATCGGGCTATATTTCCTGCAGGGGCCCTTTCCACTCTGAAAGGCTGAGATTCAGACTCTTTACAGTGAGCAGTGAACATGTGTAAGGCTGTGCTTGGGGCATGAAGGAGAGGGATCAGGCGTGGACCTCAGCAGGGAGCTCCCCGGGTAACCAGGCAAGATGGGAGGTAATGGATTACAGGAAGAAATGTTCAAATGGCAGGGGACTCATGAGAGAAAGAGAAAGTATAAAACTGGGGGACAGGATATTTCTGTCATCTCTTGCCTGTTATTTTATTTTATTTTTTAAATATATCTTTATTGATTTCAGAGAGAGGAAAGGAGAGGGAGAGAGAGAGATAGAAACATCAATGATGAGAGAGTCATCGATCAGCTGCTTAGCCCGCAACAGGGAATGTGCCCTGACCAGGAATGGAACCCCGATCGCCTGGATTCTAGGTCGACGCTCAACCACTGAGCCATGCTCGGCCGGGCTTGCCTATTATTTTAATATCATCTACTCTTGTCCCTTCCAATCCATCTGCATATTGCAGCCTGAGCGATCTTCCCAAAACGCAAATCTGATCACAATCTTTACATAAGACCCTCGAAAATCTTTCCCTTGGCCCAGCCAGGCGTGGCTCAGCGGTTGAGCATTGACCTAGGATCCAAGAGATCGTGGTTCAATTCCTGGTCAGGGCACATGCCCGGGTTGTGGGTTTGATCCCCAGTAGGGGGCATGCAGGAGGCAGCCGATCAATGACTCTCTCACCACTGATGTTTCTCTCTCCCTCTCCCTCTCCCTTCCTCTATTTGAAATCAATAAAGTTATATTTAAAAAATATATATATTTCCCTTGAACCAACAGCCTAAACTCCTTAATATAACCCAAAAGGCAGGGCCCATGCGTGTTTTGTTTTTTCTTGTATTTACCCCCAGTGCATAACCCAAGGTAGGTAAATGTTTGTTGAATGAGTGAGTGAGTGAGTGAGTGAAAATAGGACTTGGCACCTGGGGTGGCCCTTAAGGGAGAATAAAGCAGGCTGGAACAGAGACTGGAAAGGGAGAGAGGCATAGTCACAGGGGTGGCACAGGGATGCAGAAAAGGGATCCATCCCCCCTACAAAACAGAAACTGGCAGACTAGGTTGGAAAGCACAGAAACACTCCTTATTACTCTCTGAAGGAACAGCTGAGATCCAGAGTGGGAGCCTGTAAACATAGGGTAGGTGTGCTCTCTTTGCAGAGTTCAAATTCCCAGAGCTGCTGGTATGATTGGCACCAAGAGGGGACTGATTAGCTTAGTCACTGACACTGACCAACAATTCTGCTGCTTTCAGAGCCAAGGGACTTGTGTGGAAGACACGGGCACCAACTCTATTATCTTGTAGACAGTCTTCACATCAGAAACTCATTTCCCCTCATTAGATCCCACAGCTCGCCTTTCCTTTACCTATTTATTCCTTTTATTTTGTCAGCCTGGCCACTCAGAGCTGATGTAAGCCTGGGCTCAGGGCTCATTTGAGCAAGAGAATGGATAAGCAATGCTTCATGCTCACAATGCTTCGCTCATCTGATGAGATCTCCTAGGAAAAGTGGGGCAAGCCAATTCAGAGTTGTCACAAAGCTGTATTAGCGAGACCGAGACACCTCGCAATGATCGCGGTGCTGAGGGCTCCGCGTGCATTATTTACAGGCAGCCGCGGCCGGGCTGGCGAGAGCGTGGGCTGCAGATCCGGACACAGGGCTTTCTCTCCAGGGTCTTTTCTTACCAGCTACGTGACACTGGGCACGTTCCTTCACCTCCATGTGCCTCCTTGACCGCCTTTGTAACATACGGATAATACCAGCTCAGTTAACATAAGTCCTTAGAATGGTTCTCAGCTCATAGTAAGTGTCACATAATTGTTATATGCTAATGCTACCCCTTCTCATTTAATCCTCTTATTTAAAAAAGCACCTGTGAAGTAGGAATTAATATTTCTCGAAAAACTGAGAATTAGAGAGCCTAACTGGCTGGCCGAGGTCACACAGCTAGTGGGTGGCAGTGTGCCATTGACCTCGTCCCTCTGCCCCCAGAGCCCATGCCTATGCCATGGCCAGTTTTCATTCTCCAGATGCTGAGATAAGTGGAACCTGAACTGCAAAGGGAATCAGAGCTGAAAAAAAATGAATGAATGATGTCACTGATGTAATGCAACCGTGCATGTGTCAGTTGACTGTCTGACCTTAGCCTCAGTTGTTTAAATCTGCAAAATGAGAACAAGGGGTTTACTAACTAAATCAAGGCAGTGAGAACACCTCCGAACTACCACTCTGCGCCAACTTATACTTAGACAGACCTGTGCCAAGGGATCACGCAGCAGAATGCCTGTATGGCCAAATGCTGCGAGATAACAGTTGAGAGAAAAAGGTTGAAACACTCCACGAGACTCTGGGTCTCTCTTGTTCACAAGTACAGTCCTTGATGCCCAGATTATCCACAAAAGTTTTGAGTGGAATGAATAGGCACCGTGCCTGGGATATAGAGTCCAAAGAGACTGACACATCCTTGCCCTTAATAGAGCTTTTATCTTGGGGGAAATAAGAACATTGAACATATTAAATAATTGCTGGCACACGAGGCATTGCAAAAGAGAATCTGGGGTGTTGTGGATGCGTAAGTCAGGGGACCCGATCTTGTCTCTAGTGTGACCTAAAACCTTAAGACAAGTAGGCATAACCAGGTTAACGGATGGCAGCAAGACTGGAAAGCGAAGTGCGTGATCTATAATTTGTGGATGGAAACGGGGCCATATACTAAACCTGATAAGCTCAGGGGAGGCCTGCAAGGCGGGCCTTACAAACTCAGAGACCTAAACTGATCACATAGATGGTCAGAAATTAGCAGGTCATGGCAGGTAAATCATGTCCCAGGCCAGTATCTTTCCTGACAAAGGTCAATCTTTACCTTAACTGAGCCTATCTATTGTCTTTTCGCATCTTGGATAACATACCTTTGGGATGTCAGGGTAATTTCCTTTTTCCAGACCCTTCAGGGCACAAGCTTCCACCAGAGCAGGACCACAAATCCCCTCATTGTTACTGCTACCATGTTCACTGTTAACTGCTCATATTCTATACCCACCCATGTAAAAGAAGTATGTGTCTATTTGTTTTACTCTAATCCCAGAGGTTCCCCCCCCCCATCCGCTTTGCTTTCTCCCACCTCCCTAATCTATCTCCAGTGGGTTTCAGGTAACCTCTTAAGCCTGCTCCTTTGACTGTAATGCATAAAATCAGGAGCAAAACTACCATTCTCCGGAGCATTTTCTCAATCTGTTGAGATTTTGCTTCCAGGCAACTGTCATCAGTTGGCTCAAATAAACTCATAAAAATTCTTACAGGTTTGGACTTTTCTTACGTTGACAGGTTGTTGCTTCCAAAAAGATACACATTCATGGTGTGAAAAACAAGTGCATCGCTTCTCCGCTGATCAACCGAAAGGAACAAAACAAGGGTAAGTCGAGCTTGAACTAAGAAGGAGCTTGAAACACAGAGCTGATCTGAAGGATATAGGGATTTCATGTTCAAGGAGGCGTCACAGCAGAGACAGAGGGGTGAAAGCGGCAGCTATGCTGCTGTAGAGGGGGTGCCTTCAGCAGACAAGGGCTGACTGGCCACCCTCTCCAACCCTTTCCAGCCCCGGGCCTCTGCAACTCTAATTGGAATCAGGATTGCCTTGTCTCTCAGCAGCAGGCCCAGCATGGGTGCAAACCAAGCAAGGAAAAGCAAATTAATCTCCATAACCAGCCCTGCTCAGCCCAGGGAAGTGGTTTGCAAGGCTTTCCTCCCTCTCTCTCTCTCTTGTTTTTGGTTTTTTTGCAAAGTTTATTTTATTTTTCCCCCATCGCCTTTTATACCCTTATACTCTCTTCCACGTCCATCCTCCCACCCCTCAATCACCACACTGTTGTCCCTGTCACTGAGTTCCCGTTTTTCTTTATCTCTTTTGCTCAATCCCTCCACCCCCCTAACCAACCGCCCCCCCCACACAACCTCCCAGCCTCCAATGGCTGTCAGTTTGCTATCTATCTATGAGTCTGTCTCTATTTTGCTTGTTGGTTCATTTGTTCCTTATATTCCCCATATGAGTGAAATCGTATGATACTTGTCTTTCTCTGACTGGCTTATTTCACTCAGTATAATGCTCTCTAGGTCCTTCCATGCTGTCCCAAAGGGTAAAGTTTCCTTTTTTATGGCCGAGTAGTATTCCATTATGTGAATGTTCCACAGCTGTTTTATCTACATATTTACTGATAGACACTTGGGCTGCTTCCAAATCTTAGCTATTGTAAATAACACTGCAATGGACATAGGGATACATATATTGGGGTTCCACGTTTCTTCAGATAAATTCCCAGAAGTGGAATCTCTGGGTCAAAAGGCAGCTCCATTTTTAGTTTTTTTGAAGTAACTCCATCCTGCTCTCCACAGTGGCTGCACCCGTCTGCATTCCCACCAGCAGTATATTGGGGTCCCCTTTCTCCACACCCTTGCTGGCACTTGTTGTTTGTTGATTTATTGATGACAGCTATTCTGGCAGGTGTGAGGTGATATCTCATTGTGGTTTTCATTTGCATCTCTCTGACAATTAGTGATGTTGAGCATCTTTTCACATTGGCCATCTATATGTCCTCTTTGGAGAAGTGTCTATTTATATTTAGGTCCTTTCCCCATTTTTAATGGAACTGTTTGGGGGTTATTTTGGTGTTGACTTTTAAAAGTTCTTTCTAACTTTTGGATTTTAAGCCCTTATTAGATGTATCGGTGAATGCGTTCTCCCATTCAGTGGGCTGTCTTTTCGTTTCGTCGACTGCCTCTCTTTTTAACTGGTCACCCCTCCTACACCATGGCTGGCTGTGGGGTGCTCTTCACACTGTTCTGGTCCCTGCTCTTGTAGGGAAATGGTTGGAGAAACAAATGATTTCACAATTATGTAATAATCACTCTATCCTAACTCACCCAGGCATTTCTCTTGGGGACCGGTCAAATAGCAGTTAAGAGCATAATTCTAGAATCAGAAAGATCTGGAGGGAATCACAGTCCCGCCAGTTACAAGTCATGAGACCCTGGCCACTCTCTCAGCCTCATAGTCCCATATGCAACGTGAGAACGACTACTGCACATATGCTGTGTGTGCACACCTCACGTGGTTGTCATGAGTAATGTGTGTGTTTTCTATCTTGCCTGGCATGATATATAATCCTAGTCAGTATTTCTATTATTAATAAGAGGACCTTCCTGATAGGATACTGCTCTGCTTGAAGTAACCATCATTATCATGATGGCATTTCAGACACTGCGGCACTGAAACAGGGAAGGTGGGGATAGTCTGGGGGTCAGCGAATCAATGGCTACTGAAGAGTAAACCAAAGCTTAGGATGCAATGATATCTAGTCCAAAAGTTTTTTTAATCCGTTGATAGTCTGAAATCAAGCACGGAGAGGTTCATTTGTCCAAAGATGCTCAGTTAAAAAGTGATGGAGCAATAATCCGAACACAGACCATTCTAACACCAGAACCCACGCACCTATGCAATTCCTATTAGTTCCAGGCAAGCCAGCTGTAAAACAAATCCACTGGCTTAAAAAATAAGAAGTAATGTAGTATAGTGGCTATGTGTGCAGTCAGACCTCCTGGGGTCGAATTCTAATTCTTATACCCACTAGCTGTCTGAGCTATCTCCTGTGGCTTATTTAACCTCATTACGCCTTGGTCTCCTCATCTGTAAAATGGGAGACATAAATAGACCTGAGAATCTGTCTGTTTCCTTTTCATGAGAACCAAAGAATTTCTTAGCTGAATGCCTTGCCCATAATAAGTGCTAATATTTAAACTTCCAGAGCTAGGAAAACCTTAAAAAACCATCCCTAGTCCTTGGTTTTTGAATGAGATAAAGCTAGAGGACCGAGAAGTAAAGAGACCCGCTCAAAGTCATCTAGGTCATGAGAAGGGTGCTGTTCTAACTCCCTTCCTGGCAGGAAGGGAGTCTTTGTCACCCTGCAGTCTCTCAAGCGCCTAGTGCCCCAGGGGTGCAGCAGAGGGAAGGGCGGGAAGGGTGAATGTAGAAAGTCAAGGAGGGAGAAAGAGCCAAAGGCGGGAAGAGAGGCTACCCAGTGGCCCCCATGGTGTGTTCTGGGCGGCTGCATTTGTGTTGAATGTGCACACCTTGTCTACCCTGGGCGCGAAGGCCGGCCTGCGAGCGCTCCCCTTCAGGGTGCGGCCAGCTGTCTCCTCTGAGCTGTTTCCAGCTGCTTCCAGCCTCCAGCAGAAGCTGGGGACGGGGATTCTGACACAGGGGCGCTAGCTGAGATCTAGCAAACAGGACGTCCATCATCGTAATGAAGCCCGCAGCATGAACACCCCCGTCCTTCACTGCGCTGTCCCGCCCCCCTTTCCACACTGGAAGGGGTCTGCGCCCCGAGAGCGCTGCCAGCCGGGGCGCACGCCCAGGAGATAACTCGTGTAATGACAGAGGGTCTTTTTGGGCTCTGTGCTCATTAGAGGAAGGGCAATTTTCCGTTATTCTTGAATTCCTCAAGCATTGAATGTTGTAGGTGATGGCGTTAAAATCGTCACCACTGCCCCACGGGTAATGTCCCTGAGGAGGAGCCCGCCCCATATTTTCTTTTCTTTCCATGACCAACCGCGTTAACATGTTTCCAGAGGATGGATAACATCCAGGGGATGTTTCAGCACCTTGTTTCTCTACCTCGGTTTCCATCAGATCCCAAGTTTTAAGGTAAGGATGAGCTAACGATGCGAGACTGGAGGAGGTGAATGAGCTGCGGTCCTTTCTGTGCCTTTCCGTCCCCCAGTTGGAGCGACTCTCACGGCCCCCAGCGTGGCAGCCCTTGAGCTCCCAATGTCCGCTTCTTCCGCTAGAGAGCTGTACGTGGGGGGCGCTGGCAGGGGGCTCAGAATTAAACTGTGATTTTAGCATTTAGGTTGGTGTTGCTTTGGGTCCAGCTTTCTCATCTACAGAACTAGGACCCGAATAAGCCTGGTTGGGTGTCCTGGGAAGGAATCTCTTCTTCAGCTTGCTTTCCTTACCTGGGAATTCATCGACTTTTGACCACCTGAATTGCTGATGTGCCCTTTTCCTGGGTTTCCACGCTGTGTGTGTTTTTGTCTCACAAAAAAGTGCGTGGTCCTCTGAACATCTGTCTCTTCTGATATGTGATAATGTAATGTCTACAAAAACATTTTCTTTGGTGATCTATTCACTCTCCAACACTCTGGCTCACTGATACTTCCAGTAAGCATCAGTCGACCACATTTGGCTGGAGGGGATCTTTATATATGTAGCAAGCCGCCTTAGTAAGCCAGTAACAGCTAACATTTATTGAGCACCTCTGTATGCCAAGCACCATGCAGAGCATTTTACTTGGATTGTCCCACGGAACCTTACAACAACCAAATAGGATAGGCACTATCATTATGCCCGGGAAACTAAAACTAAGGGAGATTGAGTAGACCAGCCAGTGAGGGAGGTAGATGCTTACGTCCTGAGGGGGGAGCTCTCATGAATAGGTAAGTGCTCTTATGAAGGAGACCCCACAGACCTCCCTGGCCCTTCCACCACATGAGGACAGTGAGAAGCCAGCAGTCTGCATCTTGGAAAAAGGCCTTTAATAAAACTCAGCCACAGTGGCACCATGATTTTGGATTTCCAGCCTCCAGAACTATGAGAAATAAAGTTCTGTTGTTTAACACCTAGTATTTTGTTATAGCAGCCGGAACAGACTGAGACAGCAGCTCTCTAGAGAAAGTCTGAAGGATAAGGGTCTGAAAATGGTCAACCAAAATATCCCCAGGAGACACGGTCTCTTTGGGACAATGACACTGGCAAAGCCACCACTGGGCACTTGCTCTGTGCTAACTTCTGATTCTGTCGCCACCCAAACTGTACTGTGTCTGCTTTCCTCTCTCAGGATTTCCAAGTAGCAATTAGGAGCATTTAACTAGCAATCTTTTTTTCTTTTTTTTTTTTAATATATCTCTGTTGATTTCAGAGAGAGGAAAGGCGAGGGAGAGAGAAAGATAGAAACATCAATGATGAGCGAGTCATTGACTGAGCCCGCAACCCGGGCATGTGCCCTGACCGGGAATCGAACCCCGATCGCCTGGATCCTAGGTCGACGCTCAACCGCTGAGCCACGCCCGGCCGGGCTAACTAGCAATCTTAAACCATGCGGCTGTGCTCAGGAAGCAGGGAGCCGTCCTAACACTTTTAGGAAAAAATGGGTCCTGCTTCCCACCAACAATTCCCAAAGGAAAATTCTCCCTTTGGGAAGAATGCTCAAAAGGCCCCGAGCAGCCCAAAATAACCAATGTGTGCATAACTGTACAGCAACTGACGTGCCTGTGTCTTTGGGCAGATTGTGAGCCTCCTGAGAGCAGGAACTGGGTTGTCCTGGCCTCTGAAGGATGCTTAACTCCTCACTTAAGGTCTGTGTCCTAACAGGTAGCCAACACGTGTGTCCTTAATAAACAAAAAAGAAATGTTTTGGATGTCCCTAGAAAGGGGTACGGTTATCAGGACGAGAAAGGAGCAGGCCTTCTACACAGGGGGAAATACCATGAACAGAGAGGCAGGAGGGCAGGACCCATTCTCACCTAATGGGGAGGGGATACAAAGAAACGGTCTCGGTGCGTCGGAAGGCTCAGTAATAGTGCGGCAACCAAGAAGCTGGGTGAGAGTAAGGAGAGCCTCCATAGCTAAAGAGCAGAGAAGGCAACGGAGGTGGGAGCCACCGTAAGTTCTTTTTTGATAGCGGCTTGTTTTTGTGGTATGATTGACACACAATAAATTCTACATGAACAATTTTGTGTGTGATAAATGTATACACCTGTGAAACCACCGCTACAATCATCACAGTGAAGATAATGAATATATCCATTCTCCTGAAATTCCCTCACCTCTCTTTCTAGTGCTTCGTTCATACCTTTCCCTGCTCCCTTCCCAGGAAACCACTGATTTGCTTTCAGTCCCGCCAGTCTGCATTTTCTAGAACTGTCTATGAAGGAACTATATAGGAAGTGGGTTTTTGTCTGGCTTTTTTCACTCAGCAAAATTATGCTGAGACGCATCAACACTGGTGTTTGTATCAGTGTTGGCCTAAAATAAGTGTTGGTGGTTGTTCTTGTTACTATTACTACTGTATAAAAACCTGGATAAAGGGCATGAATTGAGAATTTATAAAGAACTCCAAATTCAAGAGTCAAAAAACAAACCCAATTAAAATGAGCAAAGGATGAGAAAAGGCTTATTCTGGGCTCATCGTCTCAAAACAACAGTCCTATGAGGAAGATACTATGATAATCCCAGTTCCACAGATGAGAAACCCAAAGCTTATAGAAATTAAGTAACTTGGTTAAGACCTCACTACCAGTAAAGGTAAAGCCAGAACTTGAACTACAAAATCCATGATTTTTATCTCATCTCCAGAGACCTGGGGAAATGAATTCCAACCAAAAGAAGGGCTCTCTAAAAACAAAAAAAAAACAAAAAAAATTCAGTAGAAATATGTTTACTGTCAGAGAACAGTCTGTGCTTGTAAGACTATTTTCCCATATAGTAACATACCTGAGGAGTCTTTGAAGAAATTTTGACCTGAGTCCCTAGAACACACCCTAGAACAGAGAGTTCTGGTTCAGAACAAAATAAATGGGTGAGGTTAATCAGAGCTCAGCTGTACCAGCAGCCTTCCCCGGCTAAGTGCACCCACATGAATCAGCCACCGATCAACAGCGATGCGAACGGTGTAATCTGAAGAGGAAGACAGTGTAAGAGTTTGTGGTGAGGGCACTTTACAGTGTAAGGGAACAAGAACTGACACCTTAATACTTCCTGGTAAAAAGTGGCATAATTGTCTTTTGAAAGAACTCATTTCGCAGAATTTTGAAATTACTTCTACTTCTCACTCCCTGTGCCCTGGGATAGATGTCCAGATGTTCTACCCACCTTGTTATGTCAACTCTTAAATCCAATGACTATTCAATGCCCATTTTTCTGCTAGCACTGACTGTAAAAAATATATAGAATAAATAACAATAACAATTATGAAACACAATATTCAGGGGTTACATTAAACCTATTTAACCACTTGTATGGCATGGGCACCGATCAAACCTGGCACCTGCCAGAAGGCCATCCTGGTGTGTAGCAGAGAAATACTAGCCTGTAATAAGTATTATCATGTTGTTATATCATTTTGTAGTTTATAGGACATTTTTATATCTAGTAACTCATTTGAATTTCATCAAAGGCCGCTAGGCATGATTATCCCCACGGCACATATAAAAATGATCAGAAAGGTAGATGATATTTTCTGCTGCTTTTCATAACTAGTTAATGGTAGAAATGTAAATTAAAATTTGGTGTTATAACTCATGATCTAATAATGTTACACTGTTCCCCACAGTCTCTGACTTCAAGGAGCAAATGATCCTGTTGGAATGATGCACACACTTGTGAAACAAAGACAATACACTTAATGGAGCAAATATACATTAAACACTTCAGATTCAGAGAAGGAAAGTGGAGGGTCAAAGGCAAAAAACTCATCTTCCAAAAATGGTGGCAACTATCAAATAGTCCTGAATGAAGGAGGGTCCACGGTTTCAAATGTCCTTGATAAAACGTATCGTCGGCATCGCCTCCCCAGGTCCCAACCTTGACACTGCTCACACTAGTCCAGGCCTACAGAGCCTTGCTCCTCAAAGTGTGATCCTCACATCAGCAACATCATCGTGACCTTGGAGCCTGTTAGAAACACGGAAACTCAGCCCTCTTCCCCCTCCTCCCCATGAGATCTAGTTACCCTAAATTTTCACAAGATCCCAAGGAGATCTGTAGGTACCTTAAAGTTTGAGAAGTTCTACTCCAGATAAGCTTTGTGCATCTTTTTATTATGATTTCACACCCATGATTAACCACCCATTCCAGCTCTTCCACTGGGCCTTCTAGAACTTTTGGTCTATACCAGAAAAATTCCCTGCATGTCACTATGAAACCTGGCTCCTTCCTGTGGAAACTGCTTCCCTTGCGGGCCTCTCAGGTGGAGGTTGCTTTTCCTTCCAGACCTGACCTTGCACAGAGCCTGGAGGTGAGGCTTGGTGCTCTCTGGGCCCCTCACAGTCATTCAGAGTCCATTGCTTCCTTCGAATATCCTGCCCTTTTTGAAGCCTGTGCCATCAAGCTCTACCCTTCATTACCCTGCCTTGGTGCAGCCGCCGGTCACTCTCCTTAGCTTCCTTCCTTGCTGAAGACGTCGTCAAACTCACTGTCTTACTTTCACCCCTCCTACCCCACTGTCTCTCTGCCAGGTTGCTGCTATTCGCCGCCTCCGTTCTGCTGATATGTTGGCAGCCTTGGCCACTTACACGCCAGCGTCACGGTCACCACCCAACCCCCGCCCCGTCTGCACAACCCTTTACCTCCTCAACTCCAGATTCCCCGTCACCCCCCTCAGCCGCCCGCCACCACGGCCACACGTTAGACCTTGTTGTACTAATGACGGCATTGCTTGTGAATCATTTTCAAACGTCTGCTCTTATTTTTTAAAATAACCTCCCTTATTTTCCTCTACAAATTCCTTGACCCCCATCGGGATCTCCAGCCCACCAGCCCCACCACTTCTCACTGCTCGTTACCTGCCTCGTGGCCTCAGTTCCTTCCTTGCCATTTGTAGAGTCAATGGTCAATCTCTATAATGCCTTTTATTTTATTTATTTTTAAATATATATATCTTTATTGATTTCAGAGAGAGGAAGGGAGAGGGAGAGAGAGAGATAGAAACATCCATGATGAGAGAGTCATTGATCCGCTGCCTCCTGCACGCCCCCGACTGGGGATCGAGCCCGCAGCCCGGGCATGTGCCCTGACCAGGAATCGAACCCCGATCGCCTGGATCCTAGGGCGATGCTCAACCGCTGAGCCGCACCAGCCAGGCTATAATAGATACCCCCATATCCCTGCCTCCTTGCTCCTCCGAGGGCCCCACTTGGCAGGACCCCAGCTTTAGTTGAACTCGGCCCTTCCCTATTCTGCAGCTGCCCTCGAGCTGCCGAAGGGGCTGGGAGGGCCCGGCCGCAGGTCTGCGTGTCCCCCTTCAGATCTACGGCCACCAGGCCGAGGGGCCTTTCGGACCGCAGAGCACCTCCACCGCGTTCCCCTGACGAACGCGCCCTTCCATCCTCCCACATGCATGCTGTCATCCCCTCAGAAATTTTAACACTCCTCCCTCTCAGCTCTTGACTGAGTTTTTATTTCACTGAGAAAATCGAAGCAGCCCAAAGGGAACGATTGCATCTTTCCGCAAGCTTCCTACTTCCCCGCATCAGCTGCGTCCCCACCTGGGTAAGGCCAAGCCCTCCATTCGTGCACTAGATGACACCCCCTCTCTGCCACCCAAGACTTTACCTTTATGACCAACATTTCTGTCCCCTTCTCCTCCCTTTGCCCCTAAATATTGGATCATTCCCAGCAGCAAACAAATACTCAGAAATTCCACCTATATCTTTAAACATCCCTCCACTGGCCTCATGTTTCCCCCCAGCTAGTCCATCCCTCTGCTCATCTAGAAAAGTCCAGTGAACTGCTAGTATTCTTTTACTCCCTCTGACCCATTCTCCTTTCAGCCTGCTCTGGGCAGCTTTCCTCCCACACTGCACAGAAGCCGCTGCTCCCAGAGTGGGCAGCAAACCCCCTGTCGCTACACCCGGGATGATCTCCGCTCCAATCTAGACTCCGGGCTTCTCCCTTCTGCTACTGGTCCCTCTTGTGTCCCAGGCACTGTGCTGGGTGCTGTTCTGACCTCACTAACAACTGATTCTCACCTGACCTGAGTAAGGTGTTCATTACTTCAAGTGTAGCATGATTTTTATCCTAGAGAAATGCATATTTAATAGCAGGCTCTTATTGAAAACAAACAGTCAAAAAAGCAGCAAAACTCCAAGGAGTGTATTGTGTCATGATATCTCAGGTATCTCTACCGAAAGCTTTGTCGGTCACTAGCTGCAGAGACGTAAAGTAAGTCATGTCATCTCTCTGGGCCTCCATTTATCCATCAGAAAAATGGAAATGTTAGACTTAGAAAAATTCTACAATGGTTGACTTAAGTGTGAGAGAGAAATTCTAAGCATCCTTGAGAATAAGACGTATTGTTGGTCATACTCCCTCTGATTTGTTATTCGATGCAGAGTAATGAATACTGAAAACTGAATTTACGTCAAATGTTTCTGCTATTTCCAAAACTGGTTCTAAATGAGGACCTTCCTGCCAGGGCTGAGATGTGTGTAATTTGGGATGAAATGGGAAATTTGGAGGAGTCATGCTAGAAAAATTCTGGCAGACCTACAAAACAGCAGATGGAGACCAACAGGAGGGCATAACACTGTTGCCTTCTGTTTAGCCAGAGCTCTTGGCTCCCGGTGTACTCTAGAAAGGACCCAGCACTCATCAAGGGCACAGGATATTCTGTTCCTTAGCAAGATGTTTTTAGGCTTGGTTTTTGCTCAGGGACCGTAAAATTTATAGCATGAAAATAAATTAATTAATGGAACTTTTATTTTTAACCAATATACCCAAACATGAATCCAGGTGACCATGGTTATTTTAAAAGTAGTTGCCTTATGAGGCTGCCCATAGGGTTAATTAAAAAGGGGGAAACAAACAATCTAAGTTAGATAACATTCCAGGTGGAAAAAAATCTCTTCTGCTCACCTCTCCCCATCCACCTCATTATCAACACAGGAGAAACTGAGGCCCAAAGTAGGCATCTAACTTATCCAAGATCATACTATCAGAAGAAGCATATTCAATTCTAGAACACAGATCTGCTGACTTCCAATCTTCTGTTCTCATTTCTATAGCTTTTAGTTTAGCAAACTCTACATACTAAACTGAACATAGAGCTCAAGTAGGCAAGAGAAATAATATAAAAGAAAAAAAGAGAAGCATGTCTGATGGAGACCAAGAAGTGTTAGCCACATAAGGTAAGACTCACATATCTCTTGTAGTTGTGGTTAAGAGAATAAGTCATCTAGGTCCCATTAGAGTATACCTGCATCTATGAACCTAAGGCTCAGAGAGTGACATTGCTCATTTCCTTGCTCATCTGGCAAATTTTATTGAGTGCTTGCCTGGTGCCAGACATTGTGCTAGGCGCTGTAAACACCTCTGGGAACAAGATTCAGTTCCTACTTTCATGAAACTTACATTCCAAAAGAGTAGAGAGTCCAGAAGAGAGAAATCAAATGCACGATAAGAAAGTGATTATAACGAAAACATTACCAACTGAGGTTGCTGTGAAGGTAACACCAGAGACTAACAGAAAATAATACAGTATATTTGCTTTTAGGTAGAGTGTTCGGGGCAAGTCTCTGAGCAAGTGACATTTAAGCTGGGAACTGAAATATAAGAAAAGGCAGTTTTGCAAGGCACCAGGGGAAAGAATATTACAGGCTGCAGCAGCTGCACGTGCAAAGGCCCTGAGGCAGGAAAGGAAGGCATGTTGGAGGAACTGGATGAAGCCTTCTGTTGCTGAAAGGCACTGGGCAGGCACAAGAATGCAAAGGTGAGGTGGAAGTGGGAGAGGCCGAGTGCTATGGGACCTTGAAGAACATGTTGAAGGTGTTGAATTTATCGTAAAGGCAGAGGGAAGCTAATACAGGACTTCAAGTTGGGAAATGACATGACTGTTTTTGTATTTTATGAAGGTCACTTCCTTCAAGATCAGACAGGCTAAGACTATCTCTAGTCCCAGCGAGGACCTTGAACAAGTCCACTTTCTCTCCCATGTTCACCTCACATCATCAGTGGGAACATCAAGTGAGCTGATGTATATAAAATCCCTTTGAAGAAACAATCAGAGCCAAACTATCCCCAAGAGGAAGGAGCTACCTCATATCCTTCTTGAGCATCCCAAAACACCCGGGGTGCTTGGTAAAGGCTGGGGAATGGGGCATCCCTTTTCCCGATTCTCTTGTATTTTTTCACTTCTTCCTCACAACAATTCTAACAGGATATGTAATTCTGAGCCTAATTTATATACGAGGAAACTGAGGCAGGCTGAGAGAGGTTAAAATGACTTCTCCGTCAAAAAGGAGTCAGCATTTGTTTCTAAACTACTGATGTCTACCTCAGTCTCAATTAATTATAATTTTCATTAAGTCTCTTCCCAGGCTGGAAGCTTTTAAGATTCCCAGCCTTTAGCAGTGGGTAAAAAAGCAGCACAAAATCCCAAACTACTCTTCTATTAAGAAAATGTATATTTTCTGGCAAGATTCGCCAGTGTCTCCAAGGGACCCACGTGGCTTAGTTTAAACTATAACTAATTCAGTGTCACAATAATACATCTGATATCTTTAATGTGAAGTCACCAAGATTCATTGTACATGGCACTTGAGTTCTAGAAGGAACAGACAGAAATGTATCAAATGATTCCTTAGATTAACGCGTTTGAAAACTAAGAAATCAAGATAAAAGAGTAAGAAGTCCTGCCATCAGCTTGATAGGACCTGTGCTAAGAAGCCAGCTCTGGGCACTAATACTTTTCATCTCCTCGGGGCTCTATTAATAATACCCTCAAGAATGAGCCAGGCTCTATTTGGAGGCTCAGATCAGTGGTTTTAAGTGACTAAATCAAGTTTAATGTTAGGAGGAAAAGAGCCTCTGGATTAATTTTCATCTCCATCAATTTCTTTCCTACCAAAGAAGAAAAGGTTTGTATCCTGAAAGCCTTTGATTAAAGAAGCAGAACTTAGTAGAAGAGCATATCAGACTACAGGGTAGAAGGGGGGGAAAAGGCCCTCATTCCAGCTCCATGAACCTGCCTCTTGGTTCCCGGGTCCCTTAAAAGGGCTCCTCCCATCTCTAGACCTTGCTCCCTCATCAATAAGTGAAAAAGTCACCTTAGATTATTTCAGGGCTCTACAGCTCTAACAGTCAACGATCTTGCATAAGGACACCCAAATTAACTACTCCCAATAGGTCAAGCGTCTGAGCTTTTCTACAGGTGGCAAAGGGTTTACAGGAAGCCACCCAGGTACTTCCCTGTTCCGTCTGTTACCAGCGGTGCATATTTGAGCCACCTGAAGTCCCAATGACGGTGTGGGAGAGAGGGACAATCAAGGCTGTCAGTCCTTCAAGGAGCCGGGCTATGTCTTTGCTAACCTGGGAGTCTTCAGGAATATGTTCATGAGAAACAGGCTCATGATGGTAAAATAAAATAGCTAGGCGAGGACCTGCATCCATCCCGCTTGCTGCTCAGGGTTCCTCTCCATGAGCTCTCATACCCCTTCACGGAAGAAACACATACAGGAGGAAGGTGGGAGAAAGGTTGATGACCCCTGCTGCGCCACTGCCCCTAACTGGGATAAGTTCACGTTGGTCTGTGTTCAGACCTGTATTCCAGCATCACCATGGTGGCGCGCCCGATCAGTAAAAAATGAGACGGTCATGAAGACAGCTGAGCATAAACAAGGACAGAGCCTGCAAGGGGTAAAGGGGGAGAAAGTACTTGTATCCTTGGTCTTCCCATTAGACTTGGCCCCTGTGATCTACTATAAATTGCATCTTGATCACCCAAGTGTGTGTTTCTCGCTCATGCTTTACATGGGTCAGTGTGTGGGAACTCATCTGGTGGTATGTGGACCTCTGACTGTGGCGCTTTATTTTCCTGCAGAGTCCAAGTCTATATTTTTTCCACTTGCAATAAATAAGAAATCAAAGAGCTAGGACTTCTTTGGAGGTGGGGTGAGTATCCATTGGGGTGGCCCAATGGTCTCCCTTTGCCTTTCTCTCCCCGCCATGTAGCACAAGGTCTCGCACTTGGGGGGCACTGGTTGATGTTTATCACATGCACAGATGGACGCTAGCACTCATCACCCCTTCACTAATAAGTTTCTCCTCAAGAGGAGAAAGTTCCCTCTTACTACTATATACCGAGTGCCAGAACAATGCCTGGTTCAACAAATGCGTGTTGACTGACTTATTGACCAACTTAAAGTGGTCAGCCAGCAACCTTACAACTTTTTCTTATTAACTCAGTTTCCTATTTGCTGATAAGCCTAATTGAGTCGTCTCCATTCTCAGATTCCCACACAACCTCTGGCCTTCCCTCCATTCCAACTCCCTCTCCCCGTTGCCTCTTTGATGACTCTCAGCAGAAACCATTGTCTTGAACTTCACAAAAAAACTAAAAGCCACCAGACACAGGCCAGAGACCCTCAACTTTCTGCTGCAAAATGTAAAAACCAGCCTCCCTTCTGTCACAGTATAGGAGCTGTATTTTCCTCCTATCCAAGGCCAAAAATTTGTGTTCTCTCTTTCCCACCTTCTCAGGAATTTTACATACTTAGTGTCCCCTCACTCTGTTATATTCTCTCTCTCTCTCTCTCACTCATTTTTCTTCCCCATTTCTCTCTTTCAAATGGATTCTTTTCTGCTTTTAAATAAGCCTCTTCCATTATTTAATAATTCTTCCCTCAATTCACAACCACCCTCGAGTCACAATTTCATCTCACTTCTTCCCCTTCACAGCCAAACTTAACATAATTTCTGTAGCTGCTGCTTATTAATAAACCCTCCATTTCCTCACTTGTAAGTCTTTATATCAGTGCAGTCCTCACTCCCCCATCATTGAAATTATACACCTTTTATAAAGTCATCACAGATTTTGTCTCAACTTCTTAGAGGATCTGACCTTCTTGACCCAGTCTTGGTTTCATTCCTCTTTTCTCAGGCTCATTAGGAGGGTCATCCCCTCTCTTGCTATTAAGTCTTGAACTTTCTTCAGGTTCAATCTACATCCCCTTCACGTCTGTGCCCTTTCCTTACTCAACCTCACCCATGCCAATAGTTTTAATGATCTTTTACAAGCGAAGTCTCACACATTTTTATTGCTAGTTGAGACCTTCCCGGTGAGTTCCAGAAACCTATGTTCAGCCTCCTCTGGAATTTTACACATAGCTGTCACAAAGGCATTTCAAGGCCAGCATGCCCAAAATTAAGCTCATGATCTTCCCCCCAGGCTCTGGCCTACGCTCATGTTCTTTATCAATGTGAATGGACCGATTTGGGCTGGAATAATTGAATGGATAATTGAATGGAGGAGCAATCCATTCAGTTATATGAGCCGAAACCTAGGAATCATAGTTGTTTGTAAGTCTCCTCTCCTACACTCGTATCCAACCCACCACCAAGTTGGTTTGCTTTACTTCTTCAAATATCTCCCAAATCATCTCTACTCCATAACCCCCTATTTGTCGCATAGACTCCTACAATTGTCTCCTGATACACCCTACATGTACTCTTAACCCCTCAACTCTGTTCCTATAGCAGCTGGAGTATTGTTTCAAAATGTACACCCAGTAATATCACTTCTATGCTTATGATCCAGTAGCTTCACATTACTCTCAGGATAAACAACCCAATACTTAAATGACCCAGAAGGCTCTGCATGGACCTTACCCAACTGCCATTTTTCCTCTGTACTCTAACCACATGACCCTTCATTTGGTTTCTCAAATAAATCATGACTCTGCTAGGCATGAACCCTTTCACACTCACCTCTTTGCCTAAAATGTTATCCCTGAGCCCCCTGAGCCTGGCTGACTCCCACACACCCTCCAATATCACTACCAACTCAGAGACTTCTTTGCCCTGATGGACAAGACCAAGGCTCTCTATGACGTGTTCTCTAAGTCCAATGTCACTCTCTTTCATCACACTCTGACTGTAATCACGTATCGATTTAAGTGCCTATGTGATTAAATGGCTGTCATGTCGCTAGATTCTAAGCTCCATGGGGGCAGAACTGCACCTAGCATAGTGTTTGATAAATAGCTTAAATATTAATAGATGTATAAAATGATCAATAAACGGTGGCGGTGGCAATAGTGCTTGTGAAAGCAATGCCGGAGCGCTCTTTCTCTAGATGAGCAAACACAGGGAAAGAGGGACCCCGAACTCAGGCACGTTCCCGTATGTAGCTAACCAGGTTTCCATTTCTGAGTCCTCAACACACCCACCCATGGCTTAGTCAGGCAGATCAAAGAGAAACATCTAGTTGAGGATATAAAGATGTGCCCTTCACAGGCCGGGTAGTGGGCCTCTGTTGTTACTGACTGTCTGGCTCCCTCCTCCCTTGGTCTAGTAGGAAACTGGACCTCTTCTGTAACCCACAGAATTAGACAAGAAATCTAAGCTAAGTCAGTCTCATTCACTATTTGGGGAATTTGACTCTTAAGCAGATATACAAAGGGTGAAAATATAGGAGAAAGTTAAGCATCAGATGACAGTGCCCCAAAGATACCATCCACGAGGGCGTGAGGCTTGGCTCTTCAGAGCTAACCTGGTTTCTTTCCTGCTTGAGGCGAGGCTATTTATCTCCCCCTTTAATTCTGTGAATTACTCAGTATGCTGCAGGTAAACAAGTTGCATTTGTTTATTTGTTTGCTTTTATAGTGTCATTGATTCTCTACATCAAAGAAAATGAACTGATGTAGTCCATAAGGTGAAATTAATGGCTATAGATCAGATTTTATTTCACATCAAAAATTTATCTTCTTTTCAGGTTTCCACCCAACATTTACAAAAATTAATCAAAGAAAAAATATCAATTTCAAAAGGCAGAAGTTACATAATCAACATATTAAAATTAAAAAAAAAAGTTAAACTAAAATTTAATCATATAAAAAATAACCAGAGACTGATAAACCACCCTCAACTAAAATGTGAGTGGAGACCAAAATCAATACTACACTTATGCATTGCACTTTAAACCATTTATTGAATGCTTACCATGTACCAGTACACCAGCCATTTATCAAATCTTTGCATTATAGGCCAACTTCCTTGGACTGTTAGCGCAGGAAAACAGCACTTATTGAATGCTTACTGTATGCCAAACACCATGCTAAATATTTTTGCCATTTAATCCTCACAACAATCCTAAATTAGGAATTGCTACTCCCATTTTACTGATGAGAAAACTGATGCTTCAATATAGTACATAACTTGCCCAAGGTCACACAGTTTCAAGCAGCAAAATTAAACCTGGGTCTGCCTAACCACAGAGTCCCAGTTCTTTTCACTACACTGGTAACCAGTTCAGTATCATCACTGAAAAACAAAACCTATGAAAGAAAAACATCAGACCAGGAGACCAGAAAGAGAGAGTAGGAAACCTGATTATCACAAACAAGACTCTAGTGTCACACAGGCAGCCGGCCAGCTGTCCTTGCCTCTTCCCCCCCCCCCTTTTACCTTCATGTGTGTATCCATCCATTGAACCAACTAGAGTGAGTCCTCTTTATGCTCCTCACATGGCCGCAGTGTGCCAGCCATGGACGTAGAATCGTGAATCAGACATCTTAACATCTTTATTGGGAAGGCTGACAATTTAAGCAAGAAACTGCAAAAATCTCTTGGAACCTACCAAGCATTTTCCCAAAGTACTAGTGGAACTCCCGACAACACATACTTTCACGCATTAGGACACTGAAGTACATACATATAAAACAACTCACCCGAGGACACATTAGACCAAGCACAGTCCCCTTGACGGTAGGCCTAGGATTTATATACAGCTCTTCTGGCTGCTGAGAATCGGACTTCCATCCAATGCGACCCAGCTGTCTCTTCCCCATTGTCTTCTCCGGCCTCGGCTCTTTATCGCAACGGCCATGACAAACCACAGCTGGACAGTCTGAGGGAGAAGTAGGGAAGGGCACATATCTCACTGAAAGGGGTGGCATCCTTATATCCCTTTTGACTTCAACTCCTGCACATATTGTTCTTCACAGCTGGCTCTGCTATGCCTAGAAAGAGTCCTTCTGGGGTGTTACATTTCCCTCTCTCCTTGTTTTTGGTGTTTGGACCCGAAGACGACCATCAAACGAATTTCAAAAGCAAGTTTTCAACTTAGGAAGTGTGCTTGTGCACGTGTGTGTGTGCAAAAGGAGAGGGAGAGGGGAGAGAGGTGTGATCTGGGGACAGGCGTGCATACTTTCTTAGCTGCTACTTCGACTTGCTCTCCTGGGCTGATAGTTCACTAAAACTGAGGAGCCCTTTTCACGAGAACACTTCCAGGCACATCTCTCAGTATTCAAATCTTTCAATCAATAGTCTTTTTGACCTCCCTAAAAGTAAACACTCCCATTATTAAATTATCTTACTACATATCTTATTATTAAATACTTATTTTAAATGTTGTGGTATTTAAAATAATATACATTGAACATTTCAGCAGGAACTATTTTGCTCTACTAACAGTCGTGAAAGGCAGTCCTGCTATTTCACTCATTTTGTTAATGGGGTAACTGCCACTCATGGAGGTTAAATAAGTTCCTTATGGCCACACAGCTAGCGGGAGGTCTAACCAGGATTTGAACCCCAAGACCCATGCCTTTTCGCTCCTACACCATCTCCCTGCAATGAGCCTGTTACTGCATCCCTTACTAGACCACATTCTCTTCGATTAGACCTGCCTGTCACAATGTGGAGAAGCCTGTGAATCTTTAATTTATTGTGCTATGTGCTGTGCATCTCCCCCAGCCTAGAGTTTATAGCCTAGAGTCCACATTTATCATTTTAATGACCCTTACATCTCAAAGAGATATTGCTTCCCAGTGTTTACACTTGTGTCCCACTTCATCAGAAATATGTATTAAAGTTTGTTACTAGTGTCTCAACATCAGAGGTTATCGTTAATGAGAGGGCTCCAATTCTGGCTCTGCCATGACTTTCCATTTGTCTGTGTCATTATTAAGGCTGTTGACCAAATTCTCCTGGGTCTCTATCTTTAGTGCACATGGTAAGACAGCATGTCCCGTGCCTGTTGTGTTTGAGTAGACAGACGTGATTAGCCCTGGCCAGTGAGCTGTGAGTTATGAGCAAAGGTGGCATGTGTTAGGGCTAGGCTTATAATTTCCTACTAGAGCTCCCCTCTTCTCTACCACAATGATCAGCAAAGTCCCAGATAATGACCATGCCATCAGCCTGGTGCCAGAGTGAGTATAGCGTAGGATAGGCCTTCCAGCTGACCAATGGTAAATTTGGAGTGTAAGTGAGAGATCAGTTGTTACTGTTTTAAACCACTGAGCTATGGGGGTCATTTGTAACAGCAGCCTAAACTGTCCTGTCCTGACCAACAGATTATTCTTTTTTTTAATTTTCAAAATAATTTTTAATTACAGTTTGCATTCAATATTGTTTTTTTATTAGTATCAGGTATGCAGTATAGCGGTGAGACAATCATATACTTTAAAAAGTGTTCCCCCTGATATTTTCAGGACCCAACAGATTATTCTTGAATAAGTTAATTTACCTTGTCAGTCTTTTTCATCAATTTAATAAATAAAAGGGAAAGAAGAATTAACATTTATTGAGCATCTCTTAAGTATATGGTGCATTATGTCATCTCATTTAATCGTCTCAACCATATAAGGTATCATCCCTTGCCAAAAATACTCCCAGATTCGAAGATAATTCTCACATCTACTGCTACCATAGTAATCTAAGACACTACTATTTCTTACTTGGAATATTTTACTGGCTCCCTATCTATCTTGTTAAAACTTCACCCTTCTTAATTCTCCTGCTCAAAACCCTCCAAAGATTTCTCTCTGCATTTTGAATCAGACCCAGAGTCCCTGCTATTTGAATGAGAGTCACACTCTTTATAAAACCCCAGAAAATTTTCCATGATCTGGTCCCTGTCAGTCACTTCAATCTAATCACTCATACTCTTCCAGTCCCCTCACTAAGTTTCAGCTGTGCTGGTCCTCCTGATGTTTCTAAAACACATCAAGCTTGTCACTGCCTCAGGACCTTTGTACTTGCTATTACTTTTGCGGGGAATGCACTTCCCTTAGCTCTTTTATGACCTTTCATCACTTGGAACTCAGCCCAAATGACATCGCCCGAATAAGTATTCTGTGAGCCTCTTTCACGAAAGAACTCCTCCAGCCTTGTTTTGTATGGCCTCTTACCTTTCCTTTCCTTCACGACACAGATTATTACCTGAAATTTTATTCTTTTTAGTTTGCTTGCATATTTCCAGAATTCCCTACTGCAAGAAAAGCTCCACGTGGGTAGAGACTTTGTCTTGCCTGTTCATTGCTGCTTCTACAAGGCCTGGTACACGATGCGCCCTCGAGAAGTATTTGTTGAACAAAATAGAATGAATGAACTTCCAATTTACAGATAAGAAAATGAGACTGCAAGAGTCTGAGTAACTTCCCCAAAGTCTTACAGGATTTGCCCGATTCTAAACCTCACTGCCCTTTGCTCCGGCCAGGCGCTGCCAAAAGACGGCAGACAGGCGAGCGCTCCTTCAGGCTTTCGGTTCTACTGTGGATGCAATCAAAACCAAAAAGGCACATCGATCCTGCTTTCCCCAGGGAGCCCTGGATTTCCAAAGGAACAAGCTAACTTGAGAAATCTATCGATCTCCCATTTTTGCCATGCTATACAGGTGACAAAAATCAATGGAGATTTAGACTCTTCCGCCCAGGACCCCACCATTTTAATTTGGGTTTCCACCCAGAGTCCCACAACTTTGCAAAATGCCCTGCTCACAGTGTCCACACCTTATTTAAGTGGGTGTCGCCGCCGGTGGCAGCTCCGCTTTGCCAGCTCCCTGCAGTTCAGAGAGATGCTCCCCCCCGCTCCGGGGCCGCCTGCTCCCAGCTCCTGCTCCCGGCTCCCAGCCCCGCCCAGGTCCCGCCCACCGGCCTGCCGCACGCCCATTGATTGGCCCGCGGCCGCGGGGGGGCGTGGCCTCGGCCTCCCGGGGGCTCTTCAAAAGCGCTCCTTGCAGAAGGCTCAGCCCGGGTTCTGGCGCTGGCTCCGCGCCTTCCCGCCCGCCTTCTCTTTCCTTTCTGCCTCCTCTTGGGCCAGAGGCTCACGCCAGAGGAAGCGCAGGTCTTGGATTTTAATGTCAGTGATGGAAAGATATGAGAACGGGTCCTGGGTGCCCCAGCAGGAGCTGGAAGACCCGGTGAAGAGGTACCTGAACAGCACAGAGGACTACCTGACCTTCCTCTGCGGGCCTCGGCGCAGCCACCTGTTCCTGCCGGTCACCGTGGTGTACGCCCTGATCTTTGTGGTGGGGGTCTCCGGCAACCTCCTGGTGTGCCTGGTGATCCTCCGGCACCAGGCCATGAAGACACCCACCAACTACTACCTCTTCAGCCTGGCTGTCTCGGACCTGCTGGTCCTGCTCCTTGGGATGCCCCTGGAAGTCTACGAGATGTGGCGTAACTACCCCTTCCTCTTTGGGCCCGTGGGCTGCTACTTCAAGACCGCCCTCTTCGAGACTGTGTGCTTCGCCTCCATCCTCAGTGTGACCACGGTCAGCGTGGAGCGCTACGTGGCCATCCTGCACCCTTTCCGGGCCAAGCTGGAGTCCACCAGGAGGAGGGCCCTCAGGGTCCTGGCCGTGGTCTGGGTCTTCTCCGTTCTCTTCTCTCTGCCCAACACCAGCCTCCACGGCATCAAGCTCCACTACTTCCCCAATGGCTCTTTGGTCCCGGGCTCTGCCACCTGTGCGGTCATCAAGCCCATGTGGATCTATAATTTCGTCATCCAGGCCACCTCTTTCCTCTTCTATATCCTTCCCATGACGGTCATCAGTGTCCTCTACTACCTCATGGGGCTCAGAGTGAGTATCCCGGCCGGCTGGCTCAGGGCGGCGTCCCTTCTGTTCTCACTGATTCCAAGTTTTCTAAGAAAAACTTAGAAGGGGAGAAATTCAGAATTGGAAGGGAGCATAGAAACAATGAGCTCAGAGGCGAGACTCAGAAGTTAAAGGGCTTGCCTCCGTTGGACAAATAATACCCACAGCTATAAATTATTTCCTTTCATTCGCCTTCATTATTCTTCCCTCTACACTTGTGGTTCCCAAATCCAGGTGTTCCTACAAATCACCTAGAAACCCTACTACGGGCACCAATGTGCAGGCCCTGCTCCTGGGGAAATTCTGGTTCAGTAGGTCTGAGGTGGAGCCTCATCTTAAACAGCACAGCGCTCACCCCTGGAGGGGCCGTCTCACTCCCTGCTGTCTTTTTCCTGCCCAGACCTATGACCTGCATCGAAATTTTCCTCTGCACCAGCTTGGTCTGAGTATAACATAAACCCTCTCCGCCTATTTTATACTCCAAGACAAATACAGGGTGGGACAAGAGGAGGTTTATAGTTGTGAGTACACAAAACACAGTTTATTCTTGTATTATTCTTTATTCATTATTGTATGATTTTCCATTTGAGCAACTGGAAACTGACTTTTGCCCCACTCTGTATACAGTTTTACAGTCAGACACTTCCCTGTGGTTGTTCTCTGGTTGAAATATCAGGTTAAAATGCAAAAATATGGCCTAAGCCAGATCAACTTGGCCTTCTCTTGAGAAGGTAGAGATTTGTGGAGGGGGAGGTAAACAGAGAACATGAAATGGAGTGGACAGTGTGAATAAGAGATGGTTGGGATTCATAGAAAATCATTGCCTAGTTTGCAACATATGTTACAATCAGAGGTTCCTTTCTTGTGCTCATTATGGTAAATTAATTTCTTTCTTTTGTTTCCTTTTTTCTGGATGGAAATTAGTTGAGAAAAACTGGTTTTGATGAGGGTAGAAGTAAGTCTATACCGTTCCTCTCCCAGTATCACAGTTTTATACCCATTTAAGGAGGTGGCTAGTGTGGGAAAGAGTCATGAGGCCACTTAGACTCTCGGGTCTGAAGCTCATGTATCCTATGCCTTTAGGAAAGCCACGCAATTCTCTTCTGGAGTTACTTTTCACACTTGTAACATGAAAAGGTCACATCAGATTATATTTAAGGCTCTGTATAGCTCTAACAGTGTTTCCTTAAAAAAAAAACAAGGGAAACAATCTGTGAGCAGGAGTAATGTGAGTTACAAGTGAAAGAAAAGCAAAGCCAACATCACACTCACATCGTAAGTCTCAGTACAGTTCTGACACCACGTGTGATGTGACAATCAATATATTCTCATATTGTTGGTGAATTCCCACTGGGCCTAAGGTTTCTAAGGCAAGGCTGAAGTGGGAAGAACAAATTCTAAGTACACAGAAGTCTGGACACTGCGTCTAATCAGGCACAGTTGTGCCCGTCTCCCCCTGGCGGCCTGGCCCCTAGATTCCCAGAGACAATTGTCTCCCCAGACTAGCTCACAATCATGTGTTTAGAATGCCCTGTGCGTTCACTTGAGGGGCAGGATTTCTGCATGATTCTAAATACCATGAGAAGTGTCCGCCACACACATCAACACCGCCTCGTCCAACACACCAAACAACCACTTATCTTCGGTCAAATTGGAGGAAATATTTAACTTGGAGCAGAAAACACACACATCCTCCCAACCCCCAACCAATTACTTGGAGTTTCATTTTGTTTCGTTGTCATAAGCGGCAGCTCAGACCACAGCTTAGAAACCGCTCGTGTTTGCTCCGCGGCTGGCATGCAGCCTGCAGCAGCCTGCTCTCAGGAAGGGTGAGGTGCTGCCCAGTGGACGCAAGGAAGGAACTGCCGGCTTAGAAAGTCACTCCTAGAGGAACTGAAAGGTTTCTAGACTGGAGTCAGGAGATGGGTCCTAGTGTAGCCTCAAGGCCTTTGCACATGCTGTTTTTGCCTGAAATGTTGCTACCATCTTCCACTACAATCCCTTTTGCCCCTCACTTATCCTTTAAATCCTACTTCATTCACACTTCCTCAGGGAAGCTCTCCCTGATTCCCTAGCTACCCCTGGTCCTTGTGTAGGTGCTCATGGTTCCTGGTGATTTCTCTTCCTTGGATTTATCCCAATTGAAAATTCTCTACTTAGGGATGCCTTGATATCTTTCTCTCCAATTAGACTGTGAGATGAATGAATGAGTGAATGAATGAATGAATGAATGAATGAATGAATGAATGAATGAAATTATTCCCCTCACTGCTGGACTTCAGCTTCTCTACGTTTAAAACAAGAGACTTGGAAATATTATCTCAAAGGGCCTTTTTGATCTAAGAGATTTTTAAAGAGACTTAAGCAACTCTGAGGATTATTGTTATTGATTCCCTTGGCAAATCTAAAGTTATGGACTTTAGATAAAGCCCCAGGTAGGCTCTGGGACCCACTGCCTTCAGAAGGCAGAAAACCAACGACTGATGAAATCCCAGGACCCGGGAAGAAGGAAGAGAGCCACATGCGTGCTCAGAGCTGAGCAGTGGGTGCAGCTTCCTTCCAGGACACCGGTCTCCGCCGAGCTGCTCTCCAAGCTTGAAACATGAGGGAGATGGAAAACAGGCAACGCCAGGGCAAGTTCCTCCCACCTGGAGGAAGGTTTGCCAAAGCTCTCACCAACTCCTTGTATCTCCTGCATACAGTGTTAAAGCTTCAGCTGAAGAGCATATATTATGAATTGTACCGGAATTCAGCCCTGGCAAACAGAGTTGGACTGACTTTTTTTAAAATAAAGAATTTTTGTTCGGATTGTAGAGATATTTACACAAAAGCTATGATTATAACTTGATATTCTGAAGCTTCGTCTCTACAAACTATTTAAATGAACAGCTGGTGGAATGATTGCAATCTTATAAACAAATGATCAGGATAATATATCAGCCTGAATGATAACCCTCCCCCGGGGCCCTCCCCTTCACCTTCTATCTTACACAGCTAAAGGGAGTGGGCAGGAAGGCTCCTGAACTTCTTATACAGTAGCCGCAATGTTTCACTCCTCTTTTTGTAACTTGACTTTTAAAATAAACATTTGGGGGTGGATGGGAATAACTAATGGTTGAATATCTACTGTGCCAAACATCTGAAGGGATATAAAATTATCCAGAAACAAAGCAGCATTTAATATTGGCTAGACAGCCCTAGCTGGTTTGGCTCAGTGGTTAGAGCATTGGCACACAAGCTGAAGGGTTCTGGGTTCGATTTTGGCCAAGGGCATGTACTTTGGTTGCAGGCTCGATCCCCAGCCCCAGCCCTGGCCCTGGTCAGAGTGTGTGTGGGAGGCAACCAGTCAGTGTATTTCTCTCACATGGATGTTTCTCTCTCTTCCACTCTCTCTGAAAGGCAATGGAAAAAATATCCTCAGGTGAGGATTAAAAATTATATATATAATTTTTATATAATATAAAATATAATATATATAATTTATATATTATATATAATTTTTATATATAATTTTTATGTATTTTTATATATTTATATATAGTTTTAATATATATAGCCAATATCTATATATTGGCTAGACAAATTGTTTGGATTCAATTCTACTATGTCAACCCCTTCAAATTCTGTTTAAACAATGTATAACTGCATAAGCATTCAGTTTTTCACTCTTCCTCTAAGTGGCTAGTTGTATCACTATAAGCTAAGGAAGCTGAGAAATAAACAACAATGAACACCTTCATGACTTTCTTCTCAATGCAAACAACATTGTATAGGAAGCCTGTGCACAGGGGAACTGTTTGCTTTGTGTTTGATTTAAGGAAATTGTTCCCTGCTGTAGAGAAATTCCCAGTGAGAACTGTTACACCCAGCCAAAGATGTGAGTAATAGATCTCAATATTCTTTCATTGTTCTTAATTATGGACTGAAATTAAATAATGGAATAACTATCTCGTAATCATGACAGCTTTTCTCAATAATGTGAAAAAGTTAGAAACTTTAGTAGATTTAACTGAAGGTGGATGAGTTAGACTTGAAGTTTGGTGCACTGCTCCTACCTTAAATGCCACCGTTTTCCCTCTCAGTGCATCTGGCTGCTCCTCTGTATCTGCACAAGCCCTGCTTGTGGGTGAGTGGTGCCGTGAGAAGGAGAATTTCTAGAAGGGATTCAGAAATCTGCATGAGTAAGCCCACAGATATAAATAACTCATTAAAACTCAGTTTTTATTATGCCTTTTGAGTAGACTAAGAACAGTAATAGAACTCATTGGGTATCAGGTGCCAGGCAATGAGATGAGTACTCTCCCTGCATTTTTTTGCTTTGTTATTGTATTAATAACATCTTATCACCTTCCGTTTCCTCCCATCTATTCCTAATAACTGCACAATATTTTCCCTTCTTTCTTTTTAAGTTCTAGGTGATTCTGAAGGGTCAAATCTCACAGGAACTTTAATCTCTCACTTTGTGAAGACACAGGCATATGCAGGGAGCACCAATACACTCAAGAGACAGGTGGCCAGGTCTGTGAATCACCCACGTGCATGCCTGAGGGTCGACGTGGTGCTGAGAGCTAGCTGACTTCTAGGAGCTTCCATGTTTGCTAGGGAGACAGGATATTGATTTGTCAAACTTTGGAGGCCACTTTTAATGACCTCGCTTCCAAGTTTTATTTAATTTAATTCCTTAAAATGTTCTGTAAAAATGCTATCCAGCCCAGGAAGCTCACTGATTGTTCCACTGTTACATATAACCATGCCAGTTTCTTCATTAGCTTGAATTGGAATAAATCTTCTTAAAACTCATTAAATTGATCCTAATTTACCTTAAAACTATATAAAATAAGTTGGCCTCGATCTGCTCATCAGGACTTTCTACCCCAACTCAATCTGGCAAAATCTGAAGGGGAGTATACACCTGAAAAGTCCAGAGGTAGAGCTGATTCTTGGTGAAGATTATTCCAGTAAAACACAGTGTCATCAGGACCTAGCTTTACTTCTGTTTCTTTGCTTTTCTTTCTATGATGTTTGTTTCAGCCTCAAGATCTACACAGCGGCTCATTGGTGGCTCCAAGCACTTTCTTCATGGCGGGAAAAATAGAGCTGCTGTGATTCCAGACCTCACACGCAAGGAACAAGAAAGGCTCCCTCTGGCAGCCCCAGTGAAAGAGAAATGAAGTTTCCATCCTTAGAAGCACAAGCAAATACATGAAATCTCATCCGTCCCAATTATCCAATCACTGTGACGGAAGGAGAGTAGCTAAGTTACTTAGGGACTAACCCTAGAGCTGGAAATGGGATTATGTCCATCCAAATTAATGGCTAAGAATGGGGAAGGAAGAAATTCCCTAAGGAAAAATTGGGGTACTACTGGTGAGAAAAGGGGAATAAATTTTAAAGAACCAACTGGCCAACATAAACTATACTGTTTTCTAGATACATGATAGTAATCATGACTCCTTAAAGCTTCCTTTATCTGGCTGATTATCCCAACAAACTAATAATATATAAATTAAAGAGAAAAAAAATTAATGATGTAGCTCTTCAGTGCTGTGGGAGTTCAGAGGAAGAAAAGAACAGGGCTACACTGGCCACCAAAGTCTTCCAGGAGTGGATGGGACCTGAGCCAAGCAGGAAAGGTGCATCCACAGGCAGTATTAACCTTTGAAATTTTCAGATGCTACTTAAAGAATCACCGCACCTTCCAACCAGACGAGCAGTTGTAACTTCTCAACTCAGAAACATATGCACTCTTCTTAGTAACATCAGGAAAGTAGGATTTCCCAGGTTGTGCTTCTCAAGATGGTACTAGGCATTCCACTGAAAGGGGTCTGGGGAAGGTACTGCTTAGTCAGAGGAGCACTGAGGCTGGGGTGAGAGATGCAGGGCGGCCATGGGGGAAAGGCAATGCCCTATTTCCTGTGAAGATTCATAGTGTCCATTAGCATGTTAAAGGCTCTGAGAAGACCCACAATGAAGACTATAGACTTCATAAAGCAGAAATAATAACTGTTTTGGTTTTCTACTGCCTATCTACCACATAAGAGAGGGATTACATTCTAATAGATGTCTAGTAATTATTGAATGAATGAATGAATGAATGAAAAGACTAACATTTTTTACTTCACAATTTCACATTTTTCATGAACTACCTATTAACATACTATATATAACATGGATTCTACAGAATAGCAGATGATAAATGGCCACAACCATCTGTCCAGTTGAGCTAGATGATCACCTGGATCCAACTCCACCTCCAACTTATTGTTAAACTTTTTCACAAATTCTTACATTTATTTTGCAAGTCCCAGTTTTTGGTCTGCAAAATGAGTGTTAGAGCTACACTTCTCAGATCTCACTAGAAGGAAAAAAAAAAATGTGTTCTTTCTTAACATCTCTTTCCACTTTCCTTGCAGCTAAAGAAAGACCAGACCCTTGAGGCAGAGAAAATAACGGCAAATATACAAAGACCCTCCAGAAAAGCAGTCACCAAAATGCTATGTAAGTCTTCCATGTTGGTTTTGCTTGTGTTTATAAAAGCAAAAGAGTTGCATTTGGTGCTGAGAAAGTGCTCTGAGATCAGGATCAAAATTCTCCTAAAACATTGCATCATGGTCTGGTCTTCCATGGCTTACTCAAGTTTCTAGGACCTGCTTGATTTCTGTTTCTGTTTTTAACACTCAAAACAACACACTAAATTGCATTCACTGTAATACACTGTGTGGTGTTTGGCAAATCACATCCACTCCCTGAACTTTTGAGCATATCTTTCCCCCTCTAAAATAATCAGGTGCTTTTTAACTTATTTTATAATTGATTTACTTAAAAATATAATGAAATCTGTGAATGGCTCACTCAAAAAATATACAAATGCACGTACACAAAATGTTTGACAACTCATTTCAGGGTATCATGAACCTCCGGATACCCATTCTTGGACTCCATGAAGTCTTTTAACTTCAGATTAAGAACAGCTGTCAAGACTACCTCTATGTAGTCACTCCACCTATGACATTGCATGATTTTATATAAAACAGTACCCCCTTTTGTACAGATGTTTAAAAAACATATATCCAGCCTGGCCGGGCGTCGCTCAGCGGTTGAGCGTTGACCTAGGGTCCAGGCGATTGGGGTTCGATTCCTGGTCAGGGCACATGCCTGGGCTGGGGGCTTGATCAATGACTCTCTCATCATTGATGTTTCTATCTCTCTCTCTCCCTCTCCTTTCCTCTCTCTGAAATCAATAAAGATATATTTTAAAAATAATAATAAAATAAAATAAAAATAAATAAATAACATATATCCAGGCACTGGTCCGAACTCTCCCAAAACAACATGATAAAAAATATTTGACTCAGTGCTACCCTATAGGAGACAGTGATGGGAAAAGGAGGTTTATGATACACATTCCAAGTCAAAACCTAAGGTTTGGAAGAAACAATCCCTCCAGGCTAATCTGTATATGAAACACTCCCCATAACCATGTAGCATTTATGAACAAAAAAACCTGAGCAAGTCACCAAAGTTTGTCATTTTGACTCTGACAGTCACCTTCTTGGAAATGTTTTGGCCTCTGTTGGTTTTTGACCTTCCCTGATAAGAAATCTCATGTCTTCATTATCTCTCCCCTTTCTCTTTGATCGTAATCTACTCTCACAAAAAGACTTGAAACACATTCGCATTCAAGTCACAATGATAAAATATACTGTAAAGCATTTGCCTTTGGTGGGAAGGGTTTGTTTTTAAAAGCAATTAAATTTTTAATTAAAGGGAACTGTAGGCAGTAGTGAGCAGATTGGGGACTTTTTCTTGAAGGGGTAAGCTCAGAAGAAGCTTCCAGATATTCCTAAAACCACACAGGCAAATGACTCACTCTGAATATGTTTAATGCCAACAGGAAATATATGTACTATTGACTATGGAAACCTCAAATGTGCTCACAAGTACAGGGAACTGTAAAATTAGCACCCATATACCCACTACCTGGCCTCAAACAATATTAACATAGCTAATCTTGTTTCATCTATATGCCTGTCTCTCCCCTCACTCCCACAAGATTATCTTGAGGCAAATCTCAAGCATTGTGTTTTCAGAAAGAAAAGTATTTCATAACTTCAGAAGAGAAAACAATACATATTTATATTTGTCGTGATTAAATGCCCCAAAGAGTAACTACAATAGCACCAACTGCTGTCTTGGGAGCTGAAGATAAGAAACTAGAAGGTGCAACTTCCTGTGAATCCATAATTATTTCAAAACAAAAAGTAAAAGCAAATAAAAATAAACTGGAAGAAATTCTCTACTCTAGAAACATCTACTATAATAGACACATCCCCTATCCCAAACAAAAGATGCTTGTAAAGCAATATTATACTTACAGTTGTTTTCTTGCTTTCTCTCCTCCCCACCCCTTACAGAATTTTAAATGATTGAATTCAGAGCATCTTTTATTTCTTTCCAGAGTAACAAGATAAATTCATACTGCATTGAATAGTTTGCATTTAATCTATGACTTTAAAGAACACCCATTGCTTGAACCCAACCATTTTCTTTATATAACCAATTTATGTGGTTCCAACAGCCTTCTTGCAACGTAATTTATTTTCTACAATAGAATGTCCTCAGAATTAATTCAATACTATTTTAAATGTTCTAAAGGAGACTTACATTATACAAGAAATCTTATATAGAAGATTGTCTGAAAAACCGATCCTAAATCTTACACAATTCATTCTTATGTTTAAATATTTTATGCAGAAGCTCTTCACGATCGAGTTAGTTGGTAATAACCATAACTTAACAAAGACGGAGGGGGAAACGCTAGAAAGAACGAATGAACTCAGGGGGCGTGTGCCGCCGGTCCTTGCTTTGACTGCCTTCTGCTCTCCCCTCCATCCCCTTTCAGTTGTCCTGGTCTTAGTGTTTGCTGTCTGTTGGACCCCATTCCACATCGACCGGCTCTTCTTCAGCTTTGTGGAGGAGTGGACCGAGTCCCTGGCTGCTGTGTTCAATCTCTTCCACGTGGTGTCAGGTAAGGCCGGAGCCCCTTCGGTTGCACCGCCAGGGGCTGGGCAACTGCGGCTTCTGCCTCTTGCCTAGAGCAGTGGGTTCTGTCTGGCCACACCGATTTACCGTGGGGACCTGCCACCGTCCGACGAAGACACTTGGCTTTTATTTTATTTAAATATAGATTAGGTATGTTACTGGTCCAAAAGAAATATACCAGATCGCTACTTTAAATATGACTTTATGGAAGACCTCGATGCTAAGCATGATGGTTTCAGCAGGAAAATGGTCGAAGGAGTGAGTCCTTTGGTTTCCTTTCCAACAGCCCCATGATTGAATTGGTTCTTAAACATCCGCGTCCCGGGAATGTTGTGTTGTTTTCAGCAAGTGTTAGACCCTCATGAAAGCCAACCAAAGGGTATTGTTCATGGGCATCAAGGTCTGCAGTTAGGCTACTTTAATGCTGCTTGATGAAGATACCGCAGAATATGGAGGAAACGGGTGGAAAGGCCACTAAGTCAGAGGACCTGGATTTGCACCTCACTTCCACCAGTAATATTCTTAAGTATGTGGCTTCCTTTATGTCAAAGTTTCCTCAGCTATAAAATGGCCATAATGCCTGCTCTCTACAAACCATGGGCTAATGGTAAGAAGCAAAAAAGTATTAGCGACTAAGGAGCTTTTAAACTGCAAAATGCTACGTCTCTTTCTATAATCATCACAACAAGGTTGTTAAGTACATATTACATCAGCATTTTACTGTTGAAATGATTCCACAAGAAAGAAATGGCTTACCCAAAGGCATACCTCTGACAAATAGTAAAAGCAGGGTTGGGGTCAAATCATCCAATGTGAAGTTCAGAGTTCTTGCACCTAAAATGAAGTAGAGAATGGCCACGTAGGTCCCTCTTTCTCAGTCATTGTGTCTGTTAGCCTTAGGTGGAGCCCACTTCTGTCCTTGTGCTTCTGCTAGTCACCAGCTGGTTCAGAGAGGAAAGATAAGGCCAATTGGTGCAAATTAAGCTCCAGATGTGCACAGAGCAAAAACGACAGCTTCATACGTACATAGAATATCATGTACATTGTTTATTTTCTACGCCCTCTTTTTGGACTCATCAGGCCTTGTGCACAGCTTATACTTGGACATCAGAACTTCCTGCCATGTTAAACTATTTATTATTCTAGGCAGCATCTCAAAATTATTTACAGCTCTTATCTTCATGGTTAATCTGAGAAAAATGGGAGTGTTTGAATAAATTGGAAAATACTACACGATCACAAGAGACTTGATTAGTTGGCTATACCTCTCCAAACAGATCAAGACAACCTTTTAAGAACTTCCAAATTATGGCCTTTATAACATTTGCTGTTAAGATATCTCCCCCACCACCACCACCACAATACCAACCAAGTGAAACCTTAAATGGGGGCTACAGAAAATGCCCCCAACCTGCCTTTTGATGAACATCTTGTAATATTCCAGTCACTAACATATGCTTGCCACCCCAGCTGCTGAGAGCAGCTCTGCACACTCTGCATGTTCCTGCACAATGTAACCCTTCCTGCCCCTCACATGCCTGCATGCTATGCCTCTACCTTCGGTGCTCTCTCCTCTCTTCCCCAACTATCTCCTACCCGTTTCAGGGTCTGACTGGAATCCAATCACCCCATTAAATCTTTCATGACCATTATATTCCTTGGATCTATGCCATTATGTGAATTTCCATAACATGACTGTCGGTATCACATATTTTGCTCCTAACAGATTTATTTGGCATCGTCCTATTATTAATTATGGATGGTAGGCTGAGACCTTGCTTCTGTAATACTATTCCAAGTCCTTGGGTAAAACAAAGTCTAAATCCATTACCTTCTAATGTACCCCAAAGTCCCTGGCACATAATAAGAGTTCAATCAATATTTATTTATGGAATGAATTAACAGTCCGTAGAAATGTTTTTCTTCTATAGTCCTTTCTCCCCAATTCTGTGCAGTGGGCACATGGGCCTCTCGATGTCCTGAGCTAAGTAAATGAGGACAGTGGTGAACATGTTGGTGACAGTACCTATCACCTGCTTTATGTCCCCAGCCCCTTTGTGATGAGCATCTCAACTGTATTCTCACAATCATCCCGGGAGGTGCGTTAGGCTTGTACTATTGCTCTCATTTTACAGGGGGAAAAACTGACGTGCCAATTCTGTGTACGGCCACAGAATAGGCACGGGCCAAGGTCAATACCCAAGTCGTCTGATTCTCAACCTTAGGCTCCCCTGGGGCCTTGGGGAAGTAAAATGGGGTATGGGAACAAACGACGGGCATACACCAGACAGGAAAGTGGCAGCGGGCCAACACCCGGCGGGGAAGATGAATGGCAAAATACAGTTATTTACTAAGGCTGGAAATTAGGTGGAAAGAACCGTCGACGGGAGAAGCTAAATAAGAAGGGGCATTGGCAAATACTTCTTTGAAGAGGCATTAAGCATGTAAGGAATCTCGGTGGGGACGACGCCTTGACTGATTTACCCTCCTGCCATTGCTCGCAAGTTTCAAATTATAGATTTAAGCACAACCCCGGCGAGACAAAAACCTCTCTCTTCTTCTGATAGTTAAGCATCTCTCGTTAATGCGGGGGGAACATGTTCTTTAATTAAACAAGCGGGGATCAAAGGAAGTTGCGGAACATTTCAGAGAGATCCCTTGCCAGCCTGAATCTGCCCAGGCTCCTTAATCTTTCTGTGTTTGATTCCTATGTACACAGTTGGCAGAGCATTTTGTATTCTCAATTAGAGCCTTGTATATATTATCACTTCCAAGAGAGGCGATCGCGGGGATCTGGGCTCTGTTAAACATTTACGCTCCTGCCAGCATGCCTCCCGCTCAGCTTCCCCTCGCGTCTCTTTAACCCCTGCCTCGCAGGTGTCTTCTTCTACCTGAGCTCGGCCGTGAACCCCATCATCTACAACCTGCTCTCTCACCGCTTCCGATCAGCCTTCCGCAGTGTGATCGCTCCTGCCTGCAAACAGTGGCACCCCCAGCACCACCCGAAAGGGCCGCCCGCCCAGCGGCACGTCTTCGTGACAGAATGTCACCTTATGGAGCTGACCGAAGAGGCGGGTCCCCACTTCCCTTGTCAGTTGTCCATCAGCAGCTCTCACCTCCACACAGCGCTCTCTATGGGGCAGACACCATGAAAGGAATTCTCAGGGAGGTGACATTCCTCTCTGCCTCCACGCTCTAAAGAGGGACAGGCCATAGCTTATGCCTCCTTATGTGATATTAGGGAGGGAAAACGGCTCTTAGAGCTCCATTTCGGGTGTGTCTTTTTTAAATGTGGAAATTGCTCCTTAAATTTGGATCTAAAACCCACAACCTCCTGATGTTTAGCTGTCTTTCCACTGCCTAACAGCCTGGAGCCCCTTCACTAGTTTATAAAGAGAACACGACTAGAGAAGCAGGGCAGCTAACTTTGAGTGTTTTCCACTCTTGCAAATGGTTTGTCCTGAGTCATCCGCACTGAGTCAGGCTGTCACTCTGACTAACGGTCCCTGTCAGCCACAAAAGGGAGACATGTGGGTATGGTTTTCCTTCACATGTTTTGAAGGGTCCATGCCAGAGTTCCTCCCCAGCAAACTATGTACCCCACTGCCATTAGGATGTGATTCCTTAGAGCCCTGAAGACTTCTACTTGAAGAGTCCTCCGGATAACACGGGAATGCTCCTTACACCTATGATTCACACCATCCCTGTGCCCAAGTCACACTCGGTGGGTCCTCACCAGGAATGAGATCGGGTACAAGCTCTACCCAGAGAAGGATGGGATGAGGGAGAAGGCTGTGGTGGAAGGTCACGAGAGACATAAACTATACAAGTGCAAACTTAGTTGTTTTCATAATTTGGTCCAGACTTGGATTTCTAAAACCTAACTTCATAAGTAGATAGAAGTGTGGTCTACTACTATCTTGTTAAGTCAAGTCAAGAGGTAACTGCTGGTCTCAAACCCATGACTTTCAGCTTCTCAACCCTGCATTACCTATATAACACTCTCCACGTGTATAATATGGGAAAGTCTACTTTCCCGACTCACCTTCCATTATGTCATCTCAAGTAGCATCTACTATTGAAACTGTATAACTTGTTCTCATGAAAATACGTGCCAGTTTTCCCAGAGGCACAGATCTGCTTCTAGAATGTCCTCCTTGTCTCCAGTCTCCAGCTGTTGCTATCCTACCCATTCTTCAACGTCTATCTCAGTGTGGTGCCTCCTCCATGAAGTCTTGCTTGGTTTATTTGAATAGATGTGGTAACTGAATTCTCTGTCGGTTTATGTCTCTTAAGCTTTTTCTTCACTCTGCTTTGTATTTCTATGGTTTATATTCTTGCTTTGCCAGAATGTAAATTTTTCAAAGGTATGAGGTATCTTGTGTTCATTTTTGCTGTTGCTGGAACCCTGGCAATATAGTTATTGCAATGGTAGATGTTCGGTAAATACTTGGAAAGTGAGTTGGCTTCACATTCCAAGGTACTGAGCCAAACTACAGCTCCAAAGAGAACCGTGTTAAGAATAAGGAGATCCTGTTTTTTTGTTTTGTTTTGTTTTAAATATATCTTTATTGATTGCAGAGAGAGGAAAGGAGAGGGAGAGAGAGATAGAGAAACATCAATGATGAGAGAGTCATTAATCGAGCCCGCAACCCGGGCCTGTGCCCTGACCGGGAATCGAACCCCGATCACCTGGATCCTAGGTCGACGCTCAACCGCTGAGCCAGCCCGGCCGGGCAGGAGATCCTGTTCTGACAGGGATACCCGACCTTCATCAGCCCTCTCCTGACGCTGAGACTTGCAAGTTCCAGCTTTTAGCCTCTGAGTTTTCCCTAAACTGAATGAGCCATCCTATTGAAAAATGGGGGTCTTGGTCTCTGATGTCACCCTTTCCTAACTGAACAGGCATCTCCAAAGTGATTCAATATTTTTTTCTTTTAATCTCTTCACTAATTACAAGCCAACTTTAATGAACCAGAATTCTCCAGTGATGATTTATTTCAGTGAGCGGAAGTCTCTGGTCATTTGTGGGTTAAGTCGAAAAGACTGCAGAACAAAAACCTCAGAAAGGAAGAAGTGAGTTTCCTTCTTGCTTTTTAAAGTAGACTCACTCATCATTGATGTTTCTGTCTCTCTCTCTCTCCCTCTCCTTTCCTCTTTCTGAAATCAATAAAGACATATTTTAAAAAATAATAAAAGTTTAAAAATAAAGTAGAGACATTCTTGATGAAGACCTAGAAGGGCCATTATCCTTCCCACCGACTCCCAAAGACCAGGATGAAAAATGCTGCTGTTATAGGTGGATGGATAGAAAAAGAAACAACACTAAAATTAAAGCTAGTAATTTGATTGCTTTAAACTTTGGCCTTTTTTTCTCCTCATTACCTTTTACTCCTAAAAATTTATACACCCCCCGACAAACACACAAACTATCATTGACTCACTCGTTCTTTCATTCAACAGACCTTCTCTTAGTACAGAGTAGGTGATGTGCCCATGCCAGGTTACGAATGTTCTGACTCTGAAAGGTTACATCTAATAAAAGAGGTTGTTTTTGAAAACCATTACAGAATTAATTATTTAAATTAATTGTGAAGTGTGCTACCAAATACAAATACAAGTACTATGAAACTATATAAAAAAGGTGTTTGGCCAAGTCAGGGGGTAATAGATTTAATGAAGCCTAGCATTAAAAAGGGGGAGTCTGGCTGGGTGTGGCTCAGCGACCTAGGATCCAGGAGATTGAGGTTCGATTCCCGGTCAGGGCATATGCCTGGGTTCGAGCTCGATCCCCAGTTGGGGACGTGCAGGAGGCCGCCAATCAATGACTTTCTCATCACTGATGTCTCTATCTCTCTCCCTCTCCTTTTCTCTCTCTAAAATCAATTATATATATATATATATATATATATATATATATATATATATACACACACATAAAGGGGGGGTGAGTGTTAATTAAGGTTTTGTCTATATACGCATAAATACACACACACATCACACACATATATACACAAGGGAAGTTTATATTTCAAGGTGAAAATTGAAATGTCACAAGCCCTAAAGTTAGTTTACATAATAGTTCACACAAAATTAGTAGAACCAAGGGAGAGACTAAAACTAAAGTTTTCAACACTACTCCACAGTTGACCTCGTCATCTCCTCATGAATTCCTTGTGATCTCTGAATTTTAGAATAATGATAGAAGAAGTCAGTCAGATAGTAAACACAACTCATGAAATACTGGTAAATTAACTCTATCTCTAAATTGGCTGCTTACCAAATTAGTTGGTCTAGATAGCAGAAATTCTTAATCTGAGACCTATGAACAAGTGTCAGGAGGTCCAAGAATCCCCTGAAATTGATTTCATAATTATTAGTTTGCAATTTTTTTCTTGGTGACAAGATTTATAGCTTTTATTAGCTTCTCAAAATAGCCTATTACTTAAATTATTATAAGCACTATTGTAAAGTGCCCTGAACGGTCATACATAAGGACACTCTTAATGGCTGCGTTGTAGTTAAATGAAGGCATTGCAGGATAATTAAAAGTATCATTATTCCAACATAAGAATCCAGTATGGATAAGTGTCAGCTGTTCAATGATGTGCTGGTGCCAGCTAGGGCTGGTTTGCAAAACTGTTGCATACATAGGAATTTTGAGAGCCTGTTTTCAAGAGATAGCTTAAAATCAGCCACAGTGGGAATATTTACACCATAGAAACTGGTTGACACCACACATTAGCATATCACTAACTTTAATATGCTATCTATCAATCTGCCACCTTGCTCTAACATGTGTGATTTGTTTGTAGAATAGATGGCCAATAACACTGTTATAATTACAGACCACTTAAAATTGTGGTGAACTCGTTGACAAAAAATAGTCAATGGGCCATATTTTGACCCAGAGGTAAAAGATAAAATACTCTTGAAAGCATGCTAATTATGACATGAAAGCCTCATGAGCATTTTATAATCAAGCTAGAGTGGAAGAATTACCTTTGGATGCTGTCCATTAATATTAGCGCAGGAAATAGCAACAGAGCTACTTTCCATTGCCCCTATGGATCTGTTTTAAATACCTCACAGGATTCATTGTAGAAAGATGCAGTATTTCCACATTCTCTCTACTTGGCTGGAGGCTTCGTTTTTCAAATATGTGGTAATGTGCTATATAAACATTATAAGGAAACTCGAGGTTGTACGGGATTATGCAAGCCAAGCAAAGGCTCAGCCCATCCAAACAATCTACCCCTTTTCTTTTTACATCCCCTTTAAACCATTAAGTCACATTTTAACTCTGCATTAGATATACGTATATGCTATGCTTTGAAAACATTTTCTAGGTAATGTCAATGTTTGAAAGTTTTAACTAACCTACACACGGCCTAGAAATTGCTGCATCTACCTAAATTATACTATTGCCAGTGAAATGTATACATTGTAAAAAAACATATACCATGAATTCAGTAGGCTGGAGTGGTTAGACTGAGCAGGTCTAAAAAATTAAAAAGAAAAGCAATTCATTATTTTCAAAGATATGAAATAAGTTGTATGTTAAAAAGCCTACATCAGTGCATAGATAAGAATGATTTATGAGCAAATAGATATTTTTAAATAGGGCTTAACCAGACTTGGGTAAAGCTTTCTTATTTGAATATTATACCAACAAAAGGAGTATCTTATCATAATTTCATGTTTCCCTTTCTAAATGCTGAAAATTTTAATATTGATCTTAACTTTATTACCAATTCTTTAATAATAGGAACAGAAAAGTTTTACTTCAGAGCATTCATTTGTACTATTAGCTCGCTAAGTTCTCGCAGCTTCACTAAAAAGGAGGTATTGTTCCCCTTGCCCCTTTTCAGTGGACGAAATACGACCTATCCTCACTTTACTCCTAGGAAAATAGACAAGGTCTGGGTGAGACGTACAACAGTATTCACATCTCACTCAGGTTAGCTGGGGTGGCTCCGCTCCACCTCACCCCAGACTGGGGCACTGGCAGGAGACACAGTGGCCACCTGGAGTATGTGCCTCTCATAGTGAGCAGGTCACATGGCCAATCCCAAAGTTAGGGGGCCCGAAGTACAATCCACTCACCATGAAGCCATGGCCCCACCAAGGGTGGTATGTATGATATTACCAGAAGGACCAATGTGTCAGGACTAGGGACATCCATCTAGTAAGTGGTACAGCGAGTTTGAACCCAGAACTATCTGGACTCCAGTGTCTGAGCTCCCTCACTACACTATACTGATTCCACACATGACTCTACTTCACTGACATCCCTGCAAAAGCCTCTCAGTTGAATGTCACCCTCAAATGTGACCTCTTCATTTACTTCCCACTAAACCGTTAATACAGATCAGACAGCAAACAACAGTAGTCAAGAGCATGGACACTAGAGCCAGATGCCTGGGTTCAGATCCTGCCTATAACATGATCAGCTGTGTGACCTTGGGCAGGTTACCTGGTCTCTCTGTGGCCCAGTGTCTCCATCTGTGAAAGAGATATAATGACAGTATCTATATCATGGTGGTTACATGAGGGTTATATAAATTAATATACTATTTCTAAAGCTCTTAGGATCTTGCCTGGCACCTCGGAAGTGCCATAGTAAGTGATTGTAAGAGAATGATAAATAGGAATGCGTGCGTTTTTTTGTTTCATGAAGATGTATTTTTTATGCCATTTCACTTTGTTTAAATTCTTGGAGAATGTTACTTTCCTTGGCAGCATTCAAGTGTAAGACAATTTAAATGAGCTCTCCACCAGGAAACGTGTCAGGCGTTTTCTGTAGTCATTTCTACCAGATAAGCAAGCCGCTCAAGATTCCATCACCAACTGCTGGGTTTTCATGAATTATGGAGGCACGAATATGTATTAAGATTGTTTCTCTGCTACATGAAAGATTAATCAATGTTACGATAGGGCAGACCGCAAAACCGCAGGCACGCAGGCTGCAAGGACGGCCAAGCATTTTAATCGTTTCCAAAGGCCTTTGGCCTGCCTTCCTGCGGGGAACTACACGTCTGCTTTGGGGCTCTCCGAATCAGAAAACAGGGGGCCAAGGAGACAACAGATGGGATCGCTCTCGCCTGGACGCCAAGCTCGAGACGGGTGGCAAGGAGACAAGCCTCGGGGTCCTGAGGCTACACTGCCACGCGTGGAGATGAAAGCTGGCCTGCGCCACCAGCCAGGAACGCCCGCACAGGCACCGAAGCCTGGACGCCCATGTCCAGTCCAGTTAACATGTACAGTTAACCATCACAGGGCTCCGTGTGCTTTCACACAATCCCTTGGGTATCCTGGAAATTTCTCTCCAGGAATTTCATTTTTGTGTGTGTGGAATAAGTGTGATTCATGCTTCGTACGAGTAGTGTCCATTCCCCACCCCACCCACACCCTGACACGGTCACTAGAAACACCTCCTCCCTAGGCCTGGAGTTTCTACCTCCAAAGGTCACTTCTCTTTTAAATTATGAATAATTGTAAGTTACTTACACATGTATATTTATTAATTTAAATATATTTTCCTTAGTGGAAAAAAAACCTCAAGATATTATAGAAAAGAAAATCATTTGTGTACATCCAATTGAGCATGGCTCTGATTAGATTTGCAGTCCTCGATGTCTGGAGACATTTTTTTTTCTAATCCTCGCACGAGGCCCTTCAGTCCGTGGGCTGATACTCCGACCATTGAGCCAAACCAGCAAGGGCTGGAGATATTTTTTTATTATCACAAATAGGGGGCTGCACCTAACATCTAGTGAGTAGAGGCCAGGGATGCTTTTCAACATCCTACAATGGCCAGGACAGCTCTGCCCCCCTCCCCAAAATAAAATAAACAAAGAATTATCAGACCTAAATTGTCAGTAGTGCTCAGGTTGAAAAACTCTCACCTAAAGGAAAGAGAGAATTTGATCGTTTGTTGGGAAACTAGAGGGATCTTAAAGAGTCTAATAAAACTGCCTCTCTGTTGACAAAGAAACCACGATTCGGGACTGGAGTGCCCCGGAAGGACTAGAACCCATGTCTACTGACACCAGTGCAAGACAGGTTCTGGTTAATCCTCCCACAAAACAGAAATCTGACTAACTATTGAACATTGTTGTAGTAATTTTTCAAAAGAAAAATACTTTAAAATCATGTAGCTGTCTCATCTGTACCTGTGTTGTGGAGCCTCTAACATGTACCCCTATGAGGATCCCTATTTCTTGGTACTCAAGTCCTCTGTGGTCCTCTCACTGTGAGTGTGGGATGGACTTTGCTGACCCTCTTCTAACAACTAGAATGTGACAGAGGTGACAGGAGTCACTTTTGAGATTAGATTACAGAAAGACTGGCTTCTCTCCTAGGTATGGTTCCCTGCCCTCTTAGTTTTCCCTGGGAAGTCATACGCCAGGGAGCTTGACAGCAGGTCCTCCCCCAGCCAAGCCCCAAAGTGACTGCAGGACTGAACCCCTCCATTGCTGCCCCCTGAGAGATCCTGAGCCAGGGTACCCAGCTAAGCCGCTCGCAGATCCTTAACGCACAAACACTGTGAGATAATAAAAATGCATTGTTTTATAAGTTTTGTAAGTGATTTGTTGCATTACTATTATTAGAGTAAAAATGTAAAAAACTCTTGAAATTGTTTAAGAGGAAGAGAATAATTCAGAGGTTAGCAAATCTTTAAAACCTAGGAATTTTCAAAACCATTTTAGGGCTATCTTAATGAATGGAATGGAATGGAATTTTGAATTGAAGTTGACATATAATGAGAGCACCATCACAGAATTAACTGAAATGCCATTCAGCCTCTGGGTATATTTGCTAATGAAACAATTTTAATGTATACGTTGTTAATTCCAATGGCATTACAATAAATGAATTTTAAAAGGGGGAAGTGAAATCTGTGTTTACCTATAATTTCTATTGTGTTTATGTATGCACTGGAAGAAACAGTCACTTGCAAAATAAAAATAAAAAAAGCACAACATCTAGTTGGTACTGTTTTCACTCACATCTAATGCATTTGCAGAGGAAACACTTCAGACTCCCTGGGGATACTGAAAAAATACTTTACTACCCCCAAGTGGACATATGAGTTATTTTTTACGGAAATAAAATGTAAAATTGGCATTGTCTTCCATCAGTAACCCCCCCAAATGGTATGCAATGATTGCACATCAGACTAGGTATCTCAGAGCTGGTGAGGACTTTAAAATTTGGAACTTTGAAATTTAGAACCCTAGAACCTATGAGATATTTGAATCCCCTCTACAATCTATCTTATGCTTGTACTTTTCTAGTTTGCTGCCTACAAAGTGGCTCGTTCTCTTTGCAGACAGCTCCATTTTAGTTGTGCTAGTCAGTAAGTCTTCATTTCTCTTGCAAACTGTCTATAAACCACGCAAGATCTTTAATGTCATCCACACCATTCTTAATGTTCTTTGTGATTTCCAGAAAAGGAGATACTATCATTCTCCGGAGAGCATATTCACATAATCCAGAGAACTAGATCTTAACTCTTCTGGGATTTTACCTAAAATGACTCACTCAACCGTTTCTGACATACAAAGAACCCCTTAGTCTTTAAGACTTTCAAATTTTCCTATGTTCAATTTCTTAATCATGCCTCCGAGGGTTCAGTTTGCCAAAATTTCAAACTATAAGTCTAGACCAACCTCCTCTCTGTGTCAGAGGTTTCCCAAAAAGATAAGCTATTTTGGAGTGAAACTAAAGCTTAGTTACCAGCCTAGAGTTTTATTCCAACACTTTCTACCAAGTGGGGCAGGACTACAGCTTACAAACTCCTTTGCAACCATTAGAAAAGGATAGTTAATATGCTAAGAAAGGAGAAAAAAATGGGTAACACAAAATGCTCAGTTAAAACCACAAAAGGCAAAATAAGAATGGAAAACAAAACTGGGAAACCAAGAAAAAGGGCAACAAATAGAACATATTAAGGAATCTGGTAAATATTAGTCCAACAATATCAATAATCACAATGAACGTCAATGGCCTAAATACACCAATTAAAAGGCAGAGATTGTCAGAATGAATCAAAAAGATTGAAAGTGGACTTGGCTTAGTTGTAAATTTCTATTGCGAGCTCTAGGGCAACCACTAAAAAAAAGTTGAGACCATCATTCCTCAAAATGTGACCAGTGGACTACGTGATTTGGAACCACTGGGGAGTTTGTTAAAACCACGCAGGCTACAGAACTGCTGAAATGGAACCTCTGAGGTGGAGTAGAGGAATATAAATTATTATCAGAATCTCCAAAATACCTTATTTCCAACATAAGATTGTTGGTTTAGGCCAACATTCTCCAACAGTGTTCCCTAGAAGATTGGTCTCACTCTGAATTCTGTGAAATGTAAAAAATACTGAACTCAGGCAAGTTAAGAAAAACAAGCATCCTCTGCCCTTATGGGGCACTCTTAATTGCCCCCAACTGCCCATCTCTTTCATTGTCCTCACCACCAGCAAAGGAGGGCGATTTGCATATTGGATTGTTCAGAGTTCTAGAATATTGACTGGACCATTATGATGATCAGATACAACCACTGTGCCTTAAAAGCATAAACAAGACTCCACTCCCTGCCCCATACTTCCATTTAGAAACTGCTACTTCTGTGCAGGGGTGGCTGTGTTTGTTCCCTCTTCTTTCCACCTCCTCCATGCATATAAATTAGGGTAGGGCCTGCTCTGAAGACCTGCCATATTGCTCTCCATTGATCTCCTTCAACTTCCTTTATTCATGAGCCTCGCATGAGATAATATTCCAAGATGCAAATCACGGGGAGGGTAGGAAGCCCCTTGTCTGCCTTAAGTTACAAACGATGTGCTCCCTTGGCCATTTACAGAAAAGGCCTGCATTGGAGTATTAGAACCTCGAGCAGCTCTTTATCAAGCGGCATGTGGTTGCTCTCACTCCATTTTCCTTAGGATATTACTTGTCCAGGGACCCTATGAAAAGAAGAGGTGCCTTCCAGCCCAGATTTAGGCATTTTTAGGAATCAGAACCATCGTATCATCCTAATTCCCTTAAGATTTCTTCCTTCAACCTGCAACGCACATTTTATTCCCTTTTCAGAGACTCACATTCATAGTGACATATTAAAAGCCTTGTAATGCCCTGAAGTAAGTGAATTTCCTTAACCTTGTTTAATTTGGAGTTCCCATGCCTGTGAGTTCAGCGTATCCCAATGAGGCAATCTCACTGAGGGCACATTTGGGGAAACATTAGTATAGACCAAGGGGGTCAGCAAGCTTTTTCTATAAAGGCCAGATAGTAAATATTTTAGGCTCTTATTCTTTCACAACTACTTAACACTGTCATTGTAGTGGGAAAACAGCCGTTGACAATATGCAAATGAATGTACATGGCTGTGGCCCAATAAAACTTTATTTACAAAAACAGGTAGTAAGCCAGCTTTGGCCCATGGGTTATGGTTTGCTAATCCCTGGTAAGACTAAAAACAGTCAAGCAACTTTGTTTTGTTTTGTTTTATCATTTTCTCCTAACTCTACAAACTGATCCTGTTTTTTAAGGTCTTATTTCTTTGACAAGAAAAAATATTGAGGGCAAAACCAAGAAGAATTGATTCATTGTTTTGGCCTAAACCAATTCGAGTTAGTTTTTGCTTTGCTTTTTATTGTTTTATTGTTTTGATCTCTCTTTTAAATCTGCAGTTAAGAGTTCTGGCCAGGACAACTGGCTTTCTGGAAAGTGAAATTCAAAACACTGGGCAGAAATCCAAAATGGGAGAAAAAACTATCATGGCCAAGAAAGGATGGGAACAAGAGAAAGCCAACCGAAAAGGGCCAAGAGAGCTTTTGCCCAGCACAGATCTACAGGTTTTTCCCTTTACGCTTCCTTCTAGAACTTTCACCATTAGCAAGGTGGCCTTGCTGGCTCTTGGAGTCTGTTTCATCCCTGACCCATGGCAGGGTGGGGGAAGGTAGGGGAAGAACCTTTCTTCTCCCTGGGGACAGAGAGAGATTAAGGGGGTAGAGAGAGTACAGTCTTAAACTTCCATTTAAGATTAGGGTGACCAATAACTATAAACAAATCCGTTCTGTTCTATCTTTCCTTCTGAGTGTTATCTTTAAAATTTTTTGAACCATTAAATAACCATTTTTGCACACACTGTACACTTCCTCTCTCCGCTTATCTGCTTCTCTTTTATAGCAAAATCCTATCAGTCTATGTTCTCTGCTTCCATGCACTCATCTTTCACTGTTAACTTGGAATGACTCCAGTCAAGCTTTTCTTCCACTACTCCAGAAAACCACGCTTGCTGAGCTCACCAATGGCTCCAGGCGTCAATCACCGGGCCTCTTTCTGCTCCACTTCTCCACAGCACTGATTTATTCCATCGCCTCTCTGCCGACACCCTTTCTTCACGTGGCTCCTTGGACACTCCACTCCACTTCTGGCCACTCGTCAGGCCTTTCTTCATCACCACACTCATCCAAACCCTCCTCTCCTACCTGATCTATCACACAGATGTGGAATTGGTTTTCTTGATTCCACTTTTGTCCCCCAAAGACTGTTCTCTACCCAGGAGATGGAGTGATGGTAGATTTCATGCTTTAAAAATTCTTGATCTGTTCAAACTCTACTAAGGACATGCCAACACACTCAGAACAAAACCCAAAACTACTAGGTGGCCTACAGAGGCCCTGCACAAAACATGGCCCCAGCAACTGTCTGTCTTGCTCCCAGTTGCACTCCACCCACAGTACGATGCCCCATCCCCTTCTCATGGCCATGGTGCCTGCTGTCCTACCTGCCTGCAACAGACCCTCCCAGGTGATGCCTTTGATGGCTTGCATTTCACTTCATGCAGATCTCTATCCAAACATCGCATCTCCAAAAAGCCTTCCCTGACCAACACTCCCTTTTCCTACCTACCCCCCTACCCTACTCTAATGTTTTTCAAAGTGCTTTTCACATCTTAAATTGTTGGTTGGCCTATCTGCCACAACAGAAAGATAAGTTTTGTGAGGACTGGGACTGTGTCTGCGTTGCCCACACTCTATCCCCAGCACCCAGAACACTGCCTGGAACACAGATGTTCAGTAAATATTTGCAGAATGGACTGGGCACTGGGATATAAGATACTTATAAGTCACGTCACGTAGCTTTAGTAAAGCTCTTCGAATCTAATTCAACGTGTGAGATAGGAAACGCTGAGGAGTCATGCACGCGACTACAAAGACATAAGGCAGAGTATCTGCTGTAAAAAAAAAAAGATGAGCACAATTTTATGGGAGCATGGTTGAGCTGGAAATTACCTCTGGCCAAGAATTATAAACAAATCGAAGGCTTTACGGGGCAGGTGGCATTTAGCGGAACATAAGAGAACACACAGTTGTTTGTCTAAAGGAAAGGACAAAGGAGCAGCAAGCATGATTCCACGGGTAAGAGAGCACGTGCGCGCATCCGTTTAGTGACCATTTGCTGATTTTCTACCGCGAGCCTGCTAGGCGTTGCTCTAAATGCTGGGGATTCAGTAATGAATGAAACCGAGGATGCAAATCACAGCCCCGAAAACTTTACATCCTAGTCACTGAAGAGCTAGTCACTAAGAAAATAAGCAAAGAAATACAGTCAACGATTTCAGATCAAGCAATAAGCAGGATCATAGCACCTCGGGGGATGAGGGGAGGGCTCAGGAGGACTGCGAGTGAGACAGAGGCGCGGCTTGGGACAGGCTTGTCACAGACGTTCTCGCGGGGAGGCCCTGGGAACTGAAGGAAGAGAAGGACCTAGCTCTGCCCAGAGCTGAAGGAAAACCGTACCAGGCCAAGGGGCTGCCCAGGGCACAGGCGGAGGAGCCGTTACCATGCGTGCTGACCAGCTCTGGTTCTTCACTCCCAGGCACACGTAGGGTTGCAAGTCTTTGATCTTGTATTAGAAGTTGGGCCTTGTGATGAATTCTAGCCTTTAAATTGTGAGCATAATTAATGTGTGTCATTTAATTGCTGATGAAAGATCTGCCAGAGTTATGTTTTCCCTCTGGAATAACAATTAGCAGTTGTTGGTGGGAATGATGGCTGTTGGGTCATCCTAGGTCCCTGAGTGACCGCAATAAGCAGAGCCCCTCTGCTGATACATAAAATGGACAGGCAGAAACTCTTAGGGACATTTTTGTGTGGACATGTTTTCATTTCTCTTGGGCAGATAACTAGAAATGCAATTGCTCAGTCATGTGGCAACTCAATGTTAACGTTTTAAGAAACTGCCATACTGTGTTCCAAAGTGGCTGTACCATTTTAGATTCCTACCAGCAATGTATGAGAGATCCAACGTCTCTGCATCCCCACCAACACTTGTCGTCTGTCTTTTTATTATAACCATTCCAATGGGTGTGAAGTCGCATATCATTGTGGGTTTGACTTGCATTTCCCTAATGACTAATGAACACACGATTTAATTAAATGTATACAAGGAGACCACCGAAGAGGCTCTTTCGAAAGTCCAGATGACAAAAGACGGACAAGGCGGTAGCCGTGAAGAGGGTGTGAGCTGTGTACTCCCATGTGGCACAAAGGTCTTGGGCGCACACTATGAATTCAGCCTGGCTTTCACCTGCACTAGGCCATGTCTCTAAAGTGGCCTTAGTCCCCATGCTGAATAGAAAAGCTGCTAAACCACAAAATGTGCATTGTTCCAACTCACACTGTCAGATCATTTTTGGTAATTCTCCACTTATTCCTGTCTGTGATTTTCCGTTTCCGCTATAGCTCTCCGAACCCTTTTTGTTCCCCCTTTTTCAGTTCCCCATAGCCCCGTTTTTGTTCCCTCTTTTCCCTTTAAAAATCTCACTGACTGGGAAGGCGGGGGTGGGGGAGTGAGTGGGGAGAGATTAATCAACGAACTTATATGCATATATGCATAACCCATGGACACAGACAATAGTGTGGGGAAGGCCTGGGGGGGGGGGTGGAGGGATGTGGAGTGGAAGGGATCATGGGGGGAAAGGGGTTATCTGCAATGTTTCAACAATAAAGATAAATTTAATCAAAAACCTCAGTTATGCCCAGTTGGGCGTGGTTCAGCTGTTGAGTGTCGACCTAGGATCCAGGCGATCAGGGTTCGATTCCTGATCAGGGCACATGCCCGGGTTGAGGGCTCAATCCACAGTCGGGGGCGTGCAGGAGGGGGCCGATCAACGACTCTCTCATCATTGATGTTTCTATCTCTGTCTCCCTCTCCTTTCCTCTCTCTGAAATCAATAAAGATATATTTAAAAAAAAAAAATCTCTGTTACCTTTGTCTCAGTTGGAGCTGAGCTCAGTTTCTACTGCAGTCTCTCTCCCCCATCGCATCAGTCTGAATAAAGTCTGTCTTGCCACCTTTAACAGGTTTCCGGTGCTGTTGTTCCTTGACCAGGGAAAGAAGACACATTTCAGAAGCAAAACGAAACATCGTGATGAAGGACTATAAGTAGGAAAGAAACTAAGGAATGGGTCCTGGGGTTTGGGGCTGAGTGGGTCCTGAGGTGCTTGAAGGTGCCGTTTAGTGACACAAGAAAGTCTTGGGGGAAACATGAAAGGAAAGAAAGATGCAAAAACTGTTTTGAAGATGCTCATTTGACGTGCCTGTCATATACCCAGTTATAAATAGTAAAGCGTCAGATGAGCACATAAATCTGCAACACGGGAAAGAAGAGACGATGCACACACAGACTTGGGAGCCATAGTCACCTGCTCGGTGTTTAAAGCCCTGAGGTGGGTGAGATCCCTGCAGGAAAATGTGTAGACAGAGAATTGGCCCAATCAGCGGAGAGACCCACAATTAAAGGTAGGACTGAGGAGGAAAAATCACGAGGGAAAAAAGACAATACAGGGATGTAATGTACCGCATAGGGAATAGAGTCAATAACATAACTATGTGTGGCGACAGGCGGTTACTAGGCTTATTGCGACGATTACTTTGTAAGGTATATAAATGTTGAATCACTATGTTGTACACCTGGGACTAATATAATATTGTACATAGTATGTAACCATAATTAAAAATGTTTTTAGGGAAGATATAAAGGGACAAGAAAATATTAGGTGAAGGGGGTGTTCTAGACACTAAGAGAAGAGTTTCACAAAGGAGAGGGGGGTAAACGGCAACTGGTGAGCCAGATGTTCAAAGGCAGTGTCCATTCGCTTTGGCAACAGGACCATCATGGACAGGAATGGTTTTAGAGAAGTAAAGATGGTAAAAACCACATTGGAGTGGATTAAAGAAATTGTGGGAGATAAAAAATCCAGATCCAGTCCCTTAATATTATCAAAATGTTAACTAAGTTGCCCCAAACGCTGAAATCTATGAGAAAGGATCCATGGAATTGTTGCTGCACAACTTGTGTGGCTGTTACAGCGGCCCTGCAGGCGTGCTCAGGCTTAGCCTGACCAATGGTCTGGTCCAGCTGCTCTTGAGTAGGGATGATGTTCTTCCCTCTCTCACAAGGGACAAGAGAAGTGCCTGGAAACATTTTTCATTGTCATAACTTGGGGATGGGGGTGCTACTGGCATCTAGTGGGTTGAGACCAAGGATGCTCCTAAACATCCTACAATGGACAGGACAGCTCCCTAAAATAAAAAATAAAAAACTATCTGGCCCAAAATGTCAACAGTGCCAAAGCTGAGAAACGCTGACCTATTCCTAGAAGCGATTTTGGGGAATCCCCTGCCGTTTCCTCCTCTTAGGCAGAAAAATACATTCCTCAGATAGAAAACAGCTCAGTGAGTTTTATGCTGCAACGTGGGGTTCATTCAGACGCCTTTCAAAAGGCCACGCCCTACTATCCTCTCCTTCTCCTGTCTGTGTTTCTGAGGCAACTTGTTTTCATTCCTGACTGGAGATAGAAAGAGCATCTGTACTCACTAAGTCATTCAATTAATTACCTGATGCATAAAATTAAGGTAATTAAAAGGGAAGAATTAGGTCAATCCTCCTCAATTGGCTACACTCTAGTTATCCTATAGGCTGTTAGTCTAATTGTGGAGCCTCCGTGGATTCTGAAAAGTGCCCCAGAGGTATTTCCTGTCTTCCCTTAGACATCGGCAGTTTGCCAAAGGACTTGCAATGGGAGTTCTGTGCTAAGTATCCAATGCCTTGGGGGGGAGCAAGTTCTGAAGGATGCGCCCCTTCTCCTAAGTACTTGACTTGAAGTTTTGAGCCACAGTAGGTATTTATTTCAGAAACCAGTTCCTAATCCCCGCTCTGCACTAACTCATGGTGTCTCCCTGGAAAGGTCACTTTGTGGATTCGATTCACTGCCCGTTGTTTGAGGGGGAGGGGTAAATTAGGTCCTTCCAAAGCTAGAGCATTAAGAATTTCAGATACGTTTTGATAGATGCCAAAGGATTTAACAGTGAAACTGGCAGATCCGATACGGCCCTCTGGGACACACAGAGGAAAGACAGGTACTAAGCACATGACAATGAAATAAGTGCACATAGGAGGCGGGCATAATGTTGCCAGGGACCCCCTACTCGGACTAGCTTTATCAGCGTCACCTAAGAACTTGTTAGAAAGGCAAGAGCTCAGTTGCCACCCCAGACTTACTGAATCAGAATCTGTATTGTACCAAGATCTTCCAAGTGACTCATATGTGCATTAAACTTTGAGAAGCACCGGTCTATGGGTCAGGAGGGCCTCTATGTTCTTTTAATAAGCAGGACGTGGGAGTAAAGCTGGAAAGACCGGCTAGGGCCAGGTTAAGCAGTTTGAGCTTCCCTTTGTAGCCACTTGAAGACCAGATAAAGCATTTAAGTGGGGAAATACATAATCAAAGCTTAGATTTATGAAGATTCAATTGTCCATAGGTAGAACAGATTGTGGGAAGTAAAGCAGAAAAGGGGAGACAGTTACCAGGCTATTGCGACTGTGCAGGTAATGGGATCGTGAAGATAAAATGAGAAAGTAATGAATAAAAACTAATGCTTTTTTATTTCAATGGCATGCTTACAAAAATCACAAGATTTTCTTATAACTTTAGAGTTTGTTTCTAGCCTCTGAGGACTAGAGATCAGCAAATGAATCTTAAGTCTCTTTCCAAAATGCTAGGGGTAAAACTTTAAAATAACAGTAATATGTAAAATAATATATACATTTCACATGTACAAGTAAATCTGTCATCAGCCACTGATAGACATGGATGTTTTATCACCCATAGGTTGCTCTCCATTGCCACAATGATCAAGCTAATTGGGCAACATGAATAAATAAATTAAAAACACATAGGGAAGTCATGCCCCTTTTCTGGAACTCCATCAGCCAGTTGTGATGGATAGATTGGTCTCTCAAGGACACTTAAACTCTGACACCCCAGAACTCAACCATTCGATAATATCCATTCATTCAGCAAATACTTACTGAGCACCCATTAAATAGGTTCTGGTACCAATTCCAGTGTGGGCGGGGTGAATCCCCCACACCTAGCAATTCTCAGCACACCAAGTAGGTATCCTATAATTCAATTCGGTTTTTTAAAAATACGTCTTTATTCATTTCAGAGAGAGGAAGGGAAAGGAGAGAGATAGAAACATCAGTGATGAGAGAGTCATTGATCAGCTGCCTCCTGCATGCCTCCCACTGGGGACTGAGCCCCCAACTCAGGCATGTGCCCTGACCGGGGATCAAACCACGATCTCGTCGATCATAATTCTATGTTCAACCTCTGAGCCATGCTGGCCGAGCTCAACTCAGTTTTGACATGATCTAGCCAGCGATAGCATCAGATTCCACAGGTTAAGTGTTCAGTGCCCTGACACTGCCCTCCGTGGTCCCTGCCCTTCGGACACCAGTCATAAGCCCACGTTGTTACTTATGCTCTTAACCAACTGGCTATAAATCAGACGTTCCTAAGACCCCCTCCTCAGGTTTGGTTAATTTGCTAGAGCAGCTCACAGAACTCAGAAATATTTTATTTACTAGCTCACCAGTTTATTGTAACAGGATATAACTCAAAGAATAGCCAGACAGAAGAGATGTCAAGAGATGGGGACGGGGTGAGGAGCTTCCACGCCCTCCCCTGGTGCACCATTGTCCCAGCACCTCCACGTGCTCACCAACCCAGAAGCTCTCTGAACCCAGGGCATACAGAGGCTTCATTACAAAGGCATGATTGACTAAACCACTGGCCTTTGGCAACTGGACTCATCTCCAGTCCCTGTCCCCTCCCCAGATGTGGGGGTGGGGGTGGGTGGAACTGAAATTCCAACTCTCTCTTATCTTAAATACCACTTCCTCCATGAAGCCTTCACCAGCTCCCAAGTCATTCCTCCCATGGTTCTCAGTACTGTTTATGTGGCTAACCGTCCCTTCCCTGGCATTTTCTTTTTATGCGTCTGTCCTGCAGTAGCCATCTCACTTAGGATACATCTGAATGGCATCCTTCACTTCTCTTCCCTCGCTGCACACACCCAAGCAATAATTAATCCTGTGAATTTGGCCTCCCTGGTGTTTCATCCCCCTCTTCCCGTCACCCTCACAACTGCCTGCATGGCTGTCATTTGTCAACTGGATAACCGCCACAGAGATCTTACATCACCCCCAGCTCTGGTCTGATTCTGCTCCACTCCACTCCCCACTGTGCTACCAGAACAACCTTTTTAAAATTCAAATATAATCACGGCGCTGTCAATATCTTTCAGTAGCTCCCCACTGCCCTCGGGATGAAATTCAAGCTCCTTCATATAGCGCGGCCCTGCCGTTTTTTGACTCTCCAGCGTCATTTCTCAGGGCTCTGATCTAGTCACACAGAGCTAGAACTTTCTCAAGCTTTCTAATGGGCCCGAGTTTTCTCAAGGCTCTGCTTCTTTACTGCCTAAATCCTTCTACCTGCACAGCTGCCCTACTCCCTTCACCTGAATAAGCTTGAGACATTCTTTAAGATTCATCGAAGTGTCATTTTCCCAAACACTTTAACCTCCCTCAAAGCCAAGGGACATGCCTGATCTATCTTTTGCACTAAGGACTTACCGCTATACACACAAAAACAAAGTGGATAGCCTATATTCTTACTATTTTGTTTCTCTGTCTCCCCATTAGGCTATGAGCCCCTTATTTGACAAACAAATGAGTGAAGTCTCTAGCACATTCGAGAGTGTTCCATCTCTATTTTGGTTTTTGCTTTGGAAAGATTGCTCTAAAATTAATATTTTCCTTTTGAAGTGCCTAGGCTCGTTGCCTAGTTTCTGGAGAACTGGCCTGGTTTATTAAACTATGAACTAGCCTTCCCCTGGTCGCTGGTGACTTGTAACAGATTCATTTCAGACATTAACCTGTTCCTCCAGAACTTTCTCTATGCTCTAAATCCAGTTGGAGGGATGATAAAATAATTTAATTCAGTGAAACAATGTATTAGTTACAGTCACTAATTAGGCGTTTTCAAATCAAACTATTGTCTCAGCCAAATAGAAAACTGTCCAATTTCACAGAATCAAACTCTTGGCCAGTTGGCCCAGTGCCTCCCCATTCTTCTAAGAAGCCAAATGCCATCTTCTCTTGCCTGAGCTGAGTCGGAGGGCTAAGGAGAACACCTACAAGGAAGGTCTCTCCAGCACCCCATCCAGGAAAATGCCTTTCCCTTAGAGAATTTTTAATTCCAATTCGCTATTCATTTCTTTAGCTACAACAAGTTAAATTCCTGCAATTGATCTAGAGATCAATTCTATTCACACCAACTTTCTTCTTGAGGCAATTTGCCAAATTGTGGTGCAGAGAGGTAGAGTCAAACATTTCAGCAAACATTTCCGTAAAGGGCCAGATAATAAGTAGTTTAAGTGCTGTGGGCCAGACGACAATATTGAGGCTATTGTGTAGGTACAGCAGGTCCTCAAATGACGCTTTATTCAACATCATTTAGTGATAACATTGATCGGATGCCATAGGAACTTAACTCTTGTTTATATCAGTTAGCCTATGGTAAAAATTGGTTTCATTATAAGTCGTTTTGTTTGAAATCACAGAACCTACGGACGACATGAAGCGAGGATTTATTTTAGTAACATAACCATTTAAAATGTGATCACTTATAAATATAAAAAAACCCATCCTTAGTTTGCAGGCTGTGTGGCTGGATTTGACCCTTGGGCTATGGTTTGCCAAACCATGCACCTGAGGTTGCCAATCTCTCCATGACAGCCTTTGGGTGTTTAGAGACAGCACTCAGGCTGACATACCCCCAAATGCTGCCCCCTAACCCCCTCCTACCCATGGCCTGGCTTCTTTACCCCTCGCCTTTCAAGGTCTCCAAATGCCTCCCTCTTAGTAGCACTTATCATGAGTTATCTATTTTCAAACACAGCACTCAGATGAAATGAAATACTCTGCCTCTTGTTTGTGCGGCATTAAGTTTGGCAAGCAGCACTCATTCAGAGTCCATATTCTATTTAGAATGCTTTTTTGTTCCCCCCTCCAACCTCTGTTTCACATAAGTAAGGTCCTACTCATCACTTAAATCTCAACTTGAAGCATCTTAATGCAGCCTTGTCCAAAATCTTGCCCTCCCTCCCCAGCTGTCATTCTATTTCAGCGCCGCTTTTGGCTTGTTTTGTGTTTTTTTCTTTTATAGAACTTATCTCAATGGGTAACTACTTTATTAATTTTTCTGTTCACTTGGAGAATTCTTTGTTTGTTGTGTCGTTTAGCAGAATATAAGCAAAAGCACCTAGGAAGCTAGGACTTCTAGTTCTAGCCTTGATGGAGTAGCTGTCATCAGGCTTAATCTCTGCTGTGAAAGCTGAACAAAATACGTCAAACCACTGTTTTCAGACATTGGCCAGTAACAAATGAAGGCCTGTGAACCTCCCAGGAACCCTCCCATTCACACCAACTTTCTTCCTGAGGCAATTTGCCAAATTGTGGTGCAGAGAGGAGAAGTCAAGCAGACCAGCAGCTTCGCTGGGCTGGGGAAACAGAGATCAGAGTTCATAGCTGGCCGCTCGGGAGACAGGCATTTGCACTGCAGAGAAAAGAGAGAGCAGAAGAGAAAGAGCCCCAAGATCTCTATAAAAATCCCTCCTGGATCCTGGGAGTGGCTGTTGGCAATAACGATGAGGAGAACTTATGTCCACTGTAGACATAAAAGCCCTTGAAGTTTATAAGTTGCCTACACGCCCTGCCCTCCCTGACCCTTACAGCAATCGGGGGGCGGGGGGGGGGGATGAGGGGACAGGCTCAGAAATTGTTTACCTAGTAACAGAAGACATGCTTGCAGTTAGCGGAAAAACTAGCACCTGTCAGATGTCACTAACAGTAACTTAGTGTTTACACGCATATATTTATAACACTATAATTACTGTGAACAAAGCCGACGGCCCCCTGCCCGGTGCAGACACCCTACGAGGCCCTGACCGTCAGGGACCCGGTTTGAGCTCCGGGGCCGCTCCGAGCAGAGCCGTCCGCGCCCAGCCCCCGCGCCCGCTCCCCCGCCTCTGCCTCTGTCTGCTGCTCTTTCATCGTGAGGCTACTTCTGTTTTTGTGTTTCCTTGGAAGTGAGATTGTCAGTAACTAGACTTCATTAACGTCATTTCTTTAGTTTATTTGTCTGGATGTGAGACGTAAATCTGTTTCCTAGCAACTCTGTCCCCTGCTCCCTCAGTTTTCCCTGCTCATTACCTTCCCCACGGTCAACTATGAATTAGCCAAATTATGGGCAGGTTTTCGATTTCCCAGAAATGGAAGGGGCTCTTGCAAACATTTGTTCTCTTGGCATAAAGTGGCTCTGAGGACCCATGCTTACTGAGGACAAAGCAGGGAACTGGAAGTGGCCATTAATCTTCATGTGCTGCGGATTTGGGAGCCAGGTCTCCCAGGATAGTCACTTAAGTGCAGTCTTCCGGCCATTTCATGCAAGAACCAGTGTTAACCCCAAGAGAAGCAATGATTTTGGTTAAAAGGGGACCCCCCATGACATTTTTCTGCAAAGTTAATTGTCAATGTCATGGTTTTACTTTCAGGTCTCCTATGAAATCCATGAATGACCCCACACTCTACCTCCCACACTTTACTATCCTGAGAATCAGACAACTATTCTAACTGACCTGCCAAATCCCCTTTGTGGAAACATGAAAAAGTGACCCCTAGACCAATAAAATGCAACTAGGGACTCATGCAGCCCAGATCCTCCTCAAGCCCAGGGATTTCCAATCATAAATAATTTATACTGAAGACAATTGTCCCAAATGTAGTCCTTTCCAGGGTTAATTCTTAAAATGTTCTAACAAAGATAATTTCAGGAATCAATGTTAACCCTACGTGATATGAATTATTTTACTTTCATATATTTATTCCTTCCTTTGTTTATTCCACACATATTTTTAAGCACCTATCATGTGCCAGACATTGTTCTAAATGGTGGGGCTGTCGTAGAAAATGAGTCCAAGTCGTAGAAAATGAGTCCAAGTCCCTGGCTGGGCTTTCTGTATGGGTCTCTTCTCTCCAGCCCACAGTAGGATTACACTTTTGCCTATGTGAAGTAATGGCTTGATTTGGCCAACGAAACAGGGACTGTACTGATGTGTGTCACTTTGGGATGGAAGCTTTAAAGGCCAAGGTATGCTTTGCCTTGCTCTCCTTTCCCTCCTCCTCAGCAACGAGCCTTTGTCCTGGAGTTAGCTAGGCTCATAGTGGGGCCCCGGAAGATCCAGCACAGAAACGTAACATAAGCAATAAGCAAACTTTTGTTGTTGTATGCCATTAAAGAAAAAAACTTTATTAAAATCTAACCTTTTCTGACTGATAGAGTCCAGTTATTATGGACACATAGATCCAACATTCAATCTCCCATGAAACAACCTGAGTTCTACCTAGCCTGCCCATCTGGCATAAAAGCTAATCCACAAACCCTGTTTCTCTGATACTGAAGAATGCTGTGATATCTTCCTTCAACTGTAAAGACAGCAGAAGCATTTAAAGCAAGGGCCCTCGACTGGAAAGGAGAGGACCTAGGCTCTGGGGGCTGTAGGCTGGCTTAGAATCCAGTGTGTGCAGGAAGCTGAGGGCTTAGTAAGTCAGAGGTTTTGGAACCTGACCCTCCACTCATTTCACCACCTGATCTTGTCAAGAGAATTATCTCAGCACATCACTAGATCTGGGTGGGTGGCCAGGGAACTTCGATGCTTCATGTAGGTTTTGCAGTCATTACTCTAAGTCATAAGCCTTCTCATAACACAGGTCATTTTGGCCCATCCGTTTGACAGAGCCTCTACCTTGGTTCCTGATTGCACGCCTGCTCCCATCCTGAGACTGGGATTCTGTTCTGAACCTAAGCCTGCTGGACTGGAGTCTTGACCACACACATCCCAATCCCTTTATTCTGTAACTAAATTCTGTCACCCAAACTCTTAGTCACTGGTTTGAGTTCTGCTTAAAATAGATGACAGGGGGCAGACACATGGCATCGCCATGGTTTAAGGCAATGTCACTGCTTAAAGGAGAGGCCCTCCTGGGACTCATTGTGAGATATAATGTTGGAATATCGATAAGTCCACATTTCCTTTTCAGGGAAATTCCTTCCCAACCCCTGTTGAAGGGGTGAATGAAGGTGGGTGTATTTTATCATGTGATCCACTGTAAGCCATCGCCCATTGTACAACCAAACAAAAAAATGGCAACACCAGGAAAGCCAAGCTATTAATTGGCTAGCACATAACTAGTGCTCTTCCTTGAGAGTCTGGACAAAGAGAAGAAAACGCTATAATCAAACACTGGTGTATGTTTTAGCTGAAAGGTCATGTGGACTCATGGATGGGCTTATTTTCATCCATGTTCTTACTGACATGTTCTTAGAAAGTTGTATTACAGAGAAACCAATCAACATTTTTAATATAGGTAGAGACAGAGACAAATACAGGCAAAGGAGGAAACTCAAGCCTGAGGACCCTTTCAGCAAAGCACATGCCTTTCTGAAGCCAAGTGTACAGTTGTGTTTCGTTTTGTGAAATGCCCCTATAAACGTTCCAACCACTCCTTTACTTGAACCAGCCTGAATGGGTTCAGTTCTTTGCAAATAAAAAGATTTGCCTGCGGTGAATTCCCTGAAGTGAACATTGGTCATGTTCTAGCCTGCAGCTGCCTCTTGGGTATAACAAATTAGACTGTTACCCAGTCTTAGGCCGTCCTTTCCCACGAGCCTGGGCCACTCAAGTCCCAACATTCCTCAGCTCAGTCCATCTTAATTCTGCAAATATTCCTCTTTTTTCCTGCCTCATTGAGGTATAATTGACAAATAATTTAAAGCTTACAACGTGATGATTTGATGTGTATAAACATGATGAAAGGATTCACACCATCTAGCTAATTAACACATCCATCGCCTCACATATTTACCTTTTTTTTTATGCAAACACTTATGTTCTACCCTCTTAGTGAATTTTAATTATATGATACATTATTATCAACTATAGTCACCATGTAGTACATTAGATCCTTAGATCTTATTAATCTTGTAACTGAAAGTTTATCCCCCATTTCTCCCAACTTCCAGCCCCCTGGCAACCACCATTCTACTCTCTGCTTTCCATGAGCTCTACCTGAATTTCTGTCTGGTTTATTTCACTTACCATAATGCCTTTCAGATTGATCCATGTTGTCACAAATGGCAGGATTTCCTTCTTTTTTAAGGATAAATAATATTCCATTGTGTGTATAATATTCCAGTCAATCAATATCTATTTGACAAGGTATTAAATAGTTGGGTAAATAGCATATTAAATGAATCCTAGCACCTTAATTAAGAAATGTCCTCCATGCTTTCTTATAAATCCAGGTGTACCCTGATTTGAGAGAATTCATGACAACAAACATGGCAACTTATAATAAATGAAGAGGGTGATGTGCTTTTCCAAAGCAGCTCTTCAAATTCGGAGCACTCTCCTCCATATAGGCATGCGTTTCAAAATGAAAAACTACCCAGGAAACCGAGCGAGAGAGGGAGAAAATATAGTGACGCTCACAAAAGGATATCTTCATGCACCATGGGAATCAAGGGGAAAGCAAGATTCAATTTGCATAGTATATTTTTTGGAAATGCCACTTTATTAGTGATGGTCAACCCCACAGCCTATGACTCCTGAGGCTCTGGAACGAGTTTAGCTGACTCCAACCTCATTCCAACCTCATTCAAACGCACTCAAGACAATCCCGGAAAATGATTTCACAGCATTACCTTTCCAAGAATCAAGACTTACTGAGAGCTGGTTACATTTGTCTCTTCTTTTCACAGCACATATATCTTAATACTGAGAGTCCTGGCTGTCTCCACATCTGAATGTACTGATTTTTTTTTTGATTTTTTTTTCCTGAAATGCAAATGGTATGACTAGGACACTCACTGTGAGAGAGAAACTGAATTCTCTAGCAGATTCACCAATGTTTGCTGGGCCACCCTCTACTCACTATACCTTGTCTTTCTTCTCTAGAATCAGGAAAAAAACTTAACACCTGGGTTCATTGAAAGGCATGTGTTAACAGTACATTTATTTACTCATTTCATGGGAATTAATGGATTTCTAATATAATGAATCAAGTATTAGTGATTTTATTTTTGTTAAATTTCCATGTAAAAGGCCTATAATAATCAATTTTAAAACATTTATTATAGAGTAATGGCTCAGGATGTGGCCCAAGAGTCAGCTGCCTGAGCTGAAATCCTAGCCTTAACCTTTACCAGCCATTGTTATTGACGGACATGACTTAAACCTTCTAAGGTTTGGTTTCCTCATCTTGAAAATGAAAATAAAAATAAAAATAATCTTGTAAGATCACTTTGTAAATCAGATGATAGAGTCCATGTGTGATAGTTAATTTATGTGTCAGTTTGACTGGGCCACGGTGGTGAGGGCAGGGGGAAGGGTACCCAGATAAAATTGTTCTGGGTGTGTCTTTGAGTGTGTTTTTGGCTGAGATTAATAGTGGATTCTGTAGACTGAGTAAAGCAGATTGCCCTCCCTAATGTGGGGGCCCTCATCTAGTCAGTGGAAGGCCTGAAGAAACACTGACCCTCCCTCAAATAAGAGGAAATTCCTCCTGCCTGAAAAAAAAACAACTTGAGCTGGAACACTGGTCTTCTCTGGCCTTCAGACTTAGGCCGTAACATTAGCTCTTCTTGGTTTTCAAGACTGCCAGCTTTCAGGCTGAAACTTTCACTGTCAGCTTGCCTGGTTCTCAGGCTTTCAGGCTAGGACTGGAGCAAACACACTGGCTCTCCTGTTTCCAGCCTGGCGACTACAGATCTTGGGACTTCTTGGCTTTAGTAATTGCACAATCCAATTTCTTATCATATATATATATGAGAGAGAGAGAGAGAGAGAGAGAGAGAGAGAGAGAGAGAGGGAGACTATTTGTTCTGTTTCTCTGGAGAATCCTAACTAATACACCATATAAAGCAATTAGCATGATATAAGACTCATAATAAGCACTTGAAGAGTTAGCTATTATAAGAAATATAAAAATAGCTACTATTATAAATATTATGATAAATATTGGCATCCACTGTGGTGACTCAGAATCAAGCCTTTTCCTTCAGGGAACTCACAGATTAATGGAAGGGTGGGATGTATGTACTACTAAATGTTATTCTCTTGCTTAAAATCCTTCAATGACAACCTATGAGCTATAGGATAAAATGCACAACTCCTGAGTATCCTGCAGGCACCTATATCATCTAGTCCCTGCAACATCTTTGCATACCCTCTGTGTTACAAATAAAAAGATTTGCCTACACTGAATTCCCTTAAGTGGGGATATGAACTTCTCCTGTCACACGCTGAGCTCCCTCCTGCCTCAGTGGGTTTTCAGAGACTGCACCCTCTGCTTCCCAGTTTGTCCTGAGGAACTCCCACCCACCTGTCTAACTGCATCCCGTGTCACGTTAGACGCTCCTCCCTGCATGCTCTCTTTAGCACCTATCCCTCTCCTGTAATGCACGCTCCGCAACATAGCATCACCGTCGACTTGCAAATTCTGTAGAGGTCCCAGCATGACTCCAAATCATGTTCACATCCAGGATGCCAATACATTGAAGAATCCCATAGGAGCAACCAGAGGACACATGTCGGTGTAAAGAGCCCAGGAGCTTCTAGGCAGACCCTAACCTCAAAGGAGATGAAGCCAGACAGACCTGCTTGACCCAGCAACAAAGCCTCAAACCTGGCCAGTTACCTGTAATTAGTCAACTGGAAATCTAAAAGGCCAGTGCTCAAGAGGGGTCATCTGGCTGCCCTTTCCATAGAAGTACATATTCCATTTGCGATTTCTCAGACCAGATGTTCTCTTAGTTTCCTGGAAAACAGGACAGAAATCATTTGCATGGCTGATTCAGCCCATGCAAGGCTTAAATGTACCTTCTTGAAATCAGTGTGTGGCTGATTATCCCAGTAGTTAGGAGCCTGCAACACGGACCCAGTCTCCATGTAGACCAAAAAGTTATGACAGCCAGGGAGTATTTAAAGCTAACAAATGGGAGAAGCTAGAGTGCAGGACACGAAAGAGGGTGCAGAGCATCGTCTCTCCCAGCAAAGCAAGAACAACACGTCCTACTCTGGGAACTTTGCAGCAGCCTTTCCTGATGCCTGGTCCCCAGCCCAGTCCCCATAGCTCCGCAACCCTGATAGGAGGAGCCATTCAATACCATATACAGAGATCTAAGACCCAAATTCTCATCAGAAATAATTCTTAATGGCATTCGTTATTACTTATTTGATCACGCTTAATGTAAAAACACTGGAAATTACAGAAACGCTGAAATAGCTCAAAAATAAAATGATCTCTAATCACTCAGAGCGACAGATGATATTTTAGTATATATGCTTCCAGTGTTATACTTGTACACAAGCATGGTATTATGTCATAATATTATTATGTGACTTGCTTTTTTCACTAACTACATAATTTGGGCATTTTCTCATTTTATTAAACAATCTTCTTCATTGTTTCTATGGCTTTGAAACACTCTGTAGTTAACCAATTGCCCTTTTGTGGGACAGCAAATTATTTCCACTGTTTCTGTTAATCAAAGTAATCTCATAATTAATGTTCTTGAGCCTCAATCTTTCTGAGTCTCTAAGGCTTTCCTTAGGTTAAATACTTAGAAGTGGAAATTCTGGGTCAAAAGATGTGCACATTTTTAAGACTTGTGGAGTAGATTTCCAAATAATCAGGCCGAGTGTATTCCTCCAACAGTACATGAGGCTGATTCAGAAGTATTTAAGGAGCCCTAAGCTGATGAAGAGGCAACACAGCATCCTCCCTCCCTCCCTCCACCCACCCATCCATCCATCCATCCACGCAACAAATATTCATTGACTGCACACTCTACACATGTGCTAGAAACAGAGGAATGAGAAAGACGCCCTCCCTGCACCCACAGTCTGGTAGGGAAATCAGACCAGCAATGACATACTGAACAGTGTAGCCTTGTTACTGTTTCCGTTCTGACAGTATGTCTCGTCTCAAAAACAAAGCCGTGCCTCATTGCTGGGACTAAGCGACCCGGGCTGGAAATGGGTCTCCTGACTCTCCCACACCAGGGGCCACGTCTTGCTCTCATGTTCTCTTGGAGATGCTACGGATCCTGGAACAGCAGCCAACCCTGCCGAGAGCATTGCCCTCTGTCCGTGCAAGTTTCCCGTGCCAGGCTCCAGCTGCACATCCCTCCTTTTCCTTTCTGGAAAAGTAACACAAATCATGGCCACTTAGGGCTGCACTTCACTCACTCTGTGCCAGGTCTTATACCAGGCACTTAATAGAAACGATTCCATTTAATCCAAACAACAGTGCTACGAGAGTGATGTCATTCCACGTTACAAATGAGGAACAGGAGGGTGGGAGAGCCACCTTGCCCACTGTCAGCAGGGTTGGGATGCAAGCACAAGCCTCGCTTACCCGCATTCCACTGTGCTGTTTACCCGGGTCTCTCTCTCTACACTGATATAATGCTTTGTCCTGCCTGGCTGGACATCCTCTGGCCATCCGCTACTAGGTCCATCTCCAAATGGAAAGCTGGCGCCTGGCACTCTCCAAACTCTACTCCAACAAAGTATCAAGCTGCCCAGGCAAACCATTGCCAGTGATTCCCAAAGTGTGGACCAAAGATCACCTGCTGCAGAACAAAGGGAGGGTTCTCCTTTAAATGCATAAGTAAAATGTGGTATGTGCATGCAATGGAATACTATTCGGCCATAAAAAAGGAATGTAAGCCCAGCCGGTGTGGCTCAGTGGTTGAGCTTTGACCCACAAACCAGGAGGTCATGGTTTGATTCCCATCCCTGTCAGGGCACATGCCCAGGTTGCCGACTTGATCTCCAGTGGGGGGCGTGCAGGAGGCAGCTGATCAATGATTTTCTCTCACATTGATGTTTCTCTCTCTCTCTCCCTCTCCCTTCCTCTCTCTGAAATCAAGAAAAACATTTTTAAAAAAAGAATGTAGTACTGAGATATGCTACACATGGATGAACCTCAAAACATTATGCAAAGTGAAAGTAGCCAGGTGCAAAAGGACAAATACTGGACCATTCCATCCATATGAAATAGCCATAGTAGATATTTCCACAAAGACAGAAAGCAGGTTAGTGATGGCCAAGGGCTGGGAGGAGTGGGGAATGGAAGGGACCGCTTGATGGATATGGGGTCTCCTCTGGGGCTGAGAGAAATGTTTGGAACTAGACAGAGGTAATGAGTGCACAACACTGTGAATATACTAAATGACACTGATTTGTTCTCTTCAGGATGGTTAAGTTTAAGTCTGTGAAACTTACCTCAATTTAAAAAGGGGGTAAGGGGAGCAACTATAGTTGGGCCCGGAAATGTCCTTTAACACAAGATCCCAGCTGATTCTGGTTCACATTGGAGTTTGAAAAACATTCGTAAAAAAACTCCGGGTGTGGCTAAACAGGGCAATCATCCAACAGAAGCCCCAAATTAAAAGTTGTTTTGCAAAGCTTGATTTTAAGAAAAAAAAGTCTTAAAGCTAAGGTATGGTTATAACCAGAACAAAGAGCCCTAGAGGGAGGTGTCCTCATTGATCCACCTGACACCAGAATTTCCAATTAGCAAGGAATCCAGAGGGTTGGCCTGGACCACACGCATGTGCCCAGTCCAGTCACTGAGATGGGGGAAATGAGGACAGAGAGTAGGGGGCAAGAGAGACGGTGACATATGTGAAGGACAGATGCTAGACCAGAGGCAGAGGGACACTGGCTAATCAATATGACCAGGTAAAGTAATGGCATGGCTCCTGCATATCGCTGAATTAAAGTAAACGGAAATCAATGGGCTAAGAATCGTGGATTCAATAAAGCCATTAAGTCACCACAATTCCTTTTGAGGCAAATTAATTCCTTCATGGCTGTGTCCCTTGTTGCTCCCAAGACTCAGTTCTCTTCTGGCAAGAGATTTGGGTGGCCTGGCTCCAGATACAGGCCTTCTCGCCATCTCCCCCCACCCGCTCATCCCCAGGGGAGGGGAACTTCGTTGCTTTGGCTGCCTTCCATCGGCGTATTGTTCTTGCTCCAACCCTTAAGTCCATTGTTTTTTGCTGCAAGGGAAACAACCTAATCTCATCTGCTAACACGAAACAGGGGGCCAGGAGCCTCAATGGTTAGTGCCTGCCATTGGTACCCTGCCTAAGGAACCAAATCAAATCTCCGCGTGTTCCTTCGCTCATCAACACACTATTATGACTGACCCTATATTACAATTATCACATGTAGGTCTTATTTCATTCCTGCAGCAGCTCTGAGTTAGGAGCTATTGCGTCCACTTATTGGATGAGGAAACTGAGTCCTGGACAGTCTAGGAACTGTTGCAATGTCTCCTCACTCCAAGATCTGCCTCATGACCATTCTCCTCTACTGTCACCATTGTCTCCCTGAGATCCTGCAAGACTCCAGGGAGTGACAGACTAGCAGTCAGAGAGGCGATCTGAGCGCATCGGACACACAAAGAAGAGTGGACTTTCTCCCAACTACAAAGTCTATGTTCTGAGGGACACTGAGCAACAGACTTCCACAGTCCCCTGCACGCTTATGAGCCAAAGATCTCACTAAAACATAGCTGATCGGGGGAGGAAAGGAATGTTTTAGGTGAGTGAGCACTAAGACCAGCAACCCGGATCTGCGACAAGGAGCATTCACACTCACTACATTAATATAAAGTGATTGCTTTAGGTTGGAACAACCTAGGTCCTGATTCTCAGCTAAGTTGCATGACCTCTGGCAGTTCTGATCCTGCTAACAATCCACAGTCTCATTTGTGGACTGAAGTTGTTTATCTTACGTGGTTGCGAGGAAAAAAGAAGGGCTATTCCACAGAAGAGCACCTAGCACGCGCCTGGCACAGCATGTTCTTTAGCGCTAGTTTCCCTTGTTAATCGCAAGGCCAGCCCACCGCCATGCCAATAAGCCTCACACATCCTGGCAAAGGACACAGACCTGTGCCACACAAACCGGGGTGTTTCTTCCTGCTAACCAGCGTGTGGCCTCGTTACTTATCCTCTCTGAACCTTGGTTTACCCAGCAGATGAACAGGGATATTGGTATTGTCTACCTCCCAACTTTGTGGACAGGACTGTTAAAAAGGGGGCAAGGCTCTGCCCAGCCTGAGTGGCTCAGGTGGTTGAGCCTCGCCCCCTGCACCGAAAGGCTGCCGGTTGGCTTCCCAGCCAGGGCACATACATGGATTGTGGGTTTGATCCCCAATGGGGAGCATACAGAAGGCAACCTATCCATCTATTGATGTCTGTCTGTCCCTGTCTCTGTCTCTTCCTTCCTCTCTCTAGCATGTCCTCGGGTGAGTATTAAAAAGTAGGGGGAAGGCTTTATGACAGTCTGGGCCCGCGATTTGATAGATTAAATCACCCATTGTAAAACTCTCCACCCAGAGTTTTAGGCTCTGTCATATTTTTCTGTCCCAATACTGCAAAACATGTTGAAACCCTGCAGGGCACGGAGCCAGGGGATAGAGAGCTGGGGAAAAGGCGAAGCTCCTGGCTCTTGGCACTTGGAGCCACCGGCCACTAGGGGCCGTTGGTAAGCCGCAGAAGCTGGAAAGATGCCGCACCTGTCAGGCTTCAAGCACTGCGTTTCTTATGTGAAGCACTTTCTGGACTCTCAGAAATCCAGCTCAGGGACCCGTGCAAGGAAGGCTGCCTTTATTTTCTCTAAGGGTGTTCACAGTCCCATTTCCTCCTGAGGTTAGGGGAAAGGGAAGATGGCCCGTAGCCTGTTCCTACCTACTCAGTGAGCCACAAGGCTGGTGCAGAAGCATTTGTGAAACCTGGGAAAATCCTCCACCTCCAAAAATTTTCCCAAAGCCCAGTGACTGAAATCCCTGGAAGTCTTATAAACACGGTAAACTCCTAAAGCCCACTGATAAATGCAGAAATCCCTGGAAGGGCCATGTGTCAGGCCACTGTTAGATGCTGTTAAGCATGAAAAGGGATCAATGCACTGTAAGAAAAATTGTGCAAACCTGGAGTTCCCAGATGTGGGTTTGAATTCTAGCTTAATTAGTGATTGGCTGTGAAGCCTTAGGCAAGTTACTTAACCTCTCTGAGCTTTGGTTTCCCTTGAATGAGTTTAGTTAAATGAGATAACACATACAAAATTTCACACATGTAAGGCGGCTAAGTGATTTTTTATTAATTGCTAATCTTCTTTTGCTAGGTCTAAGTAAGATATGAACTCAAGGTCTGGAGAGAAGGCATACTGGCCAGAGGATTAGGAGTTAAAAAAGAGGTCAGGGATCCAAGGAGGGCTTAAAAGGCAAGTGAAAGCCAAAGTAGATGTCTCCAGCTCATTGAAGTTCAGATGGAGCAAGTAAAGAAACTTTGAGATGCTGATTCACATATTCAGAATTCTTTTCCCGTTGTGTGTTTGTAGGGTGTGTAATGGGGTGTGTGAGAAGTTAGCAGTGTTAAAACTATTTCCCAGATGCCAGGGAACTTGTACAGCCGCCTGGAGGCAGGACACCAGAGGCAAAATGAAACAAGAAAAAATATCAGTTGGCAGAGAGATGAGGAAAACTGTAACACAACCCAGTTCTGGACCCCATGCTGTGAAAAGCACAAAGCGAACCAGAGCACCCACAGGGGAATGAGTGGCTGGGGAGGGGTGCACAAAGGAGCTGAAGAAATGTGACTGATCCTAGAAAAAGAGAGACAAAGGAAATTCGATCCCTATCTTTGGGCCAATCTCTCAAAGACTGTTTGGGGAATGAGAAGCAGCTGGCTGATCTATGATATGTGGCCCAAAAAGGCAGACGATCCAGGGTCAATGAGCGCCAGAGAGTCCCCAATATTGCATCCTCTGTGTGTGTGTGTGTGTGTGTGTGTAGTGTACAAATTGTGCATCTTTTAGCAGAAAATGATCCACAGCTTTCATGGAATTCTCATTACCTCAAAAAACTCAAAAATCCCTGATATAAATAATAACAACTAATACCTATCAAGCAATTACTAAGTACCAAGCCCTGGGCCAAGCCCTGTATGTAAGTCACTGGATCCCCCTAGGAACCCTCAAGAGGCAGTGTAGCCACTACGAATGCAGGCCCTGGGGCCAGCCTGCCCTAGTTTACAATCTCTCACTAGCTGGATACATGACCTTTGGCAACTCACTTTCTTGGTTCCCTAGTCTGTAAAATGGAAATAATAATGACCACCTCAAAGGGCTGTTGGAGGGTTAAGTTAGGATATGTAAAGTTCTTGGGATAGCATGTGAAAACAAAACTTGAACAATCAGCTTTCATGAGATGACACTAGCCAGCTACAGCCTCCCACTATATTAAACTTCTCTCTCTCTCTCTCTGATTAGAGATGGCTAACAAATGTCTCCCTGGTTCCTTGAAGGAGTAGAGATTATGCAGAATTGGGAGAAGGAAATTTCATATTCTTTTAGAGGAGAGAAGTTAAAAAGTTTAAGAGAGGCTGGCAAAAAAAAAAAAAAAAAGGAATGTGTTTTGGGGCCAGGGATGTTTTATGCGAATGGTGGGCATGGGCCTTCCTTGGGTAAGAGGGAAATCAGCAGCTACCTTATATTTCATCTAATCCTCCCAGCCGCACTTTGAAGGGGGTGGTGCTAGGCGGTAATAGCTGCAGGTTCACAGAGGAGGGAAAGGGGGCTCCAGGACATTCATAAATTTGCCCAAGGATATAAGGCAGGAGCTGAGAGAGGAGCCCAGGCCTAAGTGGCTTTAAAGTCCATATTCCTTCAACTTTTCTGTACTGTTGCTTAAACACCAGAGAAGCATCCATGCAAGGCCACTCGGGTCATTGTGAGGGTGGAAAGGAACATCTGTGAAACACTCCTTGGGTAAATTCTAAAGTGCAGCCTCAACTTGCACAGTCTTTCCAGCAGCCTGCTCCAGAGAGCGCCGTCATGAACAGAAGGCCCCCCAGCCGCCCCCGTCTGCAGGCCTTTCTGCTGCTGCTGCCGCCACTGTTGGGTGCCTTTCCCCTGGCGGTCCTCTGGGACTCTCAATATCCCTCCCTCATCCGCGAGGGCTCTTCCCACACAGTTCCCTCAATCACCCAACTTGACACCACTTGGGGAAACTGCAGTCATGGAGACATAGAGTCCTGTGACCTCAGAAGACACACAGGAACGCAGTCCTCTCCCATCCCTGAAGGACATTCTCCTGGTATGCCCCCAGAGAGGCCATACAGTGTATAATTAGGACAAGCTCAGGGGTTAGATGGCTCCGTCCCCATCACAGCTGTCATGTGTGAATGCCGTGACGTGGGGTAATTTACATACTCGCTGTGTGCCTAGCTTTCCTCATCTATAAACTGGAGATGATGTAGGGTTCCCTTCGAAGCACTCTGGTGAGGATCCCATAAAGTAATATTGAAAGGAGTCTTAAAGGGAGCTTAAAGTAACATTGTGAGCGTATCATATACTCCATAAATGTTCTCCGTGATAGCCTGCCCATACATCCCTCTGCCAGTTGCAAATTTGGGGAACTTGTTAGGTCCCCTCCTCCCATTCTGGAACACTGGTCCTGGGACTCCTTGACTTGCTTTTATTTAGCCCCAAGCACTGGATCATAATCCTTTGAGAAGCTGCTGACCCCTTTGGAGAGAAAGCTATGCATTCTCTTTCCAGTGAAATAAACATATGCAAGTTTTACATTCATTTTCAGGAAAGTACCTTGACCCCCTGAAGCCTATGCCTCAGCCACGCTCACCAAACCAGAGCTCTCTCTGTAAGTGTTTCCACCCTTGATTTGGCTCCCAGGGCCTTGCCCCTTCCTGCTCCTTTGCTGTCACTTCCCGGTTTTCCCTGATTCTTTCTACGTGCAGGGGTTTTGAGTCCCCCCCCCCCCATCTTGCCTGCCTCTAACTGACGAAGCTCTATCATCCAATGGTAACCCCCACAACCACTAAGAATAATAATTATTACATAATTATTCAGTCCATAATTCCAAGTATACGTTGACAGGGTTAGAGAGAACTGTAATATTGTACAGAGAAGATAATTCCCGAATTATATTCCCTTCTAATAACCACAGTTCCTTAGGCTCCCATTTATATGCCACTACATCCACTTTTGCCATTTCTGAGGCCACCTCTTAGTCCACAAAAATACTTTCCATACAGGCCAACCTTGATATTCTAGCATCTTGTCTGCCGTGAGGATAAGTCCAAAATAGATAACTTCCAAAGGCAACACTTCATTGCAATCTGTGGCTGAAATTCACTTGGATGTAAGGCTGAAATTTAGCAGGTCCTCGGACATAAGACACTGTCCCTACAAGTAGGCAGCATGTTTAATCAGTAGAAAGATCATGGCCTTTTTTTTATGTCATACAGACCTGTACATATTATATGTGCGACCTTAGGCAAACCCCTCTGAGCCTTGCCTTAAAGACCTATAAAGTGGAAATAAGAATTGGAGTAAGGGTGGTGGCTGGCATGAAATAGGAAAGCCTACGTTTATCGCCCAACGGTCATCCATTAATTGAACACCTATTTACTGAGAACTTGCTATGAGCTGGCCCTTGTAGTGAGACTGAGGATCCACTGTGAGGAAGAGATAGTGCCTGTCCTTGAGTTGCTCAGAGTGCTTTCGGGAAAACAGATCTTGACCACCCTGTCAGAAGAATGCATGGGCACAGGATGCGCTTGGAACTCAGAGAAGGGACACAGAAAAATGCTAAGCACACAGCAGGCACTCAGAAAATGTGGCTTCTCTTCCTCCCTTAGCTGACAGGCAGCTCCTCAAGTCGCCAAATCAATCATCTTCTTATAGATGGTAGCCCAGAGGGGAAGTTTGGTACTGCCTTTCTTCTCAGACGCCAGCAGGTGTCATCTCCCATCATCCCCCCAAAATGCATGGGAGAAACCCCCAAAGCTTCATTACAGAGGACAGAGAGCCATTTAGACCAAATGAGTGGAGCCCAACTGTTCGCTCCGTTCGCTAGAGCACTCGCAGTTCTTATCTCACGGTCTGGAGAGTAATAAGAAAGAAAGCAGCCAGGAAAATTAATCAGGACCCAGAGAATTTTAATAAAATGTTACTAGAAGTCAGTGCAAACTGTGGGGCAGAGGAGAAGCTGCAGCCTCGGGGGCACCTGTTCCTGTTTTAATTGGATGACTCAGGTCTAGCCAGTCCAAAAAAAATGCCCCGCTGATTTCTAAGCTCTGCTTGTGGGGCTCATCTGCCTATAGCAGAATCACATTTCTTAGCTCCCCTCCTTCAGCTTCCACCTTGCCCAACATCTGCCCCCATCCCACTTTTATTAGTAGCCCCCTGCCCTCCATTCCAGAGGCCCCTACTTCACAGCACATTCTGGAACTTTATATGGCAGACAAGTGCCCAGTATTGGAAATCAAAGACCAGGTTTTTGGTCCCTGCTCCTGCCTCTAATTTATTGTGGAACCTTAGGTCAAAATCTACCCTCGTGACTAGGTCTCAGTTTTCTCATGTGGAAAATGGGGACATTGAAATAGCTCTTTCATTACCTCTACTGTCTTTCTACTAGTCTTTGATCCCCCATGATTTGCATGAAAAGGGCTTTAGTCACAGCTGGTGAGCAAGCACCCCTACCTGGCATCAGAGGACAGGATGGTCTCGCTTTGTTCTTTCCTGCTCCCAATGAAAATTCAAACCCGAATTAAGGAGTAAGCTACTTTACCAGCTATCTGATAGGAACTAGCCTTCTCTTTGGATCTCTTTGCTCACCGTTCCACTGGGCTCAGTCATGTCTACACCCTCACCTGTGTTACTGGGCCAATTCCTTACATCCACATAGTGCTCTGTCTTTAAAAGGCTATCTCATCTATTATTTTACTGGACTTTCTCAAGATTCCTATGAGGCAAGTAAAATGGGCGCTCCATTTTATCTTTAAGAAACCAAGGCTGAGAAAACATAATTGAATCGCTAAGGTTATATATCAATTAGATGATAGTCTAGACTCACACTCAAATCTCCCAACCACTGTTCTTTCCACTGTATTACCATACTCTGCTTAGGCAACGCAAGGACATCCCAAAACTAATGCCCTAACATCTAGGATGGTGAGAGGGTGATACTAATTTAAAAATCACTAATGAACGCAGACTAAAAAAATAACTGAGCAATGGATAAATGCATAGGAAGGCCAAAGGCCAGATAAGTAAGGAAGGGAAACGAAGGATGATTTTTCTTTGAAAATGATTCCTACACCGTGGATGTGCATCAATTTCTTGGCAATAGGTAAAAACGTTGCAAACATAGCTTTGAGATTAAAATTTTTAAATAGAGCAGTGCAAGGATTTATTTCTCCTCTTTTAGTTTTTTCATTTGCTCCTTTATTAATATTCTATATTTCATAGTTACAAAACAATCTTCCACTGCATAGTGCAAACAAACTGGTAACGTCAGCACTTTCTCTTCACAGCTGGGTCCCTGGTTGGGAATGTTTTTCTCCCATAAAACCATAATCCCATAAAATTTAAGGTTATTAAGTTGCAGGTGAATAATTCATGAGGCAATTATGAAACATTTATGATGGAATATTATGAGTTTTCAAAAAGAAAAAAAAGGAAAGCGTTCGGGTCGGCGAATTGACAAACTTGGGTAACTGTGTTTCCATCTCCCTTGAGGGATCTACGTGGACATTCCCTGCTGCTTGGACATTCAGAGACGGGCTCAAATCCCTCCAGACGGTGTCTGGAATATACCCCAACAGTCAGCCCACAGGTGGCACAGTCTACCACGACAGACGTAAGCACTGCCTGAGGCCAATAGTAATGGTAACAAGCACAGGGCCTCATGGACGGCATAGTCTGCGCCAGGCTCTGTGAAAGTCACTTCCCATATATTATGCCTCTAATCCTCACGGTGACCCTCTGAAATCAATGTTATCCTTACCAGCCCCATTATTTAGACCAGGAAACAGGCGAAACAAGTTTAATAACTTGCCAGAGACCACACAGCCAGCAAGAGGCAGAGCCAGGATTCCAAGCCAGGCAGCCAAACCCTGAGCCTCCTAGCCAGCAGCTGGGGAGCCCTGAACGGTGGCGGCATTAACGTTTCGTTCACATCTAGGGCCCTTGAAAGCACTTTCACACGCACGGCTTTATCATCACAAGCCTTCTGTAACATCACTGTTGGATACTGTCAGACAGGGGTTACTGTCTCCCTTTTAAAGATGAGTAAACTGAGGTCCAGAAAGGTTAAATGATCTGGTCAAGGTCACACAGCCAGTTAGTAGAGGCACCACAACTAGACCTTCAAGGTTTAATCATAATGATGTTCCCAGCATAAAATCACAGAGCTGGAGGAGAGTTTCCTTGCTACACCTCTAGTCCAGTACAGCATCTCTGAACGTAAGCCCCCAGCCTCTACTTGAGCACCCCTCAACCCCACTCTCCTCCGCACGCCCCTCAGTGATAAGGAGTTGCGGCGCTCAATGCCCAAACCCCTTCCACTGTTGTAAAATTCTGAACATTTTTCCTGATCCTGAGCCAGTATTTTTGTCTGAATACTGTTTCATCTGGAAGGACAAGCTTCTCCCTTCTCCTCTTTCCAGCCACACACTCCTCCTCATCGTGGGTTCTTCCTGGGACCATCACTTGCAGCTTTTCACCTCCCACCCAGGATCTTCAACTATTCTGTATAAACATGTGTTTTTTTACCTATCTCCTTTTTTATCTCTCTTCCTAGATGTGCCCTATATTAACACTCCCCTTCCAAACAAAACTGATTCCCATCTCCAGGGACACCCACTTGGAGTTCGGCACCCCCTCCCTCCTACAAGGGGCTGTAGCCATGCCTCCCCCCATTGATATGGGTGAATCTAGCTGAGACCCTGTTAACTATTGCCATAATGCATTTGCATGAACTTGCTACCCCACCCCCAAACTTGTTCCTTTGAACTACTATAGAACTAAGCTGCCTTTATCACATCTCCCTTCTGTACACATTCCCTTCATCTTCTGCAGACTATGGCAATTTAAAAGCATCTTCCAGGGCAGAAAGAAATGGCATTCCCAACGCCATCCCATCTGTCTGCATTTGCTCGGCCAAGCTGAGCAGTGAGCATGGCCTGAGCCTCTGAGGATGCCCAAAGTGGTGCAAGGAGATGGAGGGAAAGTGCCTACTGGGGACAGGAAGGGCCATCCTCTCTGTTACAAGTTCACTCTGTTCTATCAGGTTCTCAGCTTGATGCAGCTGGCAGGTGAGTGTTTCAGGGGCCAGTGTCTGATCATTGCCTTCCTGCTAGAGCGGTGGGCCATCTAGTTTCCCGAATGCGGAGGGATCTTAAAGACATCTTATCCAAACTCCCTGTCTTATAGGAAACCGAGGCCAAGAAAAGAAAAGGAACCTGCCCAGTCAGTGCTTAATGCGACTAAAGCCCAGGCCTCAGGACTCCCAGCCCCTCTCCACTGCATTTGAATCTTAGACACCCTCTGGTCCAACACCTCATTTGTAGTTGAGCAAACTGGGGCACAAAGAGAGAAGGTCAGCCAGCTCAGCGGTGCTCAGAACAAAGACCAACCCCAGGTCTTATTGCCAATGCTTTTCACTGAAGGAAAGAGGAAATGGCATCCGCATTTCTGTGCCGAGGGCTTCCGGCCCGTATCACAGATAATAACACCCATGTCATTGGACCTCTTTCAATACCACAGGCATTTTGCAGTGACAGCTGGGTCTTATCTTGACCATTACCTCACTGCTGCTACGTGTTCCCCAATAAAAACTGACATGCTTGATTCTCTAGGTCACCCTGAGGTCCTCATTAAGTGAGGGCATCGGGGAGGAGAATTTCAAATCAAGGTGGAAATGACAGAGAAATCCAAATGCACCCTAAGTCAGCAACTTCTGCCTGTCATCCATGACCTTGGCCTAAGAATTCACTCAAGTGTAAGTGGCACACAGAGAGCGCAGGGTGAGAACTCTCTAAACACTTCTATCAAGAAAGTTGCTATAACATCACTCAACCATTAATATTCTGCAAATAATACCGATGCCAACATGCTTCAAGCTACATACTATTATCCATTCCCTTCAGATAGCACAGTTACCAACCTTCCCTCACAGATGCTCCTTTTTCAGCCTGGATGTGCAGATGACAAGTGTCTAACCATTCCCATGCTTAGGACTGAACCAAGGACACTGTTGAGTAAGCACAGGACGACCAGGCGTTAGTGGGGGAGACCAGAATCGGAGAGGCTTAGGGTGGGAATGGGCCCAGCCCTTGTCTAGACATTCAGCATATCTAGATTTTGCATAACAAATTTTTTCTTTAAAACAAATTTATTTTTTTAAAGATGCTCCTTTCTTTCACAAAGGTGAGAAAATACCTGCAATTCTTTTCATCAAATAATATTATTTTAATTTGGTATGATTTGAGTGGGAGTTGATGGAGTTAGAAGAGAGGGAAACCCACCTCCACCTTCCTCGGAGCCACTGTTACATACAGAACACAAAGACAAGGAGAAGATCCCAAGCAGGGAGCCAGGTGGCCAGCCAGGCCCAGGATTTCCCGTGGAGGTTCCCAGCTCTGTATTTTCCAGCCAGCCTCCTGCACCACGGGGAGGCATTGCAATTCCTTGCACGCAGACGACAGGAGGTGGCATGTGGATTCCAAGCAGGTGAGCTCTGGCAGTCAAGCTTGGGTTAAACAAAGCCACCTGCAGCCTGCAGCAATGGTTTGATTACTCAGGCAGCACCTCTGACAAAGGATTAAGAGGACTCTATCATGGGGATAGCAGAATCTTAATTGAAATCCAGCTTGCTGTATTAGCATCCCTAGAGAGAACCTGGGGCCTCCAAGTTTCCAAATGGTGAGTCGTTATCACTCTAAGAACCCAGCTCATCTTAACAGTTCTGAGCACCGGGATATTGCAAGCAAACCTTCCTCCCTAATTTCCCACCCCCACCACCATACCAAATTGGGGGACTGAGAGTGGGATCTCCCATTAGCTCAGAAGTTCCAACACACCCCCTTCATTTGCTTCTGATTTTCAATTACATCGGTATAATGTACGGTACTTAAAATCTGTCTTTTATTTAGAAAGATAAGCACAGCAGTTTGGTCATTTCATTGTTATGTCAATTTGAAAAGAAAATTCTATTTAAACTCAGTGACTGGCCTTCTGCCACCATCCCAGCCAGCGGCAAGCTGTCTAAAGGGACAAGAGAGGTGCCAGCTGGGTCTCTTGGGTAGATGATGCAGCTGGAGGGGAAACCTCCTCTCGTCCCCCCAGCTGTCCCCTGAGGTGCTGGAGGGGTTTTCTCAGTGTCTAAAGAGTTAGAAACAAGGATTGATTTTTTTTTTTTTCCTGATTTTTTCAGGGGGTTTGCATGTAGCCAGCATTACATCTCTATGATGCATTCAACTCCACGCTAAGTGTTTTTCACACTCTAACGCACTTGATCTTCCTGACCATCCCTATGAAAAGTCTGTTCTTATCTTTTGTCTAATGGGTAATAAAATGGAAACAGAGCAATTAAATGGCATGAACAAATTTTTGCATTTAAGTCCCAATGTAATTCCAAGGTTGTCTGTTGACAGCTGATATGTTTAACCACTGCTGTAAACTGATTTTACTCCACTTACCCGGCCTACCTCTAACTTACCTGGAACACAGTAGACATTCATTAAATGTTTGTTAAAGAAATGAATGATTAAATGGTCTCACACCTACTCCTCATGTGGGTCATAGTCTGACCATTATGTACTGATTAAGCCCTAATCCAGATCTAAAACTCAGCTTTAGACTGAGCCTCCTGGTCAGATTACACTGACCACCTGATTCCAGTCAGAGGCTGACTCTTTACCACCCTGTGTGCATTTTATTCTGTGCCCAGCCCAGCTGAAAATCCTTTCAGCTCCTCAAACTCAAGCTTGTTACGCCCTGTGCCACAGGGCCTTTGCACATGCTGTGCCTGCTGCCTGCCCCTGCCCCTGCCCCTGCCCCTGCCCCTGCCCCTGCCCCTGCCCCTGCCCCTGCTCACATAAGTATCAGTTCCGTCATCATTTGGGAATGCCTTCCTGACTCTGGCCTGGGCCAGGTTCCTTTATTAAACATTCTTACACAGCCATATCTCTTGTCTTTCACAGCCCTTATCTCCATCTACTATCATTCAACCATTAATGCCTTGCTCCCCTGCCAGGCCATACGTTCCAGGATGGCAGGGGGTGCGTCTCTTTCAGAACAACAATGAATCCTCAGCGTTCTTAGCACCTGGCTCATGTCACTAAACATTTGCCAGTGAATGTCTAGACCAGGTCCTACTCACAGCCACAGGCCGTTAACTCCAGTCATGAGCTAAAAACTCACATGATTCAAAGTTATCAAATAAGCGTGTTGGTCTAATTGAGTGAAAGGTAAGAACTTACGAAAGAATACGCAAGGTGGCGGTCCTACAGATATTGAATGACCTTCCTAAGTGAAAGACGACACATTGCTACTAAGTTACAAATCTGGAAAGTCAACTCATGTTTTCACTGGTTTGGCATGTCTCTCATTCTTAAAATTTCTTTCCTGTTCTTCTTACACAGCGTCAAAAGGACTTTTGGCCCAGCCGGTTTGGCTCAGCAGTTGAGCATCCACCCAGGATCCAGGAGACTGAGGTTTGATTCCCGGTCAGGGCACATGCCCGGGTTGCGGGCTTGATCTCCAGTCAGGAGTGTGCAGGAGGCAGCCGATCAGTGACTCTCTCTCATCACTGATGTTTCCATCTCTCTCTCTCCCTTCCTCTCTCTGAAATCAGTAAAGATTTTTTTTTTTTAAAAAAAGGACTTACAGTAAGTAAAGATAGGATTACTACCTATCTAAAGGAAATTTCATTATATCAAATTCTAAGAGATAGTTCAAATTATATTGTTCACCAAGATGTTGTTGTGGAAGATACATATTAGGTAGCATTAAGCCGTTCACTGGGGCTGGAATAGACGTGCTATACATAAATTTCATTGCAACCTAATCTTTTGAAATAAGCTTTAATATGTAAATCTTTGGGGGAGAAGATAAGCTGGGGAAAATGACTGTGTGATGTTTATACGTGCATTGCTGAATTAATTACTTAATTCATCAAGTAGTTCCTGGATGTCTAGCACTAGGCCATGTTATTGAAACAATCCCTTTCTCAGCAAAGACTTTAGCTGGTTATGTGTACTCTGTATAAGGCAAGAAAAGAGCACCCAAAGAGGTTTAGTTACTTGCTCAAAAGTCACATGTGCAGGGCTAATGCCAACCAGAAGCTTGTTTTCCCAACAGGCCCCCTCCAGTTGACTGAGGGGCCTCTGGGCACTTGGGGTGAAGTGAGGGTGAGTCTACGGCTGGGGGTGACCTTTAGGTTGTAGCTCCAACCAGGGATCATTGTAGCTGAAGTCAGAGGTTTACCTTGTGAGAACAGGAACGCTCTCTGGCTTAGAAAGAAATCAGACCATTCATTAGGTGTCATTTTACTTTGAAGAGAATGAACTAGAACACAGGGAACAGGGTTGCCATTAGCTCAACAAAGAGAAACAATCAGTATGGTCGAAGCACCACCACTTAGGAGTCAGGAGATTGGAGCTCCTACCTGTCAGGGCCACTGATTCTCTTGAGTCACGACTATTTCTCTGAGACAGATCCTCTGTGGGAGGCCACTGTGCCCCACTGTAAAATCAAAGGGTTGGACTGTAGCAGTGATTTTCAGCCTTGGTTCTATGTTGGAATCACCTGGGAAGCTTAAAAAATAACAACACTGATGGCCTGGTCCCCAACCCAGAGATTCTGATGGCATTTGTGTGGAGTAAACCCTCCTGCACTGAGAGTTTTAAAATCTCCCCAAATAATTCTAATGTGCAGCTGCCAAGCTGGGAAATCCATGGACTAAGCAGTCCCTAGGGCTTCTTTCAGCCCCAATGTTCCAGAACTTTATAGTCTTAGACAGTAGTTCTCAAACTTTAATATGCATAAGAATCGCCTAAAAAGCCTGATTTTTTAAAAGATACATTTCTGGGATCCATCTGTCAAAATTCCAATTCTGTAGGTTTGAGGTGAGGCCCAGGAATCTGCATTTTAAGCCTCCCAGGGCCCAAGAATGCACTGTGAGACACAGCATGTCAGGATTAGCAGACAGGCAGGACCCCTTCTGTCATCATCATTATAATCATTAAACAGGCGTTCAGGCCCAAAGCTCGCAGCCAGGAGGGACGGTGGTAAGGCAGAGCCGTCCATCCACCAGAATCAGGCTCATCACTTGGCCTGTCGTGGGGCTGACAGATGGCAGGGGGAGGGCCCCTCAGTTCGCAGGAGAAATGCCAGACTGCTGCAGGATGCCACTGCAGAGGCAGAGACGGGCCTGAGATTGATCGTCCACGATGCTGATGAAACCTACCATCCACTGAGCATCTTGTGACATCAGCAGCGATGCCACTGGCCGTTACCAAAGCACCCGGGGTGCCCAAGATTGATTTCCAGCTGTAGAAACGATGCCTACCATCGCTAGGCACACAGGCAGGAAGCGAGCTCAGAACCTCACTGTAATTCAGCATTCATTTGCATTTTTAAATTAGCTAGGCTGTGGACCGTTGCAAAGCAATGACAGAGAATTTTTATAATAATTAGCCTGGTGGGATGGGGGGAAGGGAGGCAGGGAATGGCTCTGCCTCGCAATTTCACTGGAAGAAAAAACACAATTCAGCATCTCAGGTCACCAGATCTGATTATGATGTCCTGGTCCCCACTGACCTTGTGGACCACGGCAGCCGCTTCCAAATCTTGGCTGAATATTCTGGTTTGTATCTGTCCTCCTTCTCTGGGGCTGACCCCACCCTCCCCTCTCCTCTCCTCCCCCTTACACAGCCCAACTAGCATTTTTTTTTGTGTTGGCTGAATGCCACTACATTCCCTTTTGTTCACTCTCTTTATGGCTGAATTCAGCTCCACTCTATACAAATACTCACTCAGTATGTGTCAACAGCATGATGTGTCTGCTAAAAATAACTGACATTGATAGAGCACTTCACAGTTTGCAAACAACATTCCCATCCATTATCTCAAATGAGTCTCCTACCATTCTCTGGGCGGTTACCAGGGTAGCATTTATGGTCCCATATTTTATAGACAAGAGAACTGAGGCTTGGGGAGATCTAGAGACTTACCCAATGTCACACAGCTAGTAAAGAGCTTTGCCAAGATTGGAATGGAATTTCTGAACTATGAAATCCATACGGAGATGCTTCAGTCTCAAGATGCATTACAAGGAGTACAGAGCTCACAATAAAGAAGGGTAAAGTCCTCTCTGTATGGTTCAAATCATTCAAGCACAGCAAGGACTCCCCCCTCTGAGCACCACGCTTACAGAGGAATTTTGAGAAGGAAATTGCTAACTAAAAAAGCAAAGGAAATTTGTAAACCTTGTCATGCAAGAAATGACAAAAATTAGGACCGTTGAATGTGGGGAACACTCAGAAGGCTGATAAAAGCTATCATCAAGCAACTGGAGGGGATTCATAGGAAAGAGAAGATACACTTGTCCTGTGTGGCCACAAAGAAGTTATAAGGAGGCAAATTTCAACTTGGTATGAACAAATCAGTACCGCACAGTGGTTAAGGGCTCTGGAATCAAACTGCCTAGGTTCAAAAGCCGGCTCTACTCTTTCCAACTAAGTGATCTGGGTCAAACTTGTAATTTCTAATCCCCAGGCTCCTTGTCTGTACAAAAGAAATGATGATGACTACCTTATAGGACTGTTGGTACCACCAAATAAACTAATGCAAACAAAGCCATCAACACTCAACATATAAGAGTTATGGTCATACCTTTGTTTTTCACACCAATAAAAGAGCTTTAAACTCACTTAGCCCAGAACATCTAATAAGTAGATCTTGGTCTTCCATATACAGTTGAAGAGAAGTTCCAAAATAGAGTAAGGGAGGAAGAAGCAATAAATAATTCTGCCCAGCCATAAGGCACCCTTGCAAATAGTTACCAGCCCATTAATTCCTCTCACTAAGGTAGTTTCTGGAGACCAAATCAATGAAATAAGAAGTCATGTTGGATTGAGTGACACATACCCCAAGCTGGAGAGAAAATGTTTGGCATTATGACCACTTTTATACAACACTGTATTGGTCCTAGCTACTGTAATAAAACAAGGAAAGAAAAGGTATAAGGATAGGAAAAATACAGGTATAAAATCCAAATAAAAATCTACAGGTAAAATATTTAAATTGATAAGCAAATTAAGCAAGGGCATTAGATAGGTGAATTTACAAAAATGAGTTGAATTTTCACTTATTGGTAACACTGGATGGAAGTTAGAAAAATAAATATTTAAAGAGCTTATCATTTACAATATCATCGAAAATACCCAATTTCTAGGAATAAATATAAAAGCTGTATAAACCTCTACACTAAAAACTACAAAGCATTATTGAGAAAAACAAAAGAAGACCTAAGTAAATGGAGAAATATGGCCATGGATTAGACATATTGGCATACTGTAAACATGTCAATTCTCACCAAATTGACCTACAAATTCTATGTAATGCCATTCAAAATCTCATCAGATTTTTTTCATCAGATTTTTAAATACCAGTTGTCTACCTAATCTTAAAATTTTTATGAGAATTTAAAGTGCCAGAACCAACCAAGGAAATCTTAAGAAAAACAAAGCTGCACATATATGTTACCGTATTTCAAGACCGATCATTAAAGTTATTGAATACATACACATACGTACGTGTATATGTGCACATATACTATAATTCTGTTTTTCTTTTATCTTGTGTTTTATAGTTTTCACTGTAGAGGGTTATGCATCTCTTATTTCATTTATTCCTAGAAATTTGATGGATTTTGACGCTATCATAAATGATATACTCTTTTATTATATAGTGATTTTCTTGCACAGATTTATGCAAGAAAATCACAAACGGACATGTGACAATGGTGACGCTGCAGTTCAGTGGGTAAAGATTTTTTTAATTAACACAAAAGTGGATCAATTGGAAATAAGGGAAGAAAATAAATATTGATCCTTACTCATACATACCAAACACACATGATCATTTTCAGATAAAGATATAAAAGTAGAAAAAGAAACAATAAAGCTTATAGAAGAAAATTTATAAGATCATCTTTAAAATTTTGAAGATGGCGCCTGGCCTGGCGTGGCTCAGCGGTTGAGCGTTGACCTAGGATCCAGGCGATCGGGGTTTGATTCCTGGTCAGGGCACATGCCCAGGTTGTGGGCTCGATCAATGACTCTCTCATCATTGATGTTTCTCTCTCTCTCTCCCTCTCCTTTCCTCTCTCTGAAATCAATAAAGATATATATATATTTTTAAAAGATTAAAATTTTGAAGATGGCAAATTTTCTTAAACAGGATTCATTAAGTCTTTGGCTGCAACATGAGGTGCTTGAAGAGGAACAGAGGTAAATAAAACGAGACGAATTCATTGGGACCATATTAATACTTCAAATTCCAGGAATAGATGTTTGGGCCCATTTCTCTAGACCAGGATGTGGCAAACTTCTTAAATAAAGGGCCAGGTGGTAAATATTTTAGGTTTTGTGGGCCATAAGCTCTGTCGCAGCCACTTAACACTGACAGTGTAGCATGAAAGGAGCCATAGATAATATGAAATGGTGAGTGTGGTTGTTTCAATAAACCTTTATTTACAAACACAGAAGGTGGGCCAAATTGTTCATTGCTGCTCTAGTCAGCAAGAGCCATGGAAATTTTTGAGCATTTAGTGACAGGCTAAGAGCTGTGCTTCAGGAAAATCATTCTGACAGCAAATGTGGAATAGAGTGATGAGGGAGACACCAGTGCGTTCATTCGGAAAGACATAATTAGGGCGGAGGACTATGAACACAGGCAGTAACAATAACTTTTTCCCTTTGGTCTTTTTGGGTGCCTCCACGGCTGCTGTCTCACTCCCAAGGATGAGCCGGGATGCAAGGCGTGAACCCCACCACTCTCTCCATACCCCCACTCTACCCCCAAACATCCTTGAAGAAGGTCATGACTACTCGGTCGGTCAGAGTCCAGAAAAGTGATTGGCCTGCTTTTTCTGAAGGTGGTGCTCTCAGTGACACACAGGCTTGATACCACTTCCTGGGGGAGCCCTGTCCGGCCATCTCCACATTTGTAGATGTTTTCTCTTCCTGAGGCATAGTGGCCAGGCCTTAGCTTTATGGAGGAGACAGTAGGAGGTCACCATCTTTCCAACCTTTGTTCTCTCTCTGCTCGTTTCCCTTTGTCCCAGTTGGTATAAGTTTTTATACTGTTAAACCGGCAGGTACCTAAATTTGGGGGGCAGGAGGGAAGTAGGCCATATGGCTGCACTCTCCTCCTGAACGGCTCTGGCCTCAACAAGAGGAAGCTAACACCTGATCCAGCCCATCCTTACTATGAGGTTTAAGGTCAAAAAGGTCAACTAATATTAGGGTTATTTGTGCATATATCTTTTTAGGATATGTGTACTCCTGGGTCCTCTGGCTATATGTAATCATAGTAGCTCCCGTTAATGGCACCCAGTATCCCCTAACAGCTATCACTTTACTTTCCAGGCAAGCCAGGCCTACAGGTCAATGGAGGAAGAATTATTGAACTTAAACTTCTAGACAATGGAAAACACGGATAAAGGAAACCCATTCTTCTATTTCTTCTTGCCTCTTTTCTTGTAGCCTGTGTGGCCCCCTCCCCCTCACACACCACTCAATGAATTAGGGTGAGAGCAAGAGCGGAGAGAGAACAGACCACTCCTGGCATCTGCGCTTCCTTAAAATTCTCACGGCTCCTGGAAACAAAGGAAAAAATGCACGTGGCCTCCCTTCCTGAGCCATTTTTCCACATTTCTCTCCACCCCTCCTTCCTCCAGGCAGATATGTTCACCTTGTTAATCATTCTACCTGCATCAGAAAACATTACCTCCGTGACCGCAAAATAGCAGCCTCATTACTGAAACCACAGCCCACAGTCAGATGGATTTCCCCGAAGGCCCCCAAACCTTTCCCATTTTATTACCGTGTCACTCCTCATTTTAACACATATTAATCACAAAGATACATTTTTCTTGGGCTATGGATTTGAGTGGCCCTTTCTAAGCACTTGGTAAAGGTTGGTTCAGGGAGGAAGAAAAAAGGAATGATTGCATTTGCAAAGTCGGATTTCTATCCCAATTTGTATATGCAGAAAGGAACCGTCTAGCTTGCTGCAGACTTCGAAAATGTCTTACGGACTTGTTCTTCTGCTGGGGGGGAAGGTGTAATGAATACCAAATAGGGGCTGGAGCCTGGTTTAAAGCCTTCTGTACCGGTGGAAACCAAGGCTCAAAGAGGCTAAGTGAGCTGCCCAAGGTCACGTAGGAAGAAGAAAAGTGGAATTTGAACCCACATTTGCTTGGCTCCAAAGGCTGCAGAATGCATCCTGGGCTCTGATGTGGCGAAGCCCAGGGTCCTGAGGGCCCGGGTGAGACTCTCTGCCTTGGTCTCTCCCAGGCAGCAGCATCTCCTCCAAAGGGGAGAGCCTGGAGCCTGGGAGGGAACCTCAGGGAGGTGTGGGCCATGTGGAGACCTTACCCTTTGCTCAACACAACCCATACTTCTGGTTGCTTTTACCAAGTTTTGGAAGTTCATAGTTTTGGGTAAATAAGAAAGTGAATATGTCTTTTAAACTTCAAAGCTGGGGAAGAAGAGAAAATGCAATCGTATTTCAATCTTCTCCAGTGGTCCTACCTCTCAGGTTTATTATATTCCACAGAGAAACTGACAGAGTAAGAAAATCCATATCAAAAAGCTGGAAGTCGTATCTCCTCTTTGAAACAGTGGTTTCTATTTCTGCTTCACCCTTATGAGGTAAGGAGGAATGTCCCCAGGCTTCCCATTTCTCAGATATTGAGTTTTCCATATATGGCTTTCGATTGAATTTACTTGCCTCTTACTGATTGGAGCCCCAGAAAACACCACTGCAGGGACAGGCCTCTTGCTCTTAACCAACGACTAGACTAAATGACCTGAATTTCCTATTTCAGATAATAAAACTTAAGGCCAGGGTGCGAAGGTGATTTTCTCATTGTTACCATTAGGAAGACAGGGCCTCACAATATGAAAATAGACACCTCTCCTCCCTACAAAAAAAAAAAAAAAAAATTCTTTTATTTGTGTCCTCTACTAGAATATGAGCTCCGTGGGGAAGAGTGAAAGGCTACATCCTGCTTTTCATTATTGTGTTTATTGGTTTATTTCTGGCACCTAGCAGAACACCCGTTCATTAAAAAATTGTTGAGTGAAAAATGAATTAATGAATTAATGAATAATAGTGAATGGCATGACCATGTCTTAAGCTGTTTTTTTGGAGGCTTCAGGACAAGGCTGGGCTCATGGCCAAGCCAGGACTAGAACTCGGGACTCCTGATGACGATGCTAATGACCTTTACTGGGATTATGCCACCTGCTGAAGGGAATCAGAACAGTGTGGGACATTCCCACAGAATCTCTTGCTACCCTGTGAAGACAGACTCCTACGTGACAAAACGCAATGACTCTTTATGATGAAAGGCGTTATGAACATGTATTTCAGTGGCTCTGACTACACAGCGGGCTACAGAGAGCAGCAAACTACGAGTGAACAAGTCCTTGCTCTTGTTTCGATTCTGGCTCTGCCATTTCTAGTGTGATTTGGAGCCACTGACTTGACCTGCCTGAGTCTCAGTGTCCTCATCTGTCAAATGGGGGTGATGAGTCTATTCTGAGTATTACTAGAATAACTGGGAGGAATAAAGGGGAGAGTAGGTGGGAGGAGGACCCGCGGGCTTCACAGCACTGTCCACGTACATCAGAACCGTTAGTGTTGTTTTATGATATACAGAATATTCTGGTTTTCCAAGCCCTTTCCTTTGGCTTTTCTCTCTTCTCCTAGCCATGGCATTTCTTCTTTGGTTAATTATGAGGAAGAGAAAAGCAGAAGCAGCAGCTGCCACTTACAGTCACTCCTATACACCAGGCTCTGCAGACGGTCACTCTGATCTTCACCAGCTTCTATAAAGTGCTATTATCATTCCCATTTTATGGATGAGGGAACCAAGGCTCAGTGGTAAATTAAGTGACTGTCTCACGCAGCACAGTAAGTAAATACAAACTGTGATTCAGATGTGGGTCCACTCGACTCCACAGTCCTGGTTTGTTTGTACCATGTTCTGCTATCTCCCTGGACTCATGGAATAAGTATTGGGCAGGAGTGAAGGGTAAAAGCCACCACACCCACACTCAGGCCGCAGGCACGGTTGCAGCTGGCTGTTCATGGTTGTGTTTTACTACCAAAGGGGCTGTAAGAAACCGCCTTAGACACCCAGACAGGTGGGAGAACTACACCTGTCTGCAAATGGTCCACAAATCTGGCCTATACATATATGTTTATGGAAACTTTTTATTGCGATAAAATACACATGAAACTATTTTTTTATTGATCTTAGAGAGAAGAAAGGAGGTAGGAAGAGATCAAGAGAGAGAGAAACATCAATGTGAGAGATAAACATTGATCAGTTGTCTCCCCCACATACCCCAACCAGGGATCAAACGCGCAGCCTGGGTATGTGCCCTGACCGGGAATTGAACCTGCCACCTTTTGGTGCATAGAACAATGCTCCATCCAACTGAGCCACACCAGCCAGAGTGACACACGAAACCATTAAAAAATGTACAATTCTGCAGTGTTTAGTACATTTACAATGTTATACAACTATCACCACTACCTGGTTCTAGAACATTCCCATCACCCCAAAGGAGACTCCATAGTACCCACTAAGAGTCAGCCCCCAGTACCTCCCCTCCTCCACCCCAGCCTCTGGGAGCCACTAACTCACTTTCTGTTGCTATAGATTTATACTAACACTCTTAGTTCCCTCTTGCAAACTGTACCTAGACAAGACCCTTGGAAGATCACCGCTTCAGAAAACAGCAGCTCCCTTTCTGCTCAAGCTTCTGCCACAGCGCTTTTGCTGGCTCCCCAGGGAGCTACCTGCTAATTACCTAATTGAAGGGCACAGGTGCTGGGGAACAGTCAGCTCCTTCCCCCAGGGGAGCCACAGCACCAGCCTCGAAGGTGCCTGGGAACATTAATGCCCATTAGAAGCTTCCAGATCTCTGGGGACAAGCCAGACTTTTCAGGAACACAGGCAGGCAGGACTGGAGAGTGACAGAGCAGAACAGCAAAGAGTTGGAATTGGACGGACCTGAGCTTGAATCCTGGCTCCCCCATGTATTCGCTATGTGACCTTGATCAAGTCACTCTACCTTCCCAAGCCTCTGTTTCCAAAAATGTACGATGAGATGGTAAAACCTACTGTGCTGGGGCTGAGGGAGGTTACAGGGGAGATTAAATGACACTTGACAAGTGTTTGCTATTTACTTTAATTCTTGGATCCCTGGCAACTCAGGGAGAAGTTATATCTTCTGTACACGATCTGAAAATTAAGAGGAATGTGTTTACCATGTGGAAAAATAAACAGACATTTTGTGACCTCTACTGAGATGAAAAACAAATGCAGTAAATTTTAGATCAAATCTTGGTTTCACTCCTCTCTTGGTCACTGGTCCAGGTTCAGAACCCAGGGGCCTCCGGGTCAGGGATTATTAACAAATGAAAGGCCTCCATTTGCTTTCCTTTACAAGGATGAAAATTACATCAAACACTAGTACTGCTATAATAATAATATGTTAAAGTAGGTTGACAGTTATTGCACAAGGGGCAGGAAATCAATGACTGAAAACAAACTGTGATCTAGACACTGTGCCATGTTGAATTCCTAAGTTATTTTCTACGTGCCAGGCACCATTCTGCGCAGCGAGGGTAAAAGATTAATGAAACAAGAATAGTGTCATCAGACAGTCTTGACCTCAAATCCCAGCTACACTAACCACATGGCTTTGAATGAGTTACTTCATCAAGGGTCAGCTCGTTCATCTATATAGTAGAGATGGTAACAGTACTAACTCCAAAGTTATTTGGAGGATTAACTGAGATAATCTATATAAAGTGTTTAGCACAGTGTCCCAGATCAGCAGCCAATAAATATTAGATATTAGAATTATAATTGTTAATAATAAGAAGCAAACACAACATACAGAAGTGAGTTCTGTCGGGTAAAAGCTCTGGAAGCCCAGGAGTCCAAGACTGTTTCCTGGAGAAAGTGATGCCTTGAAGGATGACTATGAATTAGCCATATGAGGGAGGCACGGTCATTCCAAGACGAGTGCACAGCACAGGCAAAGGCAGGGGGCTTGGAGCAGCGCCCTGTATAATAGAAGCTATGAACGGCTTGGTGTGAGGAAGGGGGTGAGGGGACCACAGAACCAGATGGCCACGCTACAATTCGGCCTCGATTCCAAGGGCAGTGGGAGCCACTGAACGGTTTTAAGCAGGGAACTGACATACTCTGCATTCTAGAAAGACCCCTCTGGCAGGCATGTGCAGGATGAATTTAAGAAAGAGATTTCAGGAAGCAAGGAGGCCAATTAGGAATCGGTGGAACAATTCAGATGAGAGGATGGCAAAATGAACTAAGGCAATGGTAGCAAAGACAAAGAGAAAAAACTATAATAAAATATTCAAAGATGAATCCAAAACATATGGAGATGGGTTGGACTGAGGCTGAGAGGGAGGTTGACTGGAGGTCTGGTGGGTGTCTAAGTCTGCAGTAGGGCCCGTCACTCTACCAGGAAACACTAGAGGTGGACAAGGTTCCAGGAGAGGGTGCGAGAGGAAATCCCTTTCTTTATCAAATACAGGGTGCTACATATTGGGGTCGACTAACACTGAGATGCGCTGCGCAGGACCCCTCCAGGATGAAGGCCTCAGCTGAAGAAGTGTGTCTTGTCTACTGCCGGTGACTGATGGAAATTAAGGCTGCCCCCCTGAGGCTGATTCAGAACAACTCGGACAGGTCTTCTCAGCGGCAGAGTTCCCTGTGGGGCCTCTGACATCCCTGCCAAGCTCCTTCCTTCCTTTCCTTGCCCAGATGTGGCTCCTTGGAGCGCCCCTTAATGAAATTCTGTGCGCTCACCTCCACCTGGAAGTCAGCTTCCTGGGGAACACAAGCCTGCCACAGGTATGTTTGCTTTACTCAGCACAGCAGCTCTGGAAGCACGTTAGGTAAGGATATCATCTCCGTTGAGCAGACAAGGAGACAGAGGACCAGATGTGAGACTGTGCTCCAGGGCACTTGAGCAGTTAAAGATGAATCATCGTGGGAATCCTTATATGCTCCGCTCTGTGTAGCCACCTGCTTTCTCTTCATTGTCGCTTTAAGCAGGTTCTCCAGCCGGGCTGCAGGTGACCATCATCTAAGGAGGTTTTCTTTTAAATCCCAATGTCTAGAGCCCAGCACCAGAGAATCTGACTCAGTGGATCTGGGATGGGGCCACTGCAATGCATTAGACTCTCCGTGGAGGCAAGTAACAAGCCCAGCCTTAGCAACAAAAAAGTGTTGGGGGAATAACTTATAAGGACATTGGGGTGTCTCATTGGAGGTAGGGATAACATGCAGCTGGGCGTCAGAAATAATGGCACCGAAGTCTCCAATACCATCAGAAGTCATACTCTTGAATGAAGAGAAACAAGCTGGCGGCGCAGGTAACAGCTCCACCCGCCGCCTCCCGCAACCTCACCAAAATTACAACTAAAATACAGAACCACCATCACTCAGAGCCTCCTGAGATCTGGCTGCACAGAAGCCCCACAACCAGGGAGCTGAAGAAGCACTGAGACCGGCAGGAGGGGAGCAGACGCGGGCAGAAGGGGAACCCCAGCAGCTCCCCTTAAGGGCCCGGCGCGGACTCACTCGGACGCTCCCTCCGAGCCCAGCGCCGGGCGGCAGCCTGAAAGGACCCGGGACACTCGGGGGAACTAACCTGCCTGAGATCCGGGCGAGAGGCGGAGGGCGGCTTCCTCCCGGGCAGAAGGGCTGGCGGAGGCCATGGCTCCTTTGGCGAGCCCTCCCCGCACACGGCCGGCAGGCAGGTGCCATGTTTGAGTCGCCAGCACCTGACTCGCACCTTTGGCCCCGCCCCGTGATTCCCGGAGGCCCCGCCCTCCCCACCTGCAGCTCATCCAGGCCATTTCCAGGGGCTTTTCTGTGCAAGTGGCCTCTGGAGCCTCATGCTTAGGACTTTCCTAAAATCTCTCAGACAAGCAGCACCGGGCCCCACATGTCTTGATAAGTGGCCCCAGGCCTGTACTAGCGGCAGCTGCATTGGCTCATAGCTGGGCCTCTCCTGGGCTCCTCCAAGCCCAGCACAAGTAGCAGCCAACTGCGGTTTGCTGTGTAGCTCATGCTGGGTGGCCCTGGGCAGGGCACAGGCAGAGAGGCTGACTTTGCACCTCCCAGGAGGCCCCAGAGACAGTGCACCTGGTGGTCAGACTCGACCACGCTGGATTACAACCCTACCACATCCACGAGTGACACTCAAGGGGCGCACTTGGTGAACACCAAAGCTCCACTGAAGTAAATCCTGCTCCATAGGGGTGTCTCCAGCACAGCAGCTCTCTGGCTGTAGTTGCAGCTGGTCCTCACAGCTGATTGGCCGGGGGTCAGTTCGTCCCAGTGACACCAACAGCAACCAAGGCTCAACTACAACAGGACAGTGCACACAGCCCACACAGGGGAGCACCTAGAAGGACCAGCTCAGGTGACTGGGGAGGCTGAGCCACTGGACCCCACAGGACACCTACTACACAAAACCACTCTACAAATTCCAGGAGACAGAGCAGCTCTACCTCATACATAGAAACAAACACCAGGAAGCAGCCAAAATGCAGAGGCAAAGAAACATGTCACAAAGGAAAGAATAGAAGAAATCTCTAGAAGAGGAACTAAATGAAATAGATCCAAGCAAGCTAACAGATACAGAGTTCAGAATAATAGTTATAAGGATGCTCAAGGATATTAGTAAGAGTATGACGAAAATAACTGAGAAAATCGATGACATAATAAACTACCAATTTGAAATGAAGGCTACACAAACTGAAATGAAGAATAATTTACAGGGAATCAACAGTAGAGTAGAGGATGCTGAGAATCAAATCAGCAATTTGGAACATGAGGAAACAAAAACACCCAACCAGAAGAGCAAAAAGAAAAAAGGATCCCCAAATATAAAGATAGTATAAGGAGCATCTGGGACAACTTCAAGAGGCCCAACATTTGTATTATTGGGGTGCCAAAAAGGGAAGGAAGAGACCAAGAAATTGAAAACCTATTTGAAAAAATAATGACAGAAAACTTCCCCTACCTGGGGAAAGAAATCGACTTACAAGTCCAGGAAGCACAGAGTGAACCAAACAAGAGGAACCCAAAGAGGCCCACAGCAAGACACATCATCATTAAAATGCCAAAGGTTAAAGACAAAGAGAGAATCTTAAAAGCAGCCAGAGAAAGGCAGTTAGTTACCTACAAGGGAGCCCCCATACAACTGTCAACTGATTTCTCAAGAGAAACCTTGCAGGCCAGAAGGGAGTGGCAGGAAATATTCAAAATGATGAAAAACATGGAACTGCAACCAAGATTGCTCTACCCAGCAAAGCTATCATTTAGAATTGAAGGTCAGATAAAGAGCTTCACAGATAGGAAAAGCTAAAGGAGTTCATCACCACCAGACCAGCACTACAGGAAATGTTGAAGGGTCTTCTTTAACAAAAAGCTAATGAACAAAAGAATCTGATGAACTAAATAGATCCAGAGACATTGACGCATGCAACAGACGATCATATTTCAGAGGAAAGAGGGAAGGGGGTGGAGGGTGGGAAGAGATTAACCAAAGAAGTTATATGCATATATGCATAACCCATGGACACAGTCAATAACGGGGTGAAGGTCTGGGGAGGGGGTGGGAGCGAAGTGGAGGGGGTCAATTGGGGCGGGGAATGGGACACCTGTAATGCTCTCAACAATAAAGATAAAGGAAAAAAAAAAAAAGAAGTCTTACTCTCTTCCTCTTCTCTTTCCTCCTGTATGCCTGCTTCTATTCAGGCCTGCTCCTTCCTGGGAGGATCATAACATTCATGGCTAAAACCAAAAATGACTGTTAAAGCTTTAAAGCTTTATTGCCAGGACAGGCACCCAAAGGGAGCCTAGGTTCTCTTTCTCGGGACTGGAATCAAACTGCCCATGAGACACCGGTTAGCCCAACTCTGCACAGGTGCTTGCCTGCTCCTGAATCCGTCAGTTGCATTTCAAGGGTGACATCATAGTAGAAAATAGCTGACGGATCATTTGGCAATGAGTCAGGCTGGGGCAAAGGGGTGCTGGACAGACAGTCTAAAGCTGTCCACTGCATCACCTTGTGCCATCCCTCAGCTTCCCCATGTATCCCTGCTTCCAGGTTTCTAATCCTGACAAAGACTTGATGTGAAATTGTTCCTGTGGCTGGTTTAACCTTTACATGTCCTTGACCATGATGAGGTTAGAGAGGAAAGCCAGCTGGGATCAAAGACATAAGTCAGAAAAGCCCCTGATGTTAGAGGTAGAAGAAAGGGCTCACAGAAATCTTCTCAAACACTGCACTTTTCATTTCACTGGGGGAAGTTGGGGAGCTAAGAGGTTCAAGATTTTTTAAGATCACACTGTGTGCGAGTTGATGGCACAATGACACCCATTTTTCTAGGCTCTCGGCCTAGTGTTCTTTTCGTTACAAAGAAAAAAAATGTGTTAGAGAAATTACCAATGGAAAAGAATTCAAAAATTAAGATGAAACCCCTCTAGAATAAAGTAAATCAATGGAAAAAATGGAATTTGATTTGTATAAATTTGATTTACATGCCATTTTCTCCAACATTTACTTGCTCTATAAATCAAGGAACAACCCGCAATACTCATACCATGTCTAACGCTGATATAGTTCCGAGGTAGCTATTTTGACAAGGAGTTATAAGGCAAATATATTATTTTCATCCTGAATGGAAGCAATAGGATGTTTAGACTCTGTCAAGCAGACCCCTAATTATCAGATCCGTTGCTTGGGGCTTTGAGAAGGATTATCAGAGGAGGATTATGGAGCAGCCTAGGCAGGCGGAAAGCTCATGCGTGGGGATGGGAGACCTGGGTTCTAGCCCCGCTCCACCCCGGCTCTGATCCACTGAGCCAATCATTTCCCTTCTCTGGGCCCCAGGTGCCCTGTCTGTAAAATAAGGAGTTTGAACTAGAAACGCATTTGCCCAACTTTAGCTGTGCCACTTTACCACTTCTTTAATATTCTTTCTTTACATCAACTCTCTTCACTTACATTTTAACAAGAAGACTTTATCACTGTTATAAGTGGAAAACCAGCATCACCTACATTAGTTGGGGATAACTGTATCAGCACAAATGTAATTATTCAAATAAAAAAAATATTCACCTGAGTTCCACACACACAAAATCCTCCTGCTCCCTCCCACCCATGGTGTGTATACCCCAAAATGGGGATCCCTGGGCTAAACACTCTCTAGGGCCTTCCAGCTCTTAAGAATGGGCAGAGGCCAAGTGACACAGAAGTCAGGGGACTTCACGCATAAGGGGATCTCCTGAGTCCCCCAGCTCCCTGCTGTGGAGTTTAGATTTCTCCTGTGATCACCTGTCCCACCAGCCTCACGGTGCAGCCCAGAGTCCTCCCCAGGCTTTCTGCACCACCCATCCATCCACCTCTGCAGTCACGCTCACTCCACGCATGGTGCAACGGGGATTCACCCATCCAGTCTTCGTTCAGCGCCCACTTCCTGGCCTCTGCTTTCTTTTTTTCCATGCCCCTCTTCTGGACCCTGGGCCATCTTCTGTCCCTGCCAATTGCTGGCTGATCAGGCACAAATCCCACAGAGGAGGTAAAACAAGGAACAAGAGTATTGAATCCAGCAAACCTGCGACAAGGGTCCCAGATGGATCACAAGTTCAAGAAAGTATCCGGGGCTGCGGGAAGGAGCACCGGGCCAGGCTCCCAGCCCCGGCCTCCGATGCAGCAGGGGAGCAGCCACTGTGGGGATGTGGGGATGTGGGGATGTGGGGATGTGGGCATGTGGGCATGTGGGCATGTGGGCATGTGGGCATGTGGGGATGTGGGGCTGGCGTCTGTGTGATGGGCGCAGAGCCAGGAGCTCCCCTCCCAGGCAGTGGCAGGTGGCCCCTGCACATCCCAGCCCAGGCTCTGGCCCAGACCCGAGGTCTGGTCAGACATCTCAGCGCTGGATGTCCCCAGGCTTTGCAGAGGCTGAGAATGGACCTCGTGTAGACCACAGTGGTGGAGTCACAGGAGAGGAGAGCTGAGGGTTTTCAGCCAGTCGTACTCCACCAGCTTATGTGTGGAAGAAAGGACAGCAGGAGAAAGAAAGAGCTTTGTGTACCCCAGGTCGCAGAGAAGTGAGTGGCTGAGGTGGACTAACTGTGACTCAGTTTACCTAGCTAAGACCGAGACTCCCTCTCCTGCCTGCCTCACGCAACCACTGAAATGGATCAAACTGGGCGATAATAATGAAAAGCCGGCGTGTAAGGGATTCTTACAAACTCCTGCTGCCCGTGGGCCCCCGGAGCGGCTGCTGTACAATCTCCGGCTGCCTTGTCGGTTTCAGACCAAGTTTTCCTCCCAAAGAAACCAATTCAAGTTTGCTTCAGATAAATGATGATAAAGATCCTAACAATACTCCTCCCCCTCCCCCTCCCCGTCCCATTTTCATGAAGACAGGCTGCCCCGGAGGAGAGGAGAAGGGGTGGAAAGGTGACAGGCATGTTCTCCCTAGTAACGCGCCTGCACCCCGCAGCGGCCAGAGAACTCGGGGGGCAGCCGGGCGGGCTGGAGGGGGCGGGATGATGACCTGAGATCCCAGGAATCCGGGTCACAAGTAGGCAACTGGATGAACCCTATTTTCCCAAAAGACGTCTTAGATTTGTCGTTTGCCTGAGGAATACACGGTTGAGTAGAGATACAGGGCTCAGGACATCTGGGATGCAGGGGTGTGGGCTTCTGTCGGGACAAAGTGTCAACTAGCTGTGAGACCCCCGGGGAGCTCCCTCTGCTCCCTGAGTCTAGCGTTGCTTCATTTGCAAAGGGGACACTTGTGATGTGAAAACCAGAGTTCAGTGAGGACCAGCTGAGAACCACCTGGCCTCGGCTACGTGCTGGGCACAGGCGTCCTGCTTCGATCCCATCCCTTTCCCCGTCACCATTCATTTGGGCTTCACGGAGGAGAGGAAAGCAGCCCAGGAAGACCAGGTGGCTGCCTGCGGTCACACGGCTGCCAGGCTGGGAGCGCCGTGCCGGCTGCAGAGCCCAAGCTCCCGCTGCATCTCCAGGCTCACACGGGTCCTCATCGGCACCAACAGAATGGATGGTCGGGGGAAGATTAAAATGTCACACGATCGGGAGGTATTATAGTTTATCCCTAATGATGGGTTACCCTTCAGGAGGTAATAATGATGCTTTTTAGGATGTGGAAAGGGAGGAGAGTGAGAAATGAAAGAAACTAGATAAGATACTTTGTTTAATGCAGGCTTCCTCTTGCCCAAGATAATTATCTCAACTTTTTGGAGATAGAGTCAAGGATACTAAGTAGGCCTTCATTTTTTGACCAAATATTTGCTAGACACAAGATCAGGTAAAAGAAGTGTTCTTCTACAAAGCTCAGACTCTCAAATGTGCCCTGGTTGGTTTGACCTTGGACATGACACTTAGTATAGAGACTTGAAAACCAAACAGACAGGGGCTAGATCCCCCAGCTCTGGGTTTACAAGACTTCTGCTATTTTTCTTTCTTCATTTGGAGTAAAAGTGATGGAGCCTAAAGGTCACATTTCTAACATGATTTAGTGTGTGTCCCATGTGCCTGAAGCTCACCCGGTGGTGATGTCCCCCTGCCATCAGACACTTTATAGCCAGATGACTATAACCCAGGAAGGTGTGGAAAATGCTAGAGAAACTTTCAGTCTGTACATCTTGGCTCAAGTCCCAATTTTGTCCTGCCTCAAGTCACTATTTTTTTTCCATCTATAAAAGTATATAACTCTAACCAAGTCAGCCAGCCCGCTTCATAGGGTTGACATGAAACTAGGCTACAGTTTGTCCCCATGTACAAAAATAATTCAAAATGGATCAAAGACCTAAATATAAGGCCCGAAATAATAAGTTACATAGAATTAAACATAGGTACTAAACTTATGGACCTTGGTCTTACAGAAAGTTTTATGAATTTGATCCCAAAAGCAAGGGAAATAAAGGCAAAAATAAAAAGATAAAAAAGGAACTATAACAAACTAAAAAGCTTCTGCACAGCAAAAGAAACCACCAACAAAACAAAAGGGCACCCTGGCTGGCATGCCTCAGTGGTTAGAGCATCAGCTCTCACACCAGAGGTTCGCAGGTTCAATTCCCAGTCAAGGGCATGCACTTGGGTTGCAGGTTCGATCCCTGGCCCCACTGGGGCTCGTGCAGGAGGCAACCAATCAGTGTGTCTCTCTCACATGGTGTTTCTCCCCCTCTCTCTCCCTCCCCCCATCCCTTCCACTCTCTCTAAAAATCAATGGAAAGGGAATTAACAACAACAAAAAAGGCAACCAACCAAATGGGAGAAGATAAGGGGTTAATATCCAAAACGTATAAAGAACTCATATGACTCAAGGGCACACAAACAATGGAATTTAGAAACTAGGCAGAGGACCTGAACAGACTCTTCTCCCCAAAAGACATACAAATGGCAACAGATATATGAAGAGATGTTCAACCCCACTAGCTATTAGGGAAATGCAAATCAAAACTACAATGAGATACCCCCTCATCCCTGCTAGAATGGCTGTTATCAACAAAACAGGTAATAACAAGTGCTGGAGAGGTTGTGGAGAAAAGGGAACCTTCATCACTGCTGGTGGGAACGTAGACTGGTCCAGCCACTATGGGAAACAGTGTGGCGGGGCCTCAAAAAATTAAGAATAGAGTTACCATACAACGCAGCAATCCCTCTTCTGGGCATCTACCTAAAAAACTTGAAACACTTATTCAGAACGATATATGCACCCCTAGGTTCACTGCAGCATTATTCACGGTGGCCAAGACATGGAGACAACCAAGTGTCCTTTGATAGATGGCTCGATAAAGAAGATGTGGGACATATAGATGATGGACCACTACTCAGCCATAAGAGAAGATGAAATACTGCCATTTGCGACAACATGAACCGACCTTGGGAACATCATGCTAAGTGAAATAAGTCGGATAAAGCTAAGAACCATACGATTTCACTGCCATGTGGGATATGAAACTGAAACTCACGGACACAAACAGCAGCGTTGTGGTTGCCAGAGGGAAGGGGGCCAAATACATGGTGACGGAAGATGATTTGACTTTGGGCGGTGGGCACACGATGCAATATACAGATCACGTGTCATAGAAATGTACACTTGAAACCTACATGATCCTATTAACCAACGTCACCCCAATAAATTTAATAAAAAAGAAGCCATCGATCCAGTGAGGAGCATAAGGAGAAGAATGAATGTGAAACACTTTGTTAAATGCTGTGCGAGTATAAACGACTATTGGGTTCCTTATTGTGACCATAATAATAGGCCGAAGCTTCTGATAGATATTTCTGAGTGATAAGCCTAAAAGTGGGGAGTTTTTAGGGACTGATTCTCTTCTAAGGGGTCATTTGCTCACTCGGTAGAAGCTTACAGAGCACCTACTATGTGCTGTACAATGTGTTAGTGAGCAGAGAGCAGTAAGCAGGATGGGTTCGATCCCAGCTCTCATGGAGCTGGAAGCTCCCAGAAGCAGCGAATTTTTCTGTCTTTCTCACCCTCAATACGTTACCTGTCTGCAGACGAAGAGGCCTGCTGGCATATACTGCAGGTCCCCTAATCCAGGCTCATTTTTAAAAAACATTTACACTGAAGAAATTACCTTCCAGGCATCCAAAAGCCGTTCATAGATTTATAAGTCACACTTCACCCTGTCTCTCAGTTGAACTACCCAGCCCCCCGCCACCATTCTCCCTATGGCCCCATCCACATGCCTTCACCCCACACCCCTTTCATTCCTCTTACACAGGCTCCCACCCTCAGCTTCCCTGTGGCCGCCCCAGAATCTTCCCTTTTCATTTCCAAGAGAAACAACCACCCCAGCCATAAAACAAGAAAGTTCCAGGGAGGCGGAGGGAAAGAGCAGGAGCCAAAGCCACCGTCTGTCCCTGAATCACGTGGGGCACCATTCAGACAGCAGCTTGGAGGGAGGAAAGGACGCTTTGGCCTCGGGGGAGGCATCAAATTAGTACATCAAGTTCCAAGAATAGCTTCAATCCCTTCCAGTCGAACTTGGCTTCAGGAAGATTGGCCCAGTGATAGGGACTTTAAAGACAGCCCAGCAATGACCATAGCTGATGGGTCCTTCCCCTGTACCGATGAACTTAATTATAAGGACGCCATGACCCCTCGGGGCGGGGACCCATCAAGCTGCCATCCAGCCTCCTGGGAGCAAGGGAAGGGCTACGGAGAGGGCGCCACATTGGCACGTGACGGCAGCTCGCCTGCAGCCAGGCTGAATACAAGCTGAGGCTGCAAAACACCCCGAACTCAACGAAAGGGAAAAGCGGAGGCAGAGTAGAAAATTCACTCAAGGAAACGAATCAGAGGATTCATGTTCTGGCACCTGCACTGCCCCTAATTTTATGCCAGCAGGGTGGGTGACGGCTCTCCCGGAGCCTCAGTTTCCCCATTCGGGAGTGGGGGTCATGGGCAGCACAGGGTTAAAACCAGGCCCTGGCATCCTCTGCACTCCTGCATCCCCCTCCCCGCCTCTGCTCCCCCAGACACTGCGCCCTGCCAGCCAGTTACGTGCCGCGAGGCCGGGGCAGCGTGATTTACTGCGGGGCGGCCCGGAAGCCCAACGGTGCCTTCGGAGCAAGCGCGCCATCCACAATCTCGAGTGTCATCATTATTGGCCTCGTGGGAGAAGTTTGCTTCCTCCCTGCCCTTCGGCGTCTCAGCAGGAGGCGAAAGGCTCCTGCTTATTTCCCCCATGAGATGCGAGGTCTGCATCTCCGAACACGGGCCCAAATCCATTTCAAGGCTGGCTCCAGGCAGAGGGAAATGGCCGGCCCCAGGCACAGTAACAGTGGGATCCCGGGCACTCATTCCACACATCTGTTTTGAGGTCCTACTCTGTGATCCTACTCTGTGATCCTACTATGTGCCCCTTTTGCCCTCCCACCCAATTCCATTCTCTGCCTAGCATACTTTTTGCCTTTTTATTTTTTTAAGCTCTAAAATACCTTTTATCATTCAACTTCTCCTACAAATAGCATCCTCCCTGGAAAGTCTTCCCTGAGATGCCCACAGAACTAACTGCTCCTCTCTCCGCTCTGGCCCAGGGCCTGCTGGTACCTTCACCTCGCACCTCCTTGAACCTGCCCTGCTTTGTGATTAGTGACATCTCTCTTTCATGTGATGGCTGCAGGTTCGCTGAGCGGGAGGGAGATAGCATCTCTGTAAATTGATCCTGATCTTCATGGCGTCTACCCTCCCGGCCCTCTGGGTATGTTTTCTCAATTGGAGGTAGACAAAGGAAGACAATCTGAGCGGCACACTTGCTAACCCAATGGCTGCTGTCAGCTAACATTTTTTAGTGGGTTTTTGCTCCAACACGCTGCCAACACTCTCCAGAGCCCTACAACTTTAAATACCATCCTGGGCAGATGGCTCTCTAAGTTTGGGTTTGTACCCTTGACCTGTATGCTGAGCTTTAGCATCCTCTGTCCTCTTAGAAGCCCAATACCCAGCTCAGGTGGAATATGTCTCTAAGAGAGCTCTTAATTTTCACCTCCAAATGTGTTTATCCCCAGTCTTCCCCAGCTCTGCAAAGGGTACCACCAGGCATCCAGTTGTTCAAGCCCAACGCCTGGGACCTCCTTGGTGTCCTACTGGATGTCTTGCCTCCTGCAGCTCCCGGCAGCTCTACCTCCAAAGCACTCTCTGAGTCTGTCCTTGTCTCTCCATCACCACCGCTAAGATCTCCA